>NC_136808.1:49092196-49107196 GCF_951216825.1 Electrona antarctica | reverse complement strand
TGGGATCCCCTGCTCTCACAAACCACAGACAACCCACACAGCACAGCGGCCATACCATGGTGGCACTGAAAATGTCACTGAGGAAGTAGAGCTATATTGTGCTGGTCTGACTGAAGGCCGGCAGTTTTGGGTGAAGAGGTGACCACCGAAACGGTGGTTAGTAAAAACAGAGAGATGTGTTGTGTGTGAGTTGTAGTTTTTGGTGGTCACCTCTTCACCGAAAACGTATTTACTATGAATGTGCCTTAAGAAGCTGGCATGCCAACCAACCCACTCACAGTATCCTGCTATATATAGCAAATGAACTGTAATGAGCAAACTTTCTTCAATGTGTGAGGAGTGAGCAGGCCGCTTCTTTTGATGGGGGGACGTAGCGCGTGGAAGGTATACGTTATTCCAACCAGTTCCTTTCCCATTTACCCCGGCTGACCAGGGGCAGGGAGTATATAGATACCTGGATTACCTTTTTTTTTTTTGTGAGTGGGCGCTGATGATGTGGAGGAGAGAACATGCCCAATAATATATGTAATTGACCCCCCCCCCCCCCCAGGGACCCCCCCAGAAGCAACTTAACTTAAAAACGTTCGCTCTGCAAGAATATACACTCAAAGATTTGCGCCACATTTTCACGATTTTTCAAAAATAGCCCAGAATGGGAGAACATTGTTTATGGCAGCATCAACCTTCTTGACATGCGGTCTCCTATACTCCAGGTTGGGCAACAGTATTCGGCCAGGGCTTGCGTGAAATTTTTGTAGTGTCTTGGCTGAAGCTCCCCAGCTTGAACGGTGCCAGCGTGGCGTCGGATAAGTGAGGCCCTTGGCTTGATGTCATATTCAAGATATAAGGAAAAAACTTCTTCCAATAATGCCCTGTTGCATTGTTGTACGACTAGGCAGCACAATGCACCGAAAACGGCCATTCTAGACTATATGGTTCAACTTGAAGATATACAATATTTTTGTATGGGGTTCTTTCCATTTTTTAAGGTTTTATTTTTGTCTTTTTTTTAATATATTGTAGTAGTGTGTGTGTGTCCTTGCACACAGGGTGTGTGTGATGCGCCAGTGCAGTATTACTGTGTAGAAGTGCTTGTAGTCAGTGCATGTTGCATGTGTATGTTGCATGCTGCTCCTGCTTGCTACTCTCTGCTTTCAGCTACTGCCGCCGGCTAGCCCTCCTCGCGGGGGGTGAAAAGAGGAGCCGAATGCGTAAGCCTCCTCCTGCCGGTACACAGCCTCTCCACCACCAAGACTCCTGCAGTGCCTCCTCGTGGCCACACACGGTAACTGGGACTTTGCGGTCCCAGGCTGAACTGGAGGGGATCTCGGAGCAGCAGTGGGCCCCAGAGGCGAGGTGCGCAGGCCCACCCGTGTGTGGACACGCCCTGGCATCCGCCAACCACTGCCCCACCTATGGGTCAAATAGGCTATGGGAGTAAACCCAGACAGAAAATCAGGAGTGGAGCCCCTGAACTGGCTAGGTGTCACCGCTGACCCCCTGCCGGCAGCTCCTGCAGCCAAACTGATGCCAGATGTACTGCCTTGCTTTCCTCTGGACCACATCAGCACGGTCGAGAGGGGGATTTTGATGATTGGGCAACCCAGGATCTCCATATTCCCTGCCCAGGCTTGCGCCCTGGAGAGGTCACTCCAGCCTCCCCCTGGAGGGAGGAAAAAACACGGAAGCTGGCAGTCTAACGCGCATAAGTTTCCACCCGATTCGCGGAGAAAGCAGAGCGCCACGGACCAGCTTTGACGGTGGCAGGAATCAGTGTATTCCATTGGTTCCATCCGCCAGCGCTGGCGTTATCCTGTTCTGAAGGAAAAACACTACACCTTCTTCTGGCAGGGCAAGAGTGCAGAGGAGATCCGGGAGTATGGGGTGGGATTCGCAGTGAAGAACACTCTGCTTCCCATGATAACCCCACCGACAGGAGGCTCTGAGAGGATCCTTACAATCCGCCTTTCCACCAGTAGCGGGCCAGCCAACCTGTTGAGTGCCTATGCCCCGACTCTCTGCTCACCACCAGAGTCAAAAGATAAGTTTTACGAGGAACTTGATGCGGTTGTCAAGACCTTCCCTAAGAATGAGCATTTGCTCCTTCTGGGAGATTTCAATGCCAGGGTAGGTGCTGACCATGAATCCTGGCCTGACTGCCTTGGTCACTTTGGAGTGGGGAACATGAATGAAAATGGACAACGTCTGCTAGAATTGTGCTGCTACCACAAGCTCTGCATCACCAACACCTTCTTTCAGACAAAGCCCCTGCATAGGGTCTCCTGGAGACACCCCAGATCTAAGCGTTGGCACCAACTTGACCTCATCATCACGAGGCGTGAGGCACTTAACAGTATTCACCTCACACGAACGTTTCACAGCGCTGACTGTGACACAGACCACTCGCTAGTCCTCAGCAAGGTCAAGCTACAGCCAAAGCAGATCCATCACACCAAGCAGAAGGCTCGTCCACGTATCAACGCCAGCCGTTCTTCCAACGCTGATGTCACACATCGCTTCCTCACCTCCCTCGACCAAGCGCTCTCCACATCTAACCAGCGGAGTGCTGTTGACAAGTGGAACTGCCTACGAGACACCATCTATGACCAAGCCATTGCAGCATATGGAAAGAGAACAAGAAGGAACGCAGACTGGTTTGAGGCAAATGCAGCAGTGATGGAGCCAGTCATAGAGGCAAAGCGTACTGCTTTCCTCAAGCACAAGGAAAACCCCTCTCAAAGGAACCTTGACGCCTTGAGAGAAGCTAAGAGCAAAGCCCAGCGAATGGCTCGATGCTGCGCCAACAACTACTGGCTTGAGCTCTCCTCAAATATACAGGTTGCCTCGGACACAGGAAATATTAGGGGCATGTATGAGGGGATAAAACAAGCTACCGGCCCGTCCATCAAGAAAACGGCGCCACTCAAATCTAAGTCTGGTGAAGTCATCACAGACCGCGATAAGCAGATGGAAAGATGGGCTGAACATTACATGGAGCTATACGCTACAGAGAACACAGTGTCAGAGGAGGCTCTGAATGGAGTTCCAAACCTGCCCGTCATGGAGGAGCTTGACAAGGAACCCACACAGGAGGAGCTCAGCAAAGCCATCGACAGCCTCGCTTGCGGCAAGGCCCCAGGTGCTGATGGGATAACACCTGACATCATGAAACTTGGGAAACCCTCCTTGCTTCCTCATCTTCATGACCTCCTCTGCCTCTGTTGGAATGATGGTGCTGTCCCCCAAGACCTGCGTGACTCCAAGATCGTCACACTGTATAAAAACAAGGGAGACCGCAGTGACTGCAATAATTACCGTGGCATCTCTCTGCTTAACATCGTGGGGAAGATCTTTGCCCGTGTTGCCCTCACTAGACTCCACCTCCTTGCAGAGCGTGTCTACCCCGAGTCACAATGTGGCTTTCGGGCAGAAAGGTCCACAGTGGATATGATCTTCACCCTTCGACAGCTACAGGAGAAATGTCGGGAACAGAGGAGACCCCTGTATCTCGCTTTCGTCGACCTCACAAAGGCCTTCGACCTTGTCAGCAGAGATGGTCTCTTCAAGCTGCTCGTAAAGATCGGATTCCCCCCAAAACTCCTTGCCGTCATAAAATCATTTCATGACAACACACATGGTTCAGTCTGTTGGGAAGGTGAAACATCAAAGTCCTTTCCAATCCGCAGTGGTGTGAAACAGGGTTGCGTTCTTGCACCAACCCTCTTCGGAATCTTCTTCTCCCTAGTACTGTCAGCTGCATTTGGCTCATGTCCTGAAGGTGTCTACCTACACACCAGAGCTGATGGCAAACTCTTCAACCTTGCACGTCTGCGCTCTAAGACCAAGGTGACCAGTGTCCTCCTGAGGGAAATGCTTTTTGCTGATGATGCAGCACTAGCATCCCACACCGAATCTGGACTCCAGGGGCTGATGGACAGGCTTTCATCTGCTTGTAAGGAGTTTGGTCTTACCATCAGTATAAAGAAGACCAATGTCATGGGACAAGATGTTGAAACTCCACTCTCCATTGACATCGATAATCAGACTCTGGAATGTGTTAACACCTTCACGTACCTCGGATCTGCAATCTCCAGCGACCTTTCACTTGACACAGAACTAAATACCCGTCTTGCAAGAGCCGCCACAGTGATGGCCAGGCTGTCACAAAGAGTATGGTCAAACAACCACCTATCTACGCGCACAAAACTCCAGGTCTACCAAGCCTGCGTCGTCAGCACACTGATGTATGGCAGCGAGGCCTGGACCACATACACCAGACATGAGAAACGGCTTAACAGCTTCCACCTGCGTTGTCTACGTCGCATCCTGGGAATCTCTTGGCAGGACAAAGTTCCCAACACAGAAGTCCTGGAACGTGCTCACTCCACCAGCATGTTCACCATGCTGAGCCAGCGCCGCCTCAGGTGGCTTGGCCATGTCCACAGGATGGACCCCAGCCGGCTCCCCAGGGCCGTCCTGTATGGAGAGCTGTCAACAGGCTCCAGACCTCTTGGTCGCCCACGCCTGCACTTCAAGGACGTTTGCAAACGTGATATGAAGCAGGCAGGCATTGACCACAACAACTGGGAGGAAGCTGCAAAAGACCGTGGCGTTTGGAGGCAGACTGTCGCTGCAGGAACCCGCCGAGACACATCTCCTTGTTGCAGGCGAAGAGACAGAAGAGGAAACTGCGTGAAGCAGCCCCCACTCCTGTTCCAGTCCCCTCTCGTTTTGTCTGCGCAAACTGCGCTAAAGACTGTCACTCCGGAGCAGGGCTGTCCAGCCACAGCCACCGCTGCAAAAAAACATGACCACTCAGGCGCAATCCATCGTCAACACTGACGGACGGATGCCTATGATTGTAGTAGTAGAGATGGATAGCAAACAAGGTGCTATCCAGTATTTTATTTTATATTTTATTTTATTTTATTTTATTTTATTTTATTTTATTTTATTTTATTTTATTTTATTTTATTTTATTTTATTTTATTTTATTTTATTTTATTTTATTTTATTTTATTTTATTTTATTTTATTTTATTTTATTTTGTTTTGTTTTGTTTTGTTTTGTTTTGTTTTGTTTTGTTTTGTTTTGTTTTGTTTTGTTTTGTTTTATTTTATTTTATTTTATTTTATTTTATTTTATTTTATTTTATTTTATTTTATTTTATTTTATTTTATTTTATTTTATTTTATTTTATTTTATTTTATTTTATTTTATTTTATTTTATTTTATTTTATTTTATTTTATTTTATTTTATTTTATTTTATTTGTATGCATATACCTACAGTATGGTCTGTGCAATAATTGGCTGAGTCAGGCCCTGCTGACAGCATTCTATTGTATTACTGTTTTTTTTTTTTCAAATGCTCACGCCTGCTGTAAATTAATTGGAATATTATTAGGTTGTGTGTAGATTGTGTAGGATAAGCCTAAACCACTCCCTATTTTTGTTGTTTATTCATTCATTAATTTATTACTCAAGTTCATAGTTCATGGGATTAAGTTAAATTGTTCGTCATACATTTAAAATAGTCACTGCATGTTCCTTGCCTACCAAAGACAACACATACAGAGCCACTGCGCCACAAGGGGGCTTTACACTCCAGTGAGCTACAGGATTCTGCAAGGAATCAACAAGGAAGTCAGCAGGCTGGACACAAATGTGTCTTAAATTGTTTGTGTGTTTAACTGTGTTGTTGCAGGTGAGATATCATCAAGTGGGTTCACTTTAGACACATGCAGTAGCATATATAACCAGGGGGTATGTATGTTGATGGTGGAAAAGTTGGCCGTTTGTCTCCACAATGCTTGTTTTGGTGTAGTAATGCTTAGAAGGTTAGCCTAGCTGCAGCAGCTAGCTGAGCTTAGCTTAGCAGCTCATTAAAGCTAACTGAGTGACTGCAAAGCATGGTGGCTGCAGAGCCCCCAAGCTGCTACTGTGTGACTCTGTTGTGTGAAGAATTAATTCATTTCAGTATACTATTTTTAGTATTTTATAAACAACAGAACTATTTGGTGTGATGCATTTTTGTTATTTGTGTTCATGTGATGTTGTGTCACAGTAAACTATAGCTGTCAGTCAATGAGGAAGCATGGTTTACGTCCTCTATTGCAGTGGTTCTCAACCAGTGGTCCGGGGACCACTAGTGGTCCTTGAGGGGGTTCCAGGTGGTCCCCATCTAAATGGTAATAACCAAATGGACCCTCATTAAATCTTTATACGGGTCCATTTGTTTTAATTTTTACTCAAGAGTTATATTAAACATCTGCATTACTTAATTTACAAGAAGACTATAATTAGAGCACGTAGAGGAATTGTTATTTTGATCAATGTTTGCCTGTTATCTCCTATTGGTACCACATCAATACAGCATCAGTGTTGATTGCGTCGACTAAAACTAAGACGAAAAATGTTCGTCGACTACCTTTTTTCACTATGACTACATTTACTGTCGATTTTGTCAACAAATAAAAACTAGACTAAAATGTTAGTTAGGGACTAGTGGACAAGAGATCCAGTATAAGTCATTTTACACTTGGTTGCATGCTGAAAATCGCCGATCTACAAGCTCACAACGCATCGCAGCGCGATGCGTTGTGAGCTTGTAGATCGGCTTGTAGATCGGCAAGTGTAAAATCAGCCATTACGACGGCATCAAGGCCCGCCAAAATACATTTTAGTCGACTAAATCAACTGTAGATTTAGTCGACTAAAATCTTATGATATTTAGTCGGTTAAAACTAGACTAACACTAAAACATTCCAGGTGACTAAAATGTGACTGAAACTAAAATAAAAAATTTGCTGCCAAAACCAACACTGGGCTCAAATGTTGAATAAATAATGGGCCTTGATATGAAAAGGGTTGAAAACCACTGGTCTATTGTGAAGGATGCCGGCTGGACAGACATGTGTCTTAATGCATTGTTTAACTGTTGTTGCAGTGCAGCCGTGATGTCCAGTAAGAGTCTAAAATCAACGGACTCGTTCCTTCATTGAAGTGGCCAACCCTTTGCAGGTATTTAACAGCATCATAATAATACTGTATATTACTATATTAGTAATACATTAAGTTCTTATAAATAGTAGATGTTGTGTAATGGAACGGTCATGGTCTTTGATCTGATAACTGAGGCAGCAATAACTTTGCTGGAATATCAGGAGGCGGTACAATGCCCAAACTAATCACAAGGTGTGATTGAACAGGTAGAATTGTATAATAATAATATTATTATATTTTAATATGCCTTTATTTGGGAGGGACAGCGCATATTACAGAACCCCACACATACAATGCTGTGTAGTCCCCATACACACAGTGTTACAGAATCATAGGTTGTATACTATAGGCCTACAGTATAGCTTCCATAGTGGCCATCATATGAGTCCAATTAAATCGTCTTTACCTGTTTTGTTTCATGTGTTCTGTGAATGTGGAATGAAACAACAATCGACAGCTCACCAGTAACTGTGGCATGCACCAACGCAGACACCAAGACCTGCGTAGGAAACCAGTAAAAGTTGTGTGTGTATATATCTTTTTTTTTTTTAAAGCTAATTGCCATCAGGGATGCCACAGCGGATCATGTGTTTCCATCTGCTTCTGTTCTCTGTGTCTATCTCGTATACTCCAGCCACTTGCATGCCAAAAAGGTAAAACTAAATTAACAAATTATACCTGCCAGAATTCATGTGCTGTATGTGTTGTATTTTTACATGTGCCTTGGTCTTTTTGGGGGATTTTCTGCCTTTATTTATAGGCTAGATTTACAGTAGCCTGGCAGGAAATTGGGAGAGAGATGGGGGGGGGGTGACATGCAGCAAAGGTTGTCGAGATCGGGACCCGACCCCACGACACGCTGCCAGGCGGCGCTACCAGCCTATAGGTGCCCAGACGGCTGCGCCAGCCGTCCAGGCCATGCTTTGGTCATTTAAACGTTTCACTAATTTTAACTACTTGACTGTGTTTTATTGTATTCTATTTTTGTGTCCTGCCCTGTGAAGCACTTTGAGCTGCATTTATGTATGAAAGGTGCTATACAAATAAAGTTTATTATTATTATTAAAAGACGGATTTGGATAACCAACGTTTTTTTTGTCTAGTCTGGGACTGCACCTTTGACACCATGTGACTAAAATGAACTACCTGGTTTAATAGAAGGCTAGGATTGGGAGCATCTGTTGTAAATGTAATGATTTAGTACTGTACTCCAGTCTGTATAAATGTCCTTGCTGAAGTGGCAGCAGTGTAAAAGTAAAACTAGGCTGACTGATGTCATGTGTGATGAAGCCACTACGGAGGTGTTGCATTTCCATAGGAAATCAATCACAGCTTCTGTATCAATGCATTACTAAAGGTAGGGCCCCGCACACACACATCGATTAGCTGACTTTATCCTGATTGTGTGCGTCCGTGTGTGTGCGTGCGTGCGTGCGTGCGTGTGTGCGTGCGTGCGTGCGTACGTGCGTGCGTGCGTGCGTGCGTGCGTGCGTGCGTGGACTGGGAGGTCGATTTTGACGCCTTGAGAGTGTGACGCGTCTGGCATAATGCCATGTGAACTCCATATTGAAAGCAGCTTGACAAACATTGAAAACTAAATGTCTAAAAAACTAAAAAATGAAATGTCATTCACAGTTTGGCTTACTATTACTTAATATAGTATACTATTTTATAACTATACTTACGAGGCGAAAAACGACCGTATGTCACTTGTACTGTATGTGCTGCTAGCTGCTCCGGTGGAATTGAATAGTTTATACTCTCAAAAGGGATCTAAGATGTTATGCTTACAGTACATCGACAACAAGTGTTTTGTCCCTATCTACTTCCATGGACTATTTAGTTTGGGCTGGTTTGCTGGATTTTTTTAAAGTGGCATGTTGATTGATTGATTGATTGATTGATTGATTGATTGATTCATTGATTCATTGATTCATTGATTCATTGATCGATTGGTAAGTGTGGCGTTTTCGAACTGCTTTCTCACCATCGCCTGCAGTTTTTGTTTTGTAAAGCCATTGTTTGCTGTTCAAATCAAAGTTGCAGGAAGCTCGACCCTCTGTGTATAGTTGAGACACTTTGGGGTTCTCTTCTCTTCTTAGAATTACAATTTACAATTTAGGTATTTAGCAGACGCTCTTGATCGAGAGCGACTTACAGTGAGCAAGAACAACACAAGGTAATACATCAAATACATAGAAATTCCGGTAGTCATCAAGAATCATAAGCAAACTAGAACAGTAGATTATCTGTACAGTGAATGAAGCTATGAGTATGCAGAGTGCTACGTCTACATGAAATGCTATTATAAATCTAATAAAATGCTAAATTATAAATCTAAATTACATAAGTTTAGACTTTGCATACGTCTATAAGGTCATCGAGGCTAGTGCAAGTGCTACGGGCCAAGATGGAGTCTGAAGAGGTGGTTTTTTGAGACTACGGCAGAAGATTGGGAGTGAGTCTGCAGTTCTGATTGCAATGGTTAGTTCATTCCATAGTTTTGGAGCCAGAAGGGAGAAGAGTCTGGGAAGTGTGGAGGGTTGTCCCTGCTTTTTTAGTGAATGTTCCGCCAGCCTCCCTGGGATGGCTGATCTGAGCGTGCGAGGCGGTTTGTAGGGTCCAGACAGTGGCCTTGTGGTTAGAGTGTCCACCCTGAAACTTGGAGGTCAGGGGTTCGATCCTCGGCCGGGTCATACCAAAGACTGTAAAAATGGGACCCAATCAGCATCAAGGGTTGGATTGGGGGTCAAATCAACGAATGATTCCTGAGCGGCTCACCGCTCCAAGAGATGGGTCACATGGAGAACACATTTCACTGGTAACGTGTGTGACGTCTGTGGTAACGTGTGTGACAAACATATTTAGACTTTGAGCGTCCGATCAGACTTAGAAGATAAGGGTGTGCCATATCTGCATTTGCTTTGAAGGCCAGCCTCAGAGTTTGGTTACTGTGTGCGTATCTTTTTTTATTCCCTTGCTCTCTTTCAATTTCCTGCCTTATACTCTTTCGGCCCAAACATCTCCATCTCTCTCTCTCTCTCTCTCTCTCTCTCTCTCTCTCTCTCTCTCTCTCTCTCTCTCTCTCTCTCTCTCTCTGTAATGTAATGTAATGTGATGCTACCAAGGCGGCTGCTTTTCAGTAAAGCTTTTTGTTTCCTCTGCGATAGGTCTGTCTGTCTGTCTGTCTGTCTGTCTGTCTGTCTGTCTGTCTGTCTGTCTGTCTGTCTGTCTGTCTGTCTGTCTGTCTGTCTGTCTGACTATCTTACTACATGCCACGCTTAAGTGGTCAGTCCAACATTTTTCCACTCTCTTTCTCTCTCACTCACTCGCACGCACGCACGCACGCACGCACGCACGCACGCACGCACGCACGCACGCACGCACGCACGCACGCACGCACACACACACACACACACACACACACACATACACACACAAAGGGGGGGGGGGAGAAGTCCTGTTCCATGGTTCATAGAGAGAGGCTGAGCTCTCCTCTCAGCAGCAGACGGAACAAACGGAGGAGAGGAAAGAGGAGAGGAGGAGGCAGAGTCACACCGCCGTTTGTTGTGGCGGCTTCCTGCAACCGAGAAGCACATGAGGGAGAGAGAGAGATAGAGAGAGAGAGAGAGAGAGAGAGAGGGGGGGAGAGAGAGAGAGACACATCGAGAGACAGAAAGGGGAGGAGAGAGAGAGAGAGAGAGAGAGAGAGACATAGAGAGAGAGAGAGAGAGAGACATAGAGAGAAGGGGGTTTAGGGAGAGAGACATAGAGAGACAGAGGGGCAGAGAGAGAGACATAGAGAGAGGGGGGTGTAGGGAGAGAGAGACATAGAGAGACAGGGGGGCAGAGAGAGAGAGACATAGAGAGAGGGGGGTGTAGGGAGAGAGAGAGAGACATAGAGAGACAGGGGGGCAGAGAGAGAGAGGGACATAGAGAGAGAGAGACATAGAGAGAGAAACATAGAGAGACAGGGGGGCAGAGAGAGAGAGACATAGAGAGAGGGGGTGCAGGGAGAGAGAGAGAGAGAGACGTCAGAATAAAAGCATGTCCTTGACAACAGCAGCACAACTCTGTGGGGAGCCTGGAGATAGTGTGAGTAACGTAACGTGGCCGTCGGCCGGACGGGTGTCTCTATGCATGTGTGAGTGCATGCACTGATTTATTTGCACAAGCATGTGTGTATACAGTATGTGTCTCTACTGTGTTTGTGTGTTAGCTCAGTGTGTGTGTGTGTGTGTGTGTGTGTGTGTGTGTGTGTGTGTGTGTGTGTGTGTGTGTGTGTGTGTGTGTGTGTGTGTGTGTGTGTGTGTGTGTGTGTGTGTTGGCTGCAGGTCTGTTCTTCTATTGTCTGCTTGCCTAAGTGTTGCTGACAGCGGATTATGGCAAATACAAAATGCCGTATGGACCCAAAAACACTGTGCCAAACTCACACACACACACACACACACACACACACACACACACACACACACACACACACACACACACACACACACACACACACAGTCCTCACCATGCTGTGAGAGAGAGAGAGAGACCTGGTTTCATCTCTGTTTACTTTACTGTACTAACTGTTGACAATATTCCTCCTCTGCTGATTTGCATTGAGTAGAGTGGTATTATATAATAATAATAATAGTGTATTCATTTACAAATTTATATTAAATAATAGGTCAACTCTAAAAAGTTAACTTTGCTTTTGCTTCTTGGTTTTGTTTCTGTAACATTCTATCCACAGCCATGCAACAAGGTTGTGTCATGAAACCATGTGACTCCCATTGGAAATGCATTGAGGCGGCCGTAACACACAGAAGACACAGGACACAAGTGTGTCTTGCGTGTGTCTTATACGTGTGAGCGAGGCCTAAGTGTTGCATGGAGTTTGGAAGCGCTCGTTGGATATCACTCGACGGCCCATGGTGTACCACCTGTTTTGCATTTAAGCAATATTACACGAGAGGGTGTGGGTTAACGTGATTATTGCCACGACAGTGATGCGGTAAGGAACGAGACGAAGTCGAGTTCCGCAAGCAAGTTAAACCACACCCTCGAATATTGCAATTATACAACAGTTACCCTTAAAACTAAGAAAATCGCTGAAAAAATATATTTTTTTAATGACAGATGTAGTCACTACGACCACAAATGTCCCAAGAAACTAGCTAGCCTAGCCACCGAGTTTGCTAGCGCTCTGGGAAAACAGAGCAGCTGAATTCGTTTTGATTAGGTGGTGAATGGTGCTGGTTTGATCCACGGCTAGAAGCCGTTTCAACCAATCAGATTGCTTCCTCGAAACGACCTGTTGTATAATTGAGAGCGAGTGCTTCCAAACTCTGAAGGCAAGATGGCCGCAGTCTACAAAAGGTCAATAGAACACAAGCAGGTGTTTGGCTACACAGCCAGGGGTTTTGTGGTTCAGGGCTTGTGTGTCTGTATCTCCGTGTGGTGCAGGGATCGGTGCCAAGCTCCCTGACCCATTGAACTGCTTGTATCTAATCATAGGCCACAGGCTCCACCACAACACAACACACGCCACGGTGACGCAGCCCAGGCCGGTTACAGTCATCAAACTGGAATGGAAGTCAATACTTTATCCCACATTTATCTCTAGAAGCGTCCCGCCATCATCGCTGTGGAATAAGGGTGACATTCTTGTTTGCATGATCTGCAAAGTGGTTGGACTGGCAGAGGATTGCATGGCAGGTAGAATGCATTCATGATAATATGAAGCCTTTATACAACAATTAGTATATTCTGAAAACATCAGTCATATTATCCCCACGTGCAACTTCAAATATGGGTTGAATGAATCAGGTCATAATGTGTTAAATTGTGCACTACTAATTGTGCGCTATACTCTCCCATAAACATGACATCATCATTCTTGATATAATAAATGTCCCAACCAGCCAATTGAGGTCAGCCACTCAATAACCCAAATATGTCACTGAATCTGTGAGTGGGGTCGTGCATTCAGCTGTGCTAGAATAGATAGATAGATAGATAGATAGATAGATAGATAGATGTCAGCTACAATTTCTGCCATGTAAGCGTCTTGAATGGTCATTTGGGTTGTCTATAGCATGCAGTCTGTGCTTGGACATGTTTGACAGTCTGGATATATGAAGGCCTCTGGATGATCACAAATTGCATTATTCATGTACAAGTTGACAAGCATTACAGCTGGCTGTGAGAGCACTAGGACCTGTGTGTGTGTGTGTGTGTGCGTGCGTGCGTGCGTGCGTGCGTGCCGTGTCTGTTGGGGTATCAGCACTGTGAACGCTCAGTCCAGTCAGTCTGTACAGTGAAGTGTGTTGGCTGTGGAAGGTAAACTGATCCCAGAACAGTGCCTGTCTTTCCTATTTTTGGGTCAGATGTATATTTCCCATCACTGCATGGGCAGAATGTGAGGAAGGAGAGAATAAGAGATTGGGGGTGGGGGGGTAGACAGAAAGGGGGGCGTGGGGGGGTATACTCAGTAACATTATCTATTGGATTACTAAATTCCAAGCTGCAGCACAATCACAAATATGGAGTTGTATCCTCTCCTGTCTTGTGTGCGATCTGACAAGGTTTGGTGGGCGGGAACCCCTGTTGGTGTTTTAAAGCATTCTGTTATACTTTAGCTATTGAAAAATAGCTAAAGTAATGGAAGTGGAGGATGGAAGGATGACACAAATAAATGAGCACGACATTTTGGGAACACTGTAACATTGAAGCTGATACATGGGTACTCTGTTCTGATTGGCTGAAAAATTGGTAACCCAATGATTACTATCATTATGTTGTATGGTGGTTTAGAGACAGACAGCTATGTTGTATGGTGGTTTAGAGACAGACAGCTATGTTGTATGGTGGTTTAGAGACAGACAGCTATGTTGTATGGTGGTTTAGAGACAGACAGCTATGTTGTATGGTTTAGAGACAGACAGCTATGTTGTATGGTTTAGAGACAGACAGCTATGTTGTATGGTTTAGAGACAGACAGCTATGTTGTGTGGTTTAGAGACAGACAGCTATGTTGTATGGTTTAGAGACAGACAGCTATGTTGTATGGTTTAGAGACAGACAGCTATGTTGTATGGTTTAGAGACAGACAGCTATGTTGTGTGGTTTAGAGACAGACAGCTATGTTGTATGGTTTAGAGACAGACAGCTATGTTGTATGGTGGTTTAGAGACAGACAGCTATGTTGTATGGTTTAGAGACAGACAGCTATGTTGTATGGTGGTTTAGAGACAGACAGCTATGTTGTATGGTGGTTTAGAGACAGACCGCTATGTTGTATGGTGGTTTAGAGACAGACAGCTATGTTGTATGGTGGTTTAGAGACAGACAGCTATGTTGTGTGGTTTAGAGACAGACAGCTATGTTGTATGGTGGTTTAGAGACAGACAGCTATGTTGTATGGTGGTTTAGAGACAGACCGCTATGTTGTATGGTTTAGAGACAGACAGCTATGTTGTATGGTTTAGAGACAGACAGCTATGTTGTATGGTTTAGAGACAGACAGCTATGTTGTATGGTTTAGAGACAGACAGCTATGTTGTATGGTGGTTTAGAGACAGACAGCTATGTTGTATGGTTTAGAGACAGTCGCACTGAGGAAAAGACAGGAAACAGAGCTGGAGGTTAGCAGAGACTAAAATGTTGAGCTGCTCTCTGGGAATAACAAGGATGGATATAGGATCAGGATCGAGTACACCAGAGGGACAGCGCATGTCAGATGTTTTGGAGATAAAGCCAGAGAGGCCAGACTGAGATGGTTTGGACACATACAGAGGAGGGATAGTGAGTATATCGGTAGAATGCTGTTGAGGTTGGAACTACCAGGCAGGAGGCCATGAGCAGGGGTTCTCAACCCATGGGTCGCGACCCCTCGGGGGGTCACCAAGTTATTTTGGGGGGTCCCCAAATTATTATAATTATTTTAATTTTTTTGAGAACTGAATGGCTGGAACATGGAAATAAAGAGTTTTCATAGTACACATAGT
>NC_136808.1:49057196-49087196 GCF_951216825.1 Electrona antarctica | reverse complement strand
TGTTTCTCCCTCATACATTCATTGTGTATCTCTCTTCATCTTTCTCTCAAATTAATTGCTCCGTAATGTGCAACGTTTGAATGTTAATTCCTCGTGTCAGTTGTGTTTTTTATCACCAATCAATCATTGGTTTCAATTTTGAAATGTGTTTCAGATTTTAGTTTTAGTCATAGTCTCTTCAATAGCTTTCATTTTGTTTAAGTCACCTTTTTGGTCACCGGGAATGTTTTAGTGTTAGTCTAGTCGACTAAATATCATAAGATTTTAGTCGACTAAATCTACATGTGATTTAGTCGACTAAAATGTATTTTGGCAGGCCTTGATGCCGTCGTAATGACTGATTTTACACTTGCTGAAAATAGCAGATCTACAAGCTCACATCTGCTATTTTCAGCATGCAACCAAGTGCTAACTAACTTATACTGGATCTCTTGTCCACTAGTCCCTTCCTAACATTTTACTCTATAGTTTTTATTTGTTGACGCAATTGACAATATATTTTGTCTTAGTCGTAGCTTAGTTTTCATTTAGTTTCAATTTAGTTTTTGTCAGTGGAAAAAGGTATGCAGTCGACGAACATTTTTCGTCTTAGTTGTAGTCGACGAAATCAACACTGGTGTTCAGGTGGGACAGTGTGTCAGGAATGAGACCGGCTCAGACCTGTGCGTGTGTGACAATCCGCATGAGATGGAGACGGAGAGAAGAGAGAAAATAGACTGTCCTCTCAACCTATGCACACCCATGACATTAATATATTTATTTGTAAGTACTACAAACTGATGTCAGTATTGTGCTCCGAGTCACCAGACACAGTTCTCACACTGTCCACCGTCACTGAGCCACAGTAAGCCCTCCCCGTGCTGCTGTCCACCGTCACTGAGCCACAGTCAGCCCTCCCCGTTCTGCTGTCCACCGTCACTGAGCCACAGTCAGCCCTCCCCGTTCTGCTGTCCACCGTCACTGAGCCACAGTCAGCCCTCCCCGTTCTGCTGTCCACCGTCACTGAGCCACAGTCAGCCCTCCCCGCTCTGCTGTCCACCGTCACTGAGCCACAGTCAGCCCTCCCCGTTCTGCTGTCCACCGTCACTGAGCCACAGTCAGCCCTCCCCGCTCTGCTGTCCACCGTCACTGAGCCACAGTCAGCCCTCCCCGTTCTGCTGTCCACCGTCACTGAGCCACAGTCAGCCCTCCCCGTTCTGCTGTCCACCGTCACTGAGCCACAGTCAGCCCTCCCCGTTCTGCTGTCCACCGTCACTGAGCCACAGTCAGCCCTCCCCGTTCTGCTGTCCACCGTCACTGAGCCACAGTCAGCCCTCCCCGTTCTGCTGTCCACCGTCACTGAGCCACAGTCAGCCCTCCCCGTTCTGCTGTCCACCGTCACTGAGACACAGTCAGCCCTCCCCGTTCTGCTGTCCACCGTCACTGAGACACAGTCAGCCCTCCCCGTTCTGCTGTCCACCGTCACTGAGACACAGTCAGCCCTCCCCATTCTGCTTGTTGACTAACAAACAAACCACGTTTCTAAAGGCCAGACAATCACATCATGTGTTCCATCTGTCACGCCATGTTTAAATTGTGTGAGCTGACCGATGGGAAGCTTTTCCTGTGTGTGTGTGTGTGTGTGTGTGTGTGTGTGTGTGTGTGTGTGTGTGTGTGTGTGTGTGTGTGTGTGTGTGTGTGTGTGTGTGTGTGTGTGTGTGTGTGTGTGTGTGTGTGTGTGTGTGTGTGTGTGTGTGCGCGCATGTGTGTGTGTGTGCGCGTGTGTGACATTCTGACACCACAGTCATTTAATTGCTCAGTTCTTCAAAAACTTGACTCAGCTTTCTATGTGGCCAGACTCACCTCTGACCTCTTGACACGATTCCGTCCCAGACTCAGTCAGAGGTTAAAGGTCATCACCCTGGTGACTGTGTGCGTGCCTGCGTGCGTGCGTGCCTTCGTGCGTGCGTTTATGCGTGCCTTCGTGCGTGCGTGCGTGCGTGCGTGCGTGCCTTCGTGCGTGCCTGCGTGCGTGTGCAGAGAACATCAGACTAAAGGAGGTTGTGGCTCTTTCAAACAGAGGACAGAGCAAAATAGGCACAAAGAGATGTTTTCAAAACATCTAATGGGAGCACATCATTAAACTAACGAAATATTCAGTGTGATTCGGTCACAGTTAACTATGGAATCGTGCATTTCCCGTCAGTGTGTGTGTTGGTTGGTGATGGAGCACGTGACATCACGTTACATCAATATTAAGCCCATATATGGATATCCCTGATGTCATCAATATTGGCCAGCAACTCTACATTTGACCTAAAACCTCAAACCCTTAGATCTCCATATATGGAGCTGACCTGTTCTGACATTCCATATGTTGATCCTTCCCCATTCATCCTTCCTCTACGATGTCTCCCTTTTGACTGATACCTGTCCATTTAAACTCTAGACGGGCCTGCCCCAAAGTTATTAGTGCAGCCACGCCCGGCCGCTGGCGTGTTCTCAACAGGCCTGCAAATTTTAATCTGACCCCCCCCATTCCAAAGCGCCAGCGCTCGCCCAGCTTGCCGAATGTTCCTCAATCTTCCCAGAATGTTCACCTATTATGACATGCCGGTATAGGAACACTAGGGTTGATGTGGTTAAACAGATTAGGAAAAGTGTCAATCCATGTCCTGTACCTCCAGTATGTACAGTACTGCTCCCATCAGGTAGATGTCAATCTGTCCTGTACCTCCAATATGTATAGTACTGCTCCCATCAGGTAGATGTCAATCCAATATGTATAGTACTGATCCCATCAGGTAGATGTACCTCCAATATGTATAGTACTGATCCCATCAGGTAGATGTACCTCCAATATGTATAGTACTGATCCCATCAGGTAGATGTACCTCCAATATGTATAGTACTGATCCCATCAGGTAGATGTACCTCCAATATGTATAGTACTGCTCCCATCAGGTAGATGTCAATCCAATGTCCTGTACCTCCAGTATGTACAGTACTGCTCCCATCAGGTAGATGCAACAGCGTTCAATAGAAAAATAGGGTTTACGGTTATATTGTAATGTGAATGAATTTGAAAACACTTGCTTATCGCTGCACTATAATATTGTCGCTGTCAGGCAGAAACCTCATATTTCAACTTTTTGTTTGTAATTGAATGCCCAACTTCATCATACAAGAGTGTCGCACAACAGTTGGGAAAATAGCAGATGTGCTACTATACTGTACTAGCTACGTTCACTCGCTTTTTTAACAATAATATAAAAGGAACAGTTTTGGACAACGACGATAGGCATTTTTATGACATTGACAAGTTAAACTTTGTATAAAAGTTGCTGTATAAATTCAGACCATTTATTTCATATGGCAGCAGGTGCTGCACACACACACACAGACACACACACACACACACACACACACACACACACACACGCAGGAAGCATGACTGGTGTTTTCGTCACACAAACACCAAACTAAACAGAGGGAATCATGTTAGGAGGGCTGTGTCCTTCAAAGACCTCCAGGGTCATGTTTATATCAGCCAAACAATACAAACGGCCCTTCCTTTCAGTCTTACCACACGTGTCCCTCTGGACTTTCAACCTCCTTGGGGTGTCTCCCATCCAACTAATGACATCTCTGAAACTAGGACTCTACTTCACATCTAGCACACTCGCACGCACACACACACTTTCAGAGACTCAGAACTTTGCACATGCACACATCACATACAGTACCTTACTGGGCCTAGTAATAATTGCCCAGTATACGTATCAGTCAGCTACTGGAATCTCTGGAGGCAGGTATACGCATGCACGCGCACACGCACGCACGCACGCACGCACGTGCACATGTGCGTGCACGTGTGATATATGTTTTCATCCTTCACCTCCTTCTATATCACCTCCTCATCCTTTCCTCGTATTCACTCTGGACCCCTTTTTATCTTTATTTATATACCGTTTCATTCTGTACATGAACTGAAGACCAAAATAAAACAAAAAACATTGAAAGTCACTAAAACTAGATCCTCTTCCTCCCTCCCTCTCTCTCCTTCCTTCCCTCTCTCTCCTTCCCTCTCTCTCCTTCCCTCTCTCTCCTTCCCTCACTTCCATCTCCACCCCCTTTCCCTTCTGCTCCCAGACAGTATATCATCCTTCGAAGGGCTATTTTCTTTTTCTCTATATTTTTTATATCACACCTCTCTCTCTCTCTCTCTCTCTCTCTCTCTCTCTCTCTCTCTGAACCCCCAGAGTGACCCTGTCCATGACCTTTGACCCCAGGGGTAAATACGAGGTCCCACATCACCAGGAAATAAAGACATTATGTTTCTCCTGCTGCCTGACCCCTGTGACCTTCCCTCTCACCTCCCACTCGTCTCCTCCTCACATCTTCTTCAGCGCTCCTCTTCCTCACCTCGCTCCCTTGACTTAACTCTTTCTGCTTTATTCTTCCTGCCTCCTGCCTTCTCTTCCTAAGCACTTGATACCCAGCATCCACATTCCGTGTTAGCCACAAATAGCAGATCTACAAGCTCACAGTATATACTGTGTATATACTTGAGTCTATACTTGGTCCTTATCTTTTTTCCCCCCTCTATACACCAACATTTATTTGCCGAATGTGAGCTTGTAGATCTTCTATTATTGGCGAAGACATACTTCGCATGGTGTGCATGGTGCGTCGCAGTGCAACGTGTCGCACTGCGACGCGTTGAGAGCTTGTAGATCAGCTATTTTCGGGGCGCAACCCAGCACTCTTTATCTACTGGAGATGCGGTGGATTTCGAAACAAATTTGTTCAACGCAAAATGGTGCGTTCCAAGTTCAGGAGACTTCGGAAAAAAGCTGGCAGGGGTTGAAGCCCTATATGTGCACGTCCCTGGCACTTGTAGATATGTTGTTTTTTTATATACTTTAATCACTTTAACCCTATTGACCAGAGTCCCCCAGGGGTATGTATTAGGTTCCCCTTCTTTTTTCTAACTTGTCTAGACCAGATCTCTTGTAGCACGGCACTGCTATTTTTGAAAAATCGTGAAAATGTGGCGCAAATCTTTGAATATATATTCTTTCAGAGAGAATGTTTTTAACTCAAATCTTTGCTTCATGGGGGGTCCCTGGAACAACATATATTTTCAAATGGGGGTCGGTGGCCAATTACATATCATTTTGGGGTCCTTGACATGAAATATTGAGCACCACTGATATAGAAACATATGAGCTGCTATTCATGTTTAAGGAAAGTTTAAGCAGGCATGCTCCATTAGCTCTGTGGTAGAGATTGGAACTTTGCAATGTGAGCTTTCTCCAATTTGGCTCAATAAAACATATGTCTTATAGGGGCCGACCCATGTGGGAGACCAAGAGCCCATATTTAAAACTCATATTAATTCATTAAAAAAATAATAATAATAGTCAAAATGTACATGAACACATAGCCTTTGATGCGTGTCACTCACCATCTCTCTCACCCCATTTCCTTTCTAAAAAAGCCCAAATTTAATATTTAAAAAAGAGTGAAATGCATAGCAAGGGGTGGCGGTGGCTCAGGGGTAGAGTGACCGGATGGTAACCGCACGGTTGCCAGTTCGAACCCTGGCTCCCCCAGAGTTTGTGTCGAAGTGTCCTTGAGCAAGACACTGAACCCCTAATTGCTCCCGATGTGCTGGTTGGTGCCTTGCATGGTTTCCGCCACCATCGGTGTATGAATGTGTCTGTGAATGTGTGAATGTAATGCACAATCTACGTATGTAAAGCGCCTTGGATAAAGGTGCTATATATAAATGCACCATTTACCATAATGTTATGAGTTGATGATTGTGAAGTGAGATTTGCATTGTACAATGTTCCCGCCATTGTCCATCCAGTTGTGTGTGCGTAACCGTTGGACAGATCGGCGTGGAGGAAAATGAGAAATCTCTGCGCCACATGTTTCACATTGGACTCTTATAGCGCCACCAGGGGCCGATTTTTGCAAAACATTTTTATTTCATACCTGCATATTTTGATCACCTGATGTGATCAAAACGCATCTGGCGATGCATCTTCGTTTTTTTATCGAAATGCCACAAATCATAAACACACTGTCTGATTGCCGTGGAACTTTGCACGCACAGTCCCCCTAGGCCAAGGAAGAAATGCCACCTATACTTTTTCCAAATCAGCCTCATGGTGATGAGAAACAGGCCGATTCACCTTTCGGCCCATAACTCTTGACAATCAAAATGATGTTATCGCTTGGATCCTCACTCTCCATATGGGCGCCATGTTTGTGCCAGATTATATTTTCTGCCATTTTGCGTTTGACTCCAAAGCATGTTGTTAGGCATAGTTTTTGTGAGGTTAAGGTTTGGTTTAGGGTTTAGCATAATATGCTAAACAAAGCTACTATATTATAGTAGTTTAGTCAACATGTTTTTAGGCTATACTGACAGAGCTGCAAAAAGTGATGCCTTGGGAGTGAGAACCGGTTGATCTAAGAGATAACATGTTGTCTCCGGTCCAGGTTCTACTGTGTGTCTCCATATTAGTTATGTCCCATTGGACTGCAGTTTAACGCTGTCTCTAGATCAGTAAGAAAGGAAGTATAGGCTATGCACGCTCCCCTAAAATCACACTTTTAGAAGTGTAAGCATACTGTTTTCCGAGTTCAGTTTAAGTGTTCTCTCCTCTTTTGTACCGTGCGTGCGTGCGTGCGTGCGTGCGTGCGTGCGTGCGTGCGTGCGTGCGTGCGTGCGTGCGTGCGTGCGTGCGTGCGTGCATGCGTGCGTGCGTGCGTGCGTGCGTGCGTGCGTGTGCGTATCTCTAGATCATTAGCATGTTGGTTTTTCATCCAAGCTGCAAAAAAGCAGTGTTCCCATGAGACTCCCTCCTCCTCTCCCTCTCTCCCTTGTTCCTTGGGGAAAGAGAGAGAGAGGGGGGAGGGGGGGGGGATGTGCGGTGTGGATCTGCTGTTCTCAGGAATAACACAAGTCAGGCATGTCACCATGTAGCGCTCTGCTTTATGCATAACTTTAACCATGGATACAGGATAGACATGCAACACACACGCACAGACACACACAACTCTTCTCAACCCCTCTCTCTCTCTCTCTCTCTCTCTCTCTCTCTCTCTCTCACACACACACACAAACACACACACAACTCTTCTCAACCCCTCTCTCTCTCTCTCTCTCTCTTTCTCTCTCTCACACACACACAAACACACACACAACTCTTCTCAACTCCTCTCTCTCTCTCTCTCTCTCTCTCTCTCTCTCACACACACAAACACACACACACACACACACACACACACACACACACACACACACACACACACACACACACACACACACACACACACACAGACACACAACACACACACACAAACACACACACACACACACAAACACACTCTCTCTCTTCACTCTTTTAAGTGTTTATTTGAACTATAAGGGAAAAGTGAGAGGATCTCATTCAACAGGAAATGAATGGCAGGCAGTGAACAGTTAGAGAAGAACATTTAAGGTTGATCAAACAACATTCGTGGAGGGAGAAAAATGTGTGTGCGCGCGCACGCACATGCACACGCACACGCACACGTACACGCCAATCCCCATACCCTAAAACCTAACCTCTAAATCCCTAATCCTATCCCTAATAACCCTAAATTATAATTTCTTTGTTTTTGTAACCATGTAAAGATCAGGAGGTCCAGGTCTTCAGAATGTCTATTTCACAAATTCGACTTCACATTTAGCCGCACGCACGCACGCACGCACGCACGCACGCACGCACGCACGCACGCACGCACGCACGCACGCACGCACGCACGCACGCACGCACGCACGCACGCACGCACGCACGCACGCACGCACGCACGCATGCACGCACGCACGCACGCACGCACGCACGCACGCACGCACGCACGCACGCACGCACGTATGAATGGTTTGTACAATGATGTGTGTTCATGAAACTAATTGTCCTGGTAATGGATGTACTGTATACGTACTGTAGAAGGAGCATCTATCCTGCATTCTTTTTTTGTGAAAATAACTCTAGACTTCTAGAAGTATGACGTCTCAAACACTTACCGTACGGTACTTTTTCATATTGTGAAAACAGCTAATAACTATCTTAAGATTTGAAAGCATCCATTTTGTCAATGAATTTCAACAGTTAATTCACATTTCTGAATGTCTACACACTGTGGACACGACACGGACAGCGTGTGTGTGTGTGTGTGTGTGTGTGTGTGTGTGTGTGTGTGTGTGTGTGTGTGTGTGTGTGTGCGTGTGCGTGTGCGTGTGTGGCGGGGGTATAAACTGTGTCTGGCTGTGTGTTTGATTCAGTTTGGTTGAGAGCAGATGGGCCTGTTGAGACCTAGAGGCAAGCGCAAGCACACACACACACACACACACACACACACACACAGAGAAGTGACATCATAGGATGGAGTACTCGTTTTCAGCGAGAACAACGCAACCGAACGACAAGAAACCTGAGAGATCTCATTCAATCAATCACATCATATCTCATTCAGTCGGAACGCCTCAGCCTTGGCTGGTTCATATGTAACGCACGCCAGTGGGTCCCAAACTTTGTCATGTCAAGGACCCCCAAATTGACACTAATTAGCCCAGCGGACCCCCATCAGAAAATATATGGTTTGGAAAGCCCTGCATATAAGACTACTACTTTAAGTACCAGGACTAATTTTGTTATGCAAGAAGCTTCTTCGTGTGCTAAGAGTGTGATTTTGAGAGCTGCGTGTTTCACCATGAATTGGCCTCGTTGAGTAATACTTTGAAATGCAAACCCCTTCACAGAGCTTTAGCAGCACAGCAGAGCAGCGGGATGGCATCGCAGCAACAAGCAGAATGAGCAGTAAGCAGAGAGGTTTAAATAGATGGCATCGCAGCAACAAGCAGAATGAGCAGTAAGCAGAGAGGTTTAAATAGATGGCATCGCAGCAACAAGCAGAATGAGCAGTAAGCAGAGCGGTTTAAATAGATGGCCTCGCAGCAACAAGCAGAATGAGCAGTAAGCAGAGAGGTTTAAATAGATGGCATCACAGCAACAAGCAGAATGAGCAGTAAGCAGAGAGGTTTAAATAGATGGCATCGCAGCAACAAGCAGAATGAGCAGTAAGCAGAGAGGTTTAAATAGAGGCATCGCAGCAACAAGCAGAATGAGCAGTAAGCAGAGAGGTTTAAATAGATGGCATCGCAGCAACAAGCAGAATGAGCAGTAAGCAGAGAGGTTTAAATAGATGGCATCGCAGCAACAAGCAGAATGAGCAGTAAGCAGAGAGGTTTAAATAGATGGCATCGCAGCAACAAGCAGAATGAGCAGTAAGCAGAGCGGTTTAAATAGCGCGCCTCATGCCCCAATCAGATGGCGTGAGCATGTGACTATGATTAACCTGATGCTGCATGTTTAGAGTTGTCTTCCATGATGAACTATGGCTCTGCAGGCTGGGTATAGCGGCAGTGGTGGAAAGTAACTAAGTACTTAAGTACAATGTTGAGGTATTTGTACTTTACTTGAGTATTTCCAATTTCCAGTACTTTTACTTCTACTCCACTACATCTCGGAGGCAACATTTTTACTTTTACTCCACTACAATTATTTGAAAACTTACAAAACCTGCATTAACCACTTCAACCCTATATACATTTCGGCCATTTGAAAATAGCCGATTGTGAGCTTGTAGATCGGCTATTTTCAATAGATTTTGTACACATTTTGAACTTGTGAAATGGGACATTCTGCAAAATGAATACTTGTTTATGCCGATACTTTTGTACTTTCACTCAAGTACATTTTCAATTCCGTACTTTTACTTGTAACGAAGTAGTTCTAAATTGCAGTATTGGTACTTTTACAGTAAAACAATTGAGTACTTTTTCTGATATAGTGGTATAAACCCAAGGTTCTACTGTTCAACATCTGAGAACAAGGAAGGGAAGAGGAGAGGAGCGCTGGGGGGAGCAGCTAACAGAGAGGAGAGGGTATACTCTGTGGATGAAAGCAGCTAACAGAGAGGAGAGGGTATAAGGGAAGAGGAGAGGAGCGCTGGGGGGAGCAGCTAACAGAGAGGAGAGGGTATACTCTCTCACAGAGAGGAGAGGGAAGAACAAGGAAGAGGAGAGGAGCGCTGGGGGGAGCAGCTAACAGAGAGGAGAGGGTATACTCTCTCACAGAGAGGAGAGGGAAGAACAAGGAAGAGGAGAGGAGCGCTGGGGGGAGCAGCTAACAGAGAGGAGAGGGTATACTCTCTCACAGAGAGGAGAGGGAAGAACAAGGAAGAGGAGAGGAGCGCTGGGGGGAGCAGCTAACAGAGAGGAGAGGGTATACTCTCTCACAGAGAGGAGAGGGAAGAACAAGGAAGAGGAGAGGAGCGCTGGGGGGAGCAGCTAACAGAGAGGAGAGGGTATACTCTCTCACAGAGAGGAGAGGGAAGAACAAGGAAGAGGAGAGGAGCGCTGGGGGGAGCAGCTAACAGAGAGGAGAGGGTTTACTCTCTCACAGCTCCAGGGTCAGGACAACATGATCTGTTGAGAACAAACGTACTTGGTTCATCTGAAATGAGGTCAGACATACAGTACATACAATCTGGAGAGCTGTCTCCCTACATACAGTATACACACACGCGTGCATGCACGTGCATGTGCGTGCATGCACGTGCATGTGAACGCACACACTGATCCAGCCCAGAATGTGACGGAGAAAGGAAGGAGGAGACAAGGGAAAAAGTGGGAGTGACAAGGAGTGAGGGAGAGAGAAAGAGTTTATCAGAGAGAGAGAGAGAAGGAGAGGGACTGGGATTTTTGCTTATCAGACAGGAAGTAGATCTCTTACAATAGCATTCTGACATTTCTGTTCTTCTGATGTAGGAAACTGTTAAGATTTCTATTCCAGATAACACATGCACGTGCGCGCGCATGCACGCACTCACGCACGCATACACAGTGCAGATAAGATGCTGTAGACAGAATCACTGAGTCAGCCGTATGTATTCACACATTTAAGACACACACACACACACACACACACACACACACACACACACACACACACACACACACACACATTTCTTACATACTTGCCTACACGTGCACTCATACACATAATACACATGCAATAATGCATGAAGCCAACACTCTGACATTCTTATATTGTTGCAACTCAGCAGACGCTCCACACACTCATGCCTGCATACTTCAATCAAGTCATACAAGTAAGTGAACAGACTGCATATCAGGGGCAAAGGTCGTGACCAGATCAGGGGCTTAGGGGCTCTCACTCTGAACTCATTCACTTTTCTGGAAGGCCTAAAGCAACAAAAACGTCTTTAACGTCTTTTTGCTTTTATATTGATTAAGTTTCATGTTCCCTACCGTCTGGCTGACCCTTGGTTTCTAGTCCCTACCGTCTGGCTGACCCTTGGTTTCTACCGTCTGGCTGACCCTTGGTTTCTACCGTCTGGCTGACTCTTGGTTTCTAGTCCCTACCGTCTGGCTGACCCTTGGTTTCTACCGTCTGGCTGACCCTTGGTTTCTACCGTCTGGCTGACCCTTGGTTTCTACCGTCTGGCTGACCCTTGGTTTCTAGTCCCTACCGTCTGGCTGACCCTTGGTTTCTACCGTCTGGCTGACCCTTGGTTTCTAGTCCCTACCGTCTGGCTGACCCTAGGTTTCTAGTCCCTACCGTCTGGCTGACCCCTGGTTTCTAGTCCCTACCGTCTGGCTGACCCTTGGTTTCTAGTCCCTACCGTCTGGCTGACCATTGGTTTCTAGTCCCTACCGTCTGGCTGACCCTTGGTTTCTAGTCCCTACCGTCTGGCTGACCCTTGGTTTCTAGTCCCTACCGTCTGGCTGACCCTTGGTTTCTAGTCCCTACCGTCTGGCTGACCCTTGGTTTCTATTCCCTACCGTCTGGCTGACCATTGGTTTCTAGTCCCTACCGTCTGGCTGACCCTTGGTTTCTAGTCCCTACCGTCTGGCTGACCCTTGGTTTCTAGTCCCTACCGTCTGGCTGACTCTTGGTTTCTAGTCCCTACCGTCTGGCTGACCCTTGGTTTCTAGTCCCTACCGTCTGGCTGACTCTTGGTTTCTAGTCCCTATCGTCTGGCTGACCCTTGGTTTCTAGTCCCTACCGTCTGGCTGACCATTGGTTTCTAGTCCCTACCGTCTGGCTGACCCTTGGTTTCTAGTCCCTATCGTCTGGCTGACCCTTGGTTTCTAGTCCCTACCGTCTGGCTGACCATTGGTTTCTAGTCCCTATCGTCTGGCTGACCCTTGGTTTCTAGTCCCTACCGTCTGGCTGACCCTTGGTTTGTACCGTCTGGCTGACCCTTGGTTTCTAGTCCCTACCGTCTGGCTGACCCTTGGTTTCTACCGTCTGGCTGACCCTTGGTTTCTAGTCCCTACCGTCTGGCTGACCCTTGGTTTCTACCGTCTGGCTGACCCTTGGTTTCTACCGTCTGGCTGACCCTTGGTTTCTAGTCCCTACCGTCTGGCTGACCCTTGGTTTCTACCGTCTGGCTGACCCTTGGTTTCTAGTCCCTACCGTCTGGCTGACCCTAGGTTTCTAGTCCCTACCGTCTGGCTGACCCCTGGTTTCTAGTCCCTACCGTCTGGCTGACCCTTGGTTTCTAGTCCCTACCGTCTGGCTGACCATTGGTTTCTAGTCCCTACCGTCTGGCTGACCCTTGGTTTCTAGTCCCTACCGTCTGGCTGACCCTTGGTTTCTAGTCCCTACCGTCTGGCTGACCCTTGGTTTCTAGTCCCTACCGTCTGGCTGACCCTTGGTTTCTAGTCCCTACCGTCTGGCTGACCATTGGTTTCTAGTCCCTACCGTCTGGCTGACCCTTGGTTTCTAGTCCCTACCGTCTGGCTGACCCTTGGTTTCTAGTCCCTACCGTCTGGCTGACCCTTGGTTTCTAGTCCCTACCGTCTGGCTGACTCTTGGTTTCTAGTCCCTACCGTCTGGCTGACCCTTGGTTTCTAGTCCCTACCGTCTGGCTGACTCTTGGTTTCTAGTCCCTATCGTCTGGCTGACCCTTGGTTTCTAGTCCCTACCGTCTGGCTGACCATTGGTTTCTAGTCCCTACCGTCTGGCTGACCCTTGGTTTCTAGTCCCTACCGTCTGGCTGACCCTTGGTTTCTAGTCCCTACCGTCTGGCTGACCATTGGTTTCTAGTCCCTATCGTCTGGCTGACCCTTGGTTTCTAGTCCCTACCGTCTGGCTGATCCTTGGTTTCTAGTCCCTACCGTCTGGCTGACTCTTGGTTTCTAGTCCCTATCGTCTGGCTGACCCTTGGTTTCTAGTCCCTACCGTCTGGCTGACCATTGGTTTCTAGTCCCTATCGTCTGGCTGAACCTTGGTTTCTAGTCCCTACCGTCTGGCTGACCATTGGTTTCTAGTCCCTATCGTCTGGCTGAACCTTGGTTTCTAGTCCCTACCGTCTGGCTGACCCTTGGTTTCTAGTCCCTACCGTCTGGCTGACCCTTGGTTTCTACCGTCTGGCTGACCCTTGGTTTCTACCGTCTGGCTGACCCTTGGTTTCTAGTCCCTACCGTCTGGCTGACCCTTGGTTTCTACCGTCTGGCTGACCCTTGGTTTCTAGTCCCTACCGTCTGGCTGACCCTTGGTTTCTACCGTCTGGCTGACCCTTGGTTTCTAGTCCCTACCGTCTGGCTGACCCTTGGTTTCTAGTCCCTACCGTCTGGCTGACCCTTGGTTTCTAGTCCCTACCGTCTGGCTGACCCTTGGTTTCTAGTCCCTACCGTCTGGCTGACCCTTGGTTTCTAGTCCCTACCGTCTGGCTGACCCTTGGTTTCTACCATCTGGCTGACCCTAGGTTTCTAGTCCCTACCGTCTGGCTGATCCTTGGTTTCTAGTCCCTACCGTCTGGCTGACCCTTGGTTTCTAGTCCCTACCGTCTGGCTGACCCTTGGTTTCTAGTCCCTACCGTCTGGCTGACCCTTGGTTTCTAGTCCCTACCGTCTGGCTGACCCTTGGTTTCTAGTCCCTACCGTCTGGCTGACCCTTGGTTTTCTAGTCCCTACCGTCTGGCTGACCCTTGGTTTTCTTTGTTTTACGTTTGGTTGACCTTGGTTTCTAGTCCTTCAGTTGGTTGACCTTGGTTTCTAGTTTTTTCTTAGTCTTTGACTTGTTTTTAGTCTTAGTTTCGGTGTGTTTTCTTTTTGTTTTTTTTTTTTTGTTTTTTTTTTTTACTTGGTTTTGTCTAGGTTGGTTTTAGTTTTTACCGTCTGGCTGACCCTAGGTTTCTAGTCCCTACCGTCTGGCTGACCCTTGGTTTCTAGTCCCTACCGTCTGGCTGACCCTTGGTTTCTAGTCCCTACCGTCTGGCTGACCCTTGGTTTCTAGTCCCTACCGTCTGGCTGATCCTTGGTTTCTAGTCCCTACCGTCTGGCTGACCCTTGGTTTCTAGTCCCTACCGTCTGGCTGATCCTTGGTTTCTAGTCCCTACCGTCTGGCTGATCCTTGGTTTCTAGTCCCTACCGTCTGGCTGACCCTAAGTTTCTAGTCCCTACCGTCTGGCTGACCCTAAGTTTCTAGTCCCTACCGTCTGGCTGACCCTTGGTTTCTAGTCCCTACCGTCTGGCTGACCCTTGGTTTCTAGTCCCTACCTACTGGCTGACCCTAGGTTTCTAGTCCCTACCGTCTGGCTGACCCTTGGTTTCTAGTCCCTAACTACTGGCTGACCCTAGGTTTCTAGTCCCTACCGTCTGGCTGACCCCTGGTTTCTAGTCCCTACCGACTGGCTGACCCTTGGTTTCTAGGCCATGGAGTAAACGTTAAATAATCAGAAGTGAAAAGTCAGCTCGCCGTCTGCCTCCAGCAGAACAGATATATTCGGGGCGACTGTGGCTCAAGAGGTAGAGCAGGTCGTCCAATGATCCATGGGTCGGCGGTTCGAATCCCGGCTCCTCCTGTCTACATGTCGAAGTGTCCTTGGGCAAGACACTGAACCCCAAATTGCTCCCGATGTGCTGGTTGGTACCTTGCATGGCTTCCGCCGCAATCGGTGTATGAATGTGTGTGTGAATGGGTGAATGTAATGCACACATTTTTTTTCTGTTTGCATGCATCTAAAATCTAGTGTTGCAAATTGCCGCTACTTGTAGACCCCCATTTAGTGAAATATAAGAGGTGAGATAAAGTGAGCGAAGTGAAAGACCATGCCAGGACAATAAGCAGCTTACAAAAAACAAAACACATATAATTTAGGGGTTAGGGATAGGATTAGGCTTTTAGAGGTTAGGTTTTAGGGTATGGGGTTATATTAGCCTGTGGTTGTTTTATATACCTAGTTGCATGGTAAAGATGGCATTAGTCCAGACTTAGTGAGAAACAGAAACCTAAGGAGAGAATATCTGACAAAACCACTAGTCAGAGAGAGAGAGAGAGAGAGAGAGAGCGAGAGAGAGAGCAATGAAGTGTTGTTCAGATTGAGTCTCTACTCCCTCTATCCCTCCAAAGAACACAGTAATGAGAGACACGCACAGTATATAAGAGAGGCATACAATGTAGAGCTGCAATTTTCCCAAATGTTTGTATTCTCAACACACTTGGACGTTGCCTTGTATGTGTGTCTGTGTGTTTGCAATATTGCCCGTGGACTTGAGAGTGCCGCAGACTGTGGAATGTTTGAAAACGTTCCTGTTTCGGAAGGCTTTTTCGTGTTGAACTGTTGTCGCTTTGCACTGTTTTTTATTAACCCTGTTTTTAACCTTTATATGATTGATTATATGTTATATATATTATATATATATATATTATATTATATGTAGCACTCTGGGATTCCTTGTGAATGAAACGTGCAATACAAATAAAAATCATTATTATTATTATTATTTATTACAACAAAAGCAATACACACCAGTGGTAACTTGATATATAGCAGCAACAATCTACACATATCAACTTTTGATTGGGGCCCCTTGTGTTACTTTGAGGTGTGACTGTGGATGTGACACTTATAAAGGGACAAAAGGGCCTGGTGTAAACCAGAGGAACCTTATTGAAACCCAGATCAGCTGTTCGTGTGTTTGGCCGGCATTTGACTGAACAAACAGTCAGGCGCTCCCCAAATCCCAGGCAGAGTTTAAACACACACACACACACACATTACACACACAATGGAATTTGTGTGTGTGTGTGTGTGTGTGTGTGTGTGTGTGTGTGTGTGTGTGTGTGTGTGTGTGTGTGCGTGTGCGTGCGTGCGGTGCGTGTGTGAACAAACAGAAGATGAAAGGGAAGTCTGTGAGGGGAAGAGCACGTATAAAGATCTGCTGTTTTATTAATGAACCTGGAAACAGACTGGGATTCACTGTGTGTGTGTGTGTGTGTGTGTGTGTGTGTGTGTGTGTGTGTGTGTGTGTGTTCCCTACATATGCAGTGGACGCTTGAGACAAGAACCAGGGTGTATAAGCACGCACGCACGCACGCACGCACGCACACACGCACGCACGCACGCACGCACGCACGCACGCACGCACGCACGCACGCACACACACGCACACACACACGCACACACACACGCACACACACACTCTCTTTCTCTAATAAATTCAGTCTAATTCATTGTCTCTTCTCTCTGGGGAAGGGGAAGCATTCTGATCCTAGATCTGCCTGATCCAAGGAAGCTTCAAGTTACCTTCACTAAATAATTGATTCCCATTCTCTCTCTCTCTCTCTCTCTCTCTCTCTCTCTCTCTCTCTCTCTCTCTCTCCTTCACTTGCTCATTTATTTCTCCCATCACTTCATCCCTCTTTCTCTTTAACTCTTTGACTAAATCTCCATCATTTTAGTCTGTCTCACTTTTTTTAACACACACACACACACGCATGCACGCACACACACACCCAGATTAATATTTCAGAAGAATGGTTCGCTTTGTGATACAAGCACCGTGCACATTTGCCATGAATAACGCCTATGGCCTACTTTTTCAGCCACCTGAAAATTCTAAATGGCGGCCATTTGGCTGTCGCATCAAATGTAAAGCAAGGTTTTTCAGTGTAGAACTTGAATGACGTTACCAAGGCTCATTCATTGTGATGGTCCTCAGCTCGGAGATGGACTTCCCGACTTGTGCTTTGAACTGATCACTTGAACTCTCTGCACTTTATATTTATTCACTATTCTGTCTGTCTTGTCCTGTTTTGCACTTGTCCTAATGTTGTAACTGCACTCTGCTGTCCCACCAAACCAAATTCTTAACATGTTTACATGTCATGGCAATAAAGTCTTCTGATTCTGATTCTGAATCTGAAAAGAATTGATTAATTAATACCTGGCTAGCTCCAGGCCTTTTCAGTATTTACTTACCTTTTAAGTTTTCACAGAATATTCATCTTCACTATACGGTCACACCCCACCCCGGACCGTTGATAATGATAGAGCCATTTGCTGCACGATAAAAAAAAACACTTGTAAATCCGTCTGAGTCCATTGAAAAAATAAAAATAAACAAAAACAAAGTTGCGCATTTTTGCGGTGCAAAGTTCTGCCACATATAACATGGTAAAGCACCGGAGAAAGCCCTTTTAGTAGGATCTGTGGAAAAAGCTTTAAACTTCATTTTCCCTTCTCTTTTTTCCTTGTTTCTTGAGATAACTGTGATGCGATGTGAATTATTATTCTGATATGAGCATTCTAGAGATTTGGGAGTGGATGGCAGGCGAGTTTTTGCGACCACGTGATTTCCTGGTTCCTGGTCACACTAGGGGTTGAATGGTGAATCATAGGTTACAGCCATGAGCGCCATCCTGCGCTCACCTGTCATTTGATTCTGTCACATGAAGGTTCAGGCTATCTGAGAATGTTCTGAACATTCAGGTAGAGCGTACTGTAGGATCAAACCTTTTGATTGCATGCGAGTTTGGCGTTTCTTCCTGAATCCTGCAGAAACCATAGAGTACATCAGTAGAAACATAGCTGCTCCTCTTCTTGACCACAGCATCACAGAGTGTGATGATGCCCAATTTACTGCCATATGAGTCATCTCAGTTTCCTCTGTCCAGTGTCAGGAAGGTGTGAGAGCAGACATCTTCATTGGGAATTACTAGCCATCACCAGAGATGAGTCATTGGAAGAAAGAATGGTGGGAATCTTAGGTGATAATGTTACATATTTCTCAAGTCTGAACAATTTCTGTGACTATGACAGGCTCCCCGGCCCCCCCTAGTGGTTGTAGCCCTATAAGTAACCCCATAGAGTTGGTGAACCATATATAAGAAGAATCCGAGGTTTAGGGAGCTAGCAGCATTTGCTATGCTCCTCACGAGAGACTCCCATTGCCTTCTGGACGAGACAGGATATTTGGCCTTAAGTTCGGATCGGACACCACTGCAGTGAGATCTTACGAGACAACCAGCACTGGTTCGAGCTAATCTTATATGGTCCTTGATGTCATGATGATGTCACGATGACCTGGGCACCTGGGGGGCTTGCCTAGGGTGACCAGGGGGCTGATGTCACGATAACCTGGGCACCTGGGGGCTTGCCTGGGGTGACCAGGGGGCTGATGTCAAGAGGACCTGGGGGCTTGCCTGGGGTGAGCGACGGGGATTTGAGTTAGGCGACATGACAGAGTGACGGGAATTGTTGTGAGTGACGTGACAAAAACACAAGGTTTCATGCGACCTTCGGTCGCACTAACTACAGTTAGTTTATAACAACAGTGAGTACACTACTGCTGACACTGAACCTCATGCCGAGTCTCACAGCAACGATGTCACCGGCGTGCCCTTGTTATGCTTTGAAATCAACGTCAACTAATTAACATTGACTACAACATTGTAATGTAGATCAAAAGACTGCTTAGACCAATTGGACTGCTCTACATCCACTTTTAGTCAAAAACGGCCGCCATCTTGAAAACTAGAAGCCATATAGAATTTGTATTTGTATTAACATGTAAGATAACTAGATCATTAAAACATGTCCAGACATTCAAGTTCTACACTAATCTTGAAAATCTTGGATTTTCAGGTGGTTTTTCTGAAAAAGTAGGTCCTAGACATTATTCAGGCCAAATGTGATGCTTGTATCGCAAAATGAACGATTGTGTCACCAATCTGCTGTACTATATATTCATACAGAGAGAGAGAGAGAAAGAGAGGGAGAGGGAGAGGGAGAGGGAGAGGGAGAGGGAGAGAGAGAGATGTGCACCCCGAAACGAGCATAGCCTACAGAGCGTGTGTGTGTGCTATGGGGACATGGTCCCACTAACAAGGGGTTAAGTGCTCACTTTCTCTCCTCACATTCATTTACTCTGACTTGCAATTCCCATTCCTCTTCTCTCACCTGACTCCCCCCTCAGCCCCCCCCCCCCCCCCCGCTCTCCATCTCCCTGTCCCTGGAGAGGAGAGGTGAGACAGGAGGGGAGGAGAGGTGAGACAGGAGGGGAGGAGAGGTGAGGAGAGGTGAGACAGGAGGAGAGGTGAGACAGGAGGGAAGGAGAGGTGAGACAGGAGGGGAGGAGAGGTGAGACAGGAGGGGAGGAGAGGTGAGACAGGAGAGGTGAGACAGGAGGGGAGGAGAGGTGAGACAGGAGGGGAGGAGAGGTGAGACAGGAGGGGAGGAGAGGTGAGACAGGAGGGGAGGAGAGGTGAGACAGGAGGGGAGGAGGAGGTGAGACAGGAGGGGAGGAGAGGTGAGACAGGAGGGGAGGAGAGGTGAGACAGGAGGGGAGGAGGAGGTGAGACAGGAGGGGAGGAGAGGTGAGACAGGAGGGGAGGAGAGGTGAGACAGGAGGGGAGGAGAGGTGAGACAGGAGGGGAGGAGGAGGTGAGACAGGAGGGGAGGAGAGGTGAGACACATTTATTGTCACACTCAACAACACTTATTGTTTCTCCTTGGGTCTCAACCCCTTGACCCTATATGGTCCAATTAGAACACACACACACACACACACACACACACACACACACACACAGAGGTCATGACAGAAAGACATAGATTGTGGCTCCTCTATATAACCAAGCTCAGAGCATGAACCCAGAATGGTTCTATAACTACAGTATGTATTCAGTCACTAAACTAAATGACCTGACTGATATTGTTGCCATAATTCATAATCAAGAAAGACAACTGGCAATATGTGACCCAGCGCTGCAATTAGGGCACGGAAATGTGGGTTATTCAATTTTGGTACGGTAACGGAATCAATCGGAGTATTAGGTTTTAAGATGTATTAACTACATAGCATAATTACACAGTATTAACTACATTTTATTTTGTATTATATTTAGGGTTGTTCCGACCCGATCACATGATGGGAAATCAGGGCCATTTTCAAATTATCTGAATCGGATCGGGGGCAAAAAACCTGATTGGGACATCCCAGTAGTATCAATATTATATGGGTCCAATGGATCTAAGAGGTTTTGGTGTTTTTTACTACTTTTCATTGGTTCAATATTTTCGAAACAACACACGGACGTAAAGGGTCTTCAATGGCACTGAATTAGCAACTTTATGATACATGATACGATACGATACGATACGATACGATACGATACAACATTCAGAGTTCTCCAGAGCAGGCTGGACCGTTACATTTTCACTCCCAACATAATCAATCATTATGTTGATGCTTGGTCGTTGGTCCCCTCTCATGTACCATACTGACATTTGACATTATGTTGATGCTTGGTCGTTGGTCCCCTCTCACGTACCATACTGACAAGGATGGATCATAACCCATAACCCCTGTACTATTTCTCCCAAACACAGGTTTGTGGTATCGTAGATTTGTTGTTCAACTCCCGCTCAAGGTCATCTTGGTTTGCTCATGGGAGAAATTACGCTTCTCAGGCTAAGTTTTCCCTAATGGTGGCACCAGAGGGAAAGGCCATTGGATCACCAAAATCAATAGGGGCCATCCTCTGGGGAAGCTGAAGGTGCACCGCTAATTCCATGAGTAGTGTTTGAGATGTCTTGTTTGGTGCCAAAGTGGTGCATGGACAGACTGACATCGCCATTCCTTATCGCCCTGTCGCTTCTTTAAGAACGACAATGTATAGAGGGTATGCACATGCATAAAGTGAGTGGCAAAGTGAGTTTAACGTTGCAACTTACTTTTCTGGTTGGCTGTATATGGGCTGTCAAGGCCAGAAAGTAGTTATTTTGCTCAGTAGGCGTACCCGCATAACTTCCGGGTATGATGATGATGTCACACGCAGCATACTCTCTTTTGATTTGTTTGAATATTTTATTAGTCAGAAATGTGAACAGCATGTGGTACAGTCAGACATTAGTCCACCCAAAAAACTACTTATGTTCTATCAATTATTCACCCGATGAAGCCTTTTTTGTCGCATTCCTATAAGCCAATCATTTGACAAACTGGCTGTGCTTCCGGTTATCACATTATTGGCTTGGGAATGAGACAAAAACAACCCCATGAATTCAAGGCTTCACGGGGTGTGTAATTGATAGAAAATAAGTCCTTTTTTTGAGTGAACTACTCCACTGAGGCTGAAAGAGAAGACACAATGCGTCACGCATTGCAAACCATGGTATGAAGTGAAACCTCATACAGTAGCTCCCTTGCGCATTGCAAAGTAGACGGTAAACTTAAACTTCTCACTAGCAAGCTGTATGTGTGGGTGCGTTCGTGCGTGCGTGCGTGCGTGTGTATTTATTCACTTTTTTGTTTGCATATAGCTGAGTAGGATGGGCTAGGTTAGGTGTACGACACTACTGTATTTTAACATCTGTCATAACGGTGGTCATAATTGCTGTAAAAAGAACCACTGCTCTTTAATACAGTATATACTAGTATAAAAGTATAAAGAACAATACTGAAACCACAGTAATATTATCTTAGATGTTGTAAATGTTGTAGGCCTACAGTCCCATGCTGTGAGGCTTCGTTTTTTCTGTGCTGTATAGTACTATTGCGTGTGTGTGTGTGTGTGTGTGTGTGTGTGTGTGTGTGTGTGTGTGTGTGTGTGTGTGTGTGTGTGTGTGTGTGTGTGTGTGTGTGTGCGTGCACTGGTTTGTCGCTGAGAGACAGAAAGAGATTGTTGAGTCAAGAGTCTCTCTAATCCTTGTCATCAGAGACTTCCGTACATTCGCTCACACACACACACACACACACACACACACACACACACACACACACACACACACACACAATTCATAATGGTTCACTGGGCAGACTGATAAAAGTGTGTGTGTGTGTGTGTGTGTGTGTGTGTGTGTGTGTGTGTGTGTGTGTGTGTGTGTGTGTGTGTGTGTGTGTGTGTGTGTGTGTGTGTGTGTGATGAGGGGATATGCAGTCCTCCCATGACACAGGTAATCCTGTTCAGTGGCAGGCCTGCATTTCACAGCGCGTGCGTGCGTGCGTGCATGCGTGCATGCGTGCATGCATGCGTGCATGCGTGCATGCGTGCGTGCGTGCCTGTGTGTCTGTCTGCCAGTTTGTCTATTCCAGATAGAAACACTTTTTTGCGTCACATCATTTGAGTCTATCATGTCTCCAAGACCATCCTCCATGGGGCAAACCAGAGCCATCTAATAGAAGAGTTACGATATTGAGGGGGCGTAAACTGAGCACTCGATTGGTAAATGGTGCATTTATATAGCGCTTTTATCCAAGTCGCTTTACATCAGGGATGTCAAACTCAAATACACAGTGGGCCAAAATAAAGAAATCGGTCGAGGTCGAGGGCCGGACTGTGTTTCAACACACGGGCACCGCGGTCATGAGGACGTCCCAGGAAAACAGCAAAAAAGTAAATGCATTTAAAACTGAAAATGCATTATTATTAAGCTCAGTTTCCTGTTCTATGATCCTCACCAAGCACTGATTTCATAGTATGTGATATGTGCCAATGCACTCGCAGTGAATTGTCGGACTTGTAGTATTATGGTGGTCCGTGCAATATACCAGAGGGCCAGTTCTAATACTAATTAAATATCATTCCGGGATTCGAACCGCCGACCCATGGATCATTGGACGACCTGCTCTACCTCTTGAGCCACAGTCGCCCCAAGTCTATGTAGGAGAGCCGCCATTGGACTGGCTCCATGAAGTGAACGTAGTTTGCGTAACTCTGTCTATATCTAAGGCTCTGGTGCAAACTATCGCACCAGGATGGTGCGTCACGCCTGGTGTGTCTATTTGCATTGACTATTTGCATTGACATACCATTCGCTGACAAATGAACAAATTCTCTGCCACGTGCCAATCACTGGTTTTGACGTCCTTGGGGTACTTATTTAGTTTTGGAACCTTATTTAGTATCATCGGTAACACCTGACGAAGTGGGGAAGGGACCCGGAAGTAGGAACAGAGCACCAATCAGATGCTGTTGTTGGCTATAATGCTGGGGCTTTACAGAGGGAAACAAGCTGTATGATAATTACATTATGGCATATATCCCGCTTATGTTGTTTGACTTCACCCAACTACGGATGAGATTTGCAAAGTGGTAAGCACGACATGCTTAAGGGCCTCTGGAGCGTGTGTGTGTGTGTGTGTGTGTGTGTGTGTGTGTGTGTGTGTGTGTGTGTGTGTGTGTGTGTGTGTGTGTGTGTGTGTGTGTGTGTGTGTGTGTGTGTGTGTGTGTGTGTGTGTGTGTGTGTGTGTGTGTGTGTGTTGGTACCAGTGCCAATGAAGCAGATTATGACTTTATTTTGGCGAAGAACGCTGTAATTCCTTTAAACCAACAAAGCCTTTCCATTAGCCCCCCGCTGCTTTGCTCAACACACACGCACACACACACACACACACACACACACACACACACACACACACACACACGCATGCACACACACACACACACACGCATGCACACACACAAACACACTTTATGCACACAAAAAGAAGACTTGGCAAATGGCAACACTGAAAAATGCATTCACACGCACGCAAACAGACACCATGACTACATGCTATTCCCTTGTGATAACAGAGAGAGAGAGAGAGAGAGACAGAAGTAGAAACATAAATACAGACAGACAGACAGACAGACAGACAGACAGACAGACAGACAGACAGACAGACAGACAGACAGACAGACAGACAGACAGACAGACAGACAGACAGGTTATCAGTGTTTAACAGTTCCATCCAAATAATGTTGGGTTGGATTTTAAAGACACCACTGCTTTTGTAGGCCTAGAGTGTAACACACACGCACGCGCGCGCGCTCACACACACACACACACACGCAGTATTGAATACACTCAAGCGCTTACACACTGACGCACACAAGCACACACACACACACACACACACACACACACACACACACACACACACACACACACACACACACACACACACAGACAGCACTATACGTCATGGCGATGAGACAGGGATGGAGGGCTGAGTAGAGATACTGTAGGAAGGATCTCTGGGAAAAAAGGGAAGATAAAGCAAGATTAAAGAGAAATGGTAGAAACATCTAAAAGGGGTTTGTTTTCTTCACATCTGAGCAGAATATGTTGACATTCAGACAGTATACTGTAGTGAATTATCAGTGTGTTTAATAGATGTGCCCCATCTATGTGTTTAATAGATGGGGCGACCAACTGATGGATGATAGAGGATGGAGGCATGAACTGGTACCCAAACAGTGGGTCGGGACCCATTTGTGGGTCGCTGACACATTGTTATTTGTCCCCTTTTTTTGTTTCCTAAATTTGTTTATTATTTCAAAACATTTTCAAAAAACATTCCCCAAAAAAAGCAAAACATTTCATGAACTAAACCAAAATTCTGTGATTTTTTTTCAATAACTTTCAATGAATTAGAAGAAAATAATTAGTGAAAATAGCCGATCTACAAGCTCACCCAACGTGGAGACGTGTTGTGTGACTTTGTAGATCTGCTATTTTCTTGGGAGAATGTCTAATTTCTGTTTTGGGTGAAAACGTTTGGAAACCACTGTACTAGTGAATGGATGGTGCTGGGTGGATATAGCTGCTTTATATTACATGAGAAGGTGTGACAGTGACGCGTGGATGAAGTGTAGGGCAGGCCACAGGACAATGCACCATCTTACATGATTGTTATTACTTGCGCAAGCAGAGCACACAAGTATTGTGGTCGTGCTGGTACGAATGCACGTGTATTATTTGTAGGTATTGATGGTGACGTAATTAAGATATGTATCAATGCCGGGTTATAACTGGCTTTTGATGGTGACGTAATAAAGATAGGTTTCAGATTACATACATGTATACATACAGACATTACCTTTAATTCACCCGACACTGAAACATATCCTAATTACGTCACCATCGACAGCCAGTTATAACCCGACATTGAAACATATCTTAATTACGTCACCATCAACATCAGTATACAGTATATACCTACCAAGCATACGCACATAAAAAAGCCAGCCAACCACAGTATAGTACTTTCAACTTACATACAAAACCAGGAAAAGAACATGTATGCCATATCAGAATAGTACAATATCCAAATTCACAGATGATCTAATAGAATAAGAATAAAAATAGATACTACTGTATATCATTGTTGCTGCCATGGCTGTGTCACTGTTATAGATCATGATTATGGCAAAATGGGTCCATAGTGAGATCAGTTATTAAAACTATTATTCAAAAATGTAAATCTTTTTTTAAATAAACCAAATCCTTAATGTACATTTATTTTCTACACACTGCATGTCATTGTTTCAAGGTTAGAAATATACCTTATGTCACTAGTCTGTTGCCTTTAAATTAATTCAAAGGCAAAAATAATTACCATATGTCACTTCAGTTTTTGGGTTGTTTTAACGAGGTTTAACCGGCTACAGCCTGAGAGACATGCACATGTCATGCGTGGCTGGATGATTTGGGTTTAGCGTCTTGTGTTGTTGTTGTAAGCTGCTTGCTGCATTATGGACTTTTTCAGATGACGCCTAGTAATTTAATTGGAACAAGAAGCAAACGTGCAGGTAGGAGGGGCTGGAGCTGTCAGCTGTGTGTACGACAAGTGTACGTGCATGCACATAGAACCCGTCCGTGCGTTTTTTCAACAACATGCAAGGGGTGTTTTTTCTTTGGGAACGGCTAAAAAAATAAAGATGTTTAGATGTTAGACTTTTTCCCTTTCTGTAGCCTGCAACAGCTTTTGCAATGCTGTTGAATTCTATCAATGAAAGTGAAAGTGCAGAACAATTAGACCTCCCAAAGTTTGCAATACCGTGCTGCTGTCTGCTGAGGATGGAACCCGCACGGGCAGCTTTGTCTTCAGCCTTCAGCGATATTTCATGAGCTGGTCTTGCACCATAATGTCTTGTTAGTTGCAGGGCAGGCCGTGTGGAGGCTGTTGTCTTCTCCCTGTTCGGTTTACTGTGTTAGTTCTATATTCCTGCCCCAGCTGTTGCTAATTTGTCATCACGCCCCACGTGTAGCCTATATATCAGTGTTCTCCAGTCAGTCCTTTTGGGATCCTTGTCTGGTGTTATAGGCCTATGTGCTTTATGTTTGAAAGCTTTATTCACCTGTCATCTGCATTCAAACTCATCACCTCCTGCCTCGCTGCATTAGGTTCTGCACTAGAGCACAACTACAGGGGACTGCCCATAAGTCCCACCTCCCTTTAGTTTAGTTTAGTCCGACCTACGTGGCCGGTTAAGACTGAGGTTAGGGTTAGTGATCTACGTGGCCGGTTAAGACTGAGGTTAGGGTTAGTGATCTACGTGGCCGGTTAAGACTGAGGTTAGGGTTAGTGATCTACGTGGCCGGTTAAGACTGAGGTTAGGGTTAGCGACCTATGTGGCCGGTTAAGACTGAGGTTAGGGTTAGTGATCTACGTGGCGGGTTAAGACTGAGGTTAGGGTTAGTGACCTATGTGGCGGGTTAAGACTGAGGTTAGGGTTAGTGACCTACGTGGCTGGTTAAGACTGAGGTTAGGGTTAGTGACCTACGTGGCGGGTTAAGACTGAGGTCAGGGTTAGCGATCTACGTGGCCGGTTAGGGTTAGTGACATACGTGGCGGGTTAAGACTGAGGTTAGTGTTAGTGATCTACGTGGCGGGTTAAGACTGATGTTAGGGTTAGCGATCTACGTGGCCGGTTAGGGTTAGTGACCTATGTGGCTGGTTAGGACTGAGGTTAGGGTTAGTGATCTACGTGGCGGGTTAAGACTGAGGTTAGGGTTAGTGACCTACGTGGCGGGTTAAGACTGAGGTCAGGGTTAGCGATCTACGTGGCCGGTTAGGGTTAGTGACATACGTGGCGGGTTAAGACTGAGGTTAGTGTTAGTGATCTACGTGGCGGGTTAAGACTGATGTTAGGGTTAGCAATCTACGTGGCCGGTTAGGGTTAGTGACCTATGTGGCTGGTTAGGACGGAGGTTAGGGTTAGTGATCTACGTGGCGGGTTAAGACTGAGGTTAGGGTTAGTGATCTACGTGACGGGTTAAGACTGAGGTTAGGGTTAGCGATCTACGTGGCCGGTTAGGGTTAGCGACCTATGTGGCTGGTTAAGACTGAGGTTAGGGTTAGTGATCTACGTGGCGGGTTAAGACTGAGGTTAGGGTTAGCGATCTACGTGGCCGGTTAGGGTTAGCGACCTATGTGGCTGGTTAAGACTGAGGTTAGGGTTAGTGATCTACGTGGCGGGTTAAGACTGAGGTTAGGGTTAGTGATCTACGTGGTGGGTTAAGACTGAGGTTAGGGTTAGCGATCTATGTGGTGGGTTAAGACTGAGGTTAGGGTTAGCGATCTACGTGGCGGATTAAGACTGAGGTTAGGGTTAGTGACCTATGTGGCCGGTTAAGACTGAGGTTAGGGTTAGTGATCTACGTGGCGGGTTAAGATTGAGGTTAGGGTTAGTGACCTACGTGGCGGGTTAAGACTGATGTTAGGGTTAGCGATCTACGTGACTGGTTAGGGTTAGCGACCTATGTGGCGGGTTAAGACTGAGGTTAGGGTTAGTGATCTACGTGGCGGGTTAAGACTGAGGTTAGGGTTAGTGATCTACGTGGCGGGTTAAGACTGAGGTTAGGGTTAGTGACCTACGTGGCGGGTTAAGACTGAGGTTAGGGTTAGTGACCTACATGGCCGGTTAAGACTGAGGTTAGGGTTAGCGGGTTAAGACTGAGGTTAGGGTTAGTGATCTACGTGGTGGGTTAAGACTGAGGTTAGGGTTAGCGATCTACGTGGCCGGTTAGGGTTAGCGACCTATGTGGCGGGTTAATACTGAGGTTAGGGTTAGTGATCTATGTGGCGGGTTAAGACTGAGGTTAGGGTTAGTGATCTACGTGGCGGGTTAAGACTGAGGTTAGGGTTAGTGACCTACGTGGCGGGTTAAGACTGAGGTTAGGGTTAGTGACCTACATGGGCCGGTTAAGACTGAGGTTAGGGTTAGCGGGTTTGGGATAGCGTTAGTTCGGAATTATGGGAGGTTGGAATATTGAGAGGTCGGAATAATGAAATAACACTGCATTGCATTGTGTCTCATTGCTGTAGATCAGATTCAGAGCAAGGAGGATGTCAGACCATCATTAATGGAACCAAACACGATGTCAACTGATTTAGAACACACAGCCTTGCAGCATACTGGATTCTGTTTACTCCACAGTCCTTCTGTCCTATACGGTGAGTTCACTAAAACAGCTATAAATACCATTTTATTGGCCAGCTTTATAAAGCCTGATTTACAGTATACTTGCATGTGGGTGTTATATATCTGTTCTACAAGCTCACAACACATTGCAGCGCGACACGTTGTGAGCTTGCAGAAAATAGCCCATCTACGTACAGTAGATACACAACACACTACACCAGCATGCAAGCACGTTTAAATCAGGCATAACTCCAAACCTCCCTAGTCTACAATCTACAAGCTCACAACGCGTCGCAGCGCAACGCGTTGTGAGCTTGTAGATCGGCTATTTTCAGCATGCAACCAATTGTAAAAGGACTTATACTGGAATTCTTGTCCACTAGTCCCTTCCTAAGATTTTAGTCTAGTTTTTATTTGTTGACGAAATTGTCAGTATATTTAGTCTTAGTTTTAGTCATCATAGCTTAGTTTTCATTTAGTTTCCATTTAGTTTTGTCAGTGAAAATAGGTAGTCGACGAACATTTTCCGCCTTAGTTTTAGTCGACGAAATAAACATTGCAATATACGCACTCATCATGACTCATGACCAAATGCAGTCGGGTGTCACACGTCACACGTGTATGCGTGTGTGTGCGTGCGTGCGTGTGTGTGTGTGTGTGTGTGCGCGCGCTTGCGTGCGTGCGCGTGCGCGCAGCCAAGTCAAAATATTTCTCGTGCAGGCTGTACACACACATTGCAAATACAACAAAATCACATCTTAAAAGAAGAGGATCCAAGGCACTCTGTTCCAGTGAGGTGAAAAAAAGCCTTTTTTTATTGGAGTTTAAGGCATGGCAAAGAACATTACAAAAAGGACCAACGCGTTTCGGCACTCAGCCTTCGTCAGGGTCCCATAGTTATGACATGCAGCAGGACGTCATTATATAGCGACCATCATGATTGAAAACACTTGACAGCAATCAGTGTCACTGTCAGTCTAATACATGTCAGCATAATAAATGTTAGAACATCAATGTCCGCACATTATACATCATAACAGTTAGGTCCATACGGTTACAGATACATGGGTGTAGAAACGACTGGGAAGTTTTGTAAGAGAATACAAACAAATAAATAAAAAAATAAAAAGACAGAATCCCCAAACCAAATACCAAAAAAAAGTGAGGAGAAGGAAACCTTTAGAGAAAAGGGGAAAAATCTATTTCATCATTAAGACCAGGGAAGTTCGTAGCTTTCAGGGTAACAATCCAGAACGTTTCTCTCTGCAGCAACAAAATCACACCCGTGTGAAGTGAGGGGCGATCTCATACATCATAATACATCATCTCATTCTGGTCAAACACAATTTGCGCCCACTTCCGTCCTCACTTTTTATCCTAATGTATGAGCTAACAATAATAATTTAAAAAAAGAAGAGTTGGACCTCCCTCGACCTTTCTTCTC
>NC_136808.1:49047196-49049696 GCF_951216825.1 Electrona antarctica | reverse complement strand
TAAGCAGCAATATGCTTAGATGATTTCTTTATTCAGTCCAACTTTGTCCCTCATGGACAACATGTCTCAGAATCAGTCCAACATTGTCCCTCTTGGACAACATGATTCAACACACAGCATGACTCCCATTCCCATTAGAGTTGATTTTAAGATTCTCTTACTTTTCAAGCAGTGCGAGGCCTGCCTCCCAGCTATATCTCATCTACAGGCCGCACCCTTAGATCCTCAGGTCTGGCTCTCTTGGAAGTTCCCTCGACTCGCCTGGCCACCGGGCTTTTGCTGCCCGGGCGCCCAGACTCTGGAATGACCTACCTCTGGCTTTAAGACTAGCTAATTCAGTGTCATCTTTTAAATCACGTTTGAAAACATATTTGTACACTAAAGCCTTTTCCTTAGTTTTATCGCGTTACTCATTTGTAACGTGATGTCCATCTACAGTATGTATATGCTATGGTTTTTATTATTTATTTGTCCTATATTGTTTGTGTTATGCATTTCATTTGATTGTTGTTGGTTATCCCTTGGCATTGTAAAGCACTTTGTGAACATGGTTTTCGAAAAGCGCTTTTATAAATAAAGTTTATTATTATTATTAATATTATTATTATTCCGTCCATGAGAGAGTATCAGGATGCCCTTCTTAACACTGGCTGTCCTCTGTTGGTTATTATTAGTCTGCATGTCTTTGGTGCAGCAGCAGATTGAATGCATTTTCACACATGTCTATGGAAATTAGGTGTCACGCGCGCACACATGCACACACACACACACACAGACACACACGCTCGCGCGCGCACGTGCGGCGTGCACATATATATATACGCAGAGAAGGTGGATGATCAGGTCACTCCAAGGTAAAAGGACTTACTGTAGATATAGTGTTAGATTGAGACTTTAAAACAGCGGCTTATACTGTGTGTGTGTGTGTGTGTGTGTGTGTGTGTGTGTGTGTGTGTGTGTGTGTGTGTGTGTGTGTGCGTGTGCGTGAGAGAGAGAGAGCGCTCATGACCACTATGGGTTGCTCTTTTTAATTGAGGTCTTTATGCCTTAAGCAGAATTCTTGGAAAAAGAAACGCTCACACACACGCAGAACCCCCATCCTGACACACACTCGCACATGCACAACTTTGAACCACCTCCAAGATGGAGTGTGTGTGTGTGTGTGTGTGTGTGTGTGTGTGTGTGTGTGTGTGTGTGTGTGTGTGTGTGTGTGTGTGTGTGTGTGTGTGTGCACACGTGCATGCGCCGGTGGGCGGGTGGGTGGGTGGTTGTGCGTGTGAGAGAGAGAGATAGCCAGTTTGCTAAAAGCCCAATGGCAAACATTGCTCTTGTCGTCACTATTGTAGATATTATATAGTTTAAAACACACACACACACACACACACACACACACACACACACACGCGCACACACACACACACACACACACACACACACACACACACACACACACACACACACACACACACACACACACACACACACACACACACACAGGTTTTTGTTAGTGTGAGTTAGGTATATGTAGATAAAGTCTTTGAAGTCATTGTTCTCTAAAAGTCTAAACGTTTTCCTCTAATGGTTTATTGAAGATAATGTTTCTAACACTATTCATTGGTTGAACAAGTGATAGCAGAAGCTGTTGGGGTTGGCTACGGTGTGTGTGCGTCTGTCTGTGTGTGTGTGTGTGTGTGTGTGTGTGTGTGTGTGTGTGTGTGTGTGTGTGTGTGTGTGTGTGTGTGTGTGTGTGTGTGTGTGTGTGTGTGTGTGTGTGTGTGTGTGTGTGATATGATATGTGCACACTGCACACGCATGCAAGCCTTATCTATGTGTGTTGTTTTAAGCTCTGTTATTTGATATAGATTATACGTCCTCCCAGATACTGTAATCTTTGATTGTTTCTCTGTCTGTGTGTGTGTGTGTGTGTGTGTGTGTGTGTGTGTGTGTGTGTGTGTGTGCGTGTGTGCGTGTGCATGCGCGTCAGGTAAGATGAAGATATGTTATCAGGAGTTGACTGCATTGTGTTTTATGATCTTGGAATATTAGGGCAGGCGTTCTCCTCGGCTTCCCTTCTAGGGGTCCTGATAAGAAGTCCTAACTGCAGCCAGGTGGCTGGGGCTTATCACTCACACACACGCACACACACACACACACACGCACACACACACACGCACACGCACGCGCACGCGCACACACACCAGTGCACTATATTCACCTTTATTCCGTCAATCCTCATGTGTGAGGTGCTACAGCCTAGAGTCACTCAGTACAGATCCGGAATCTCTCCGAAGCCCAATATCAGATTATCACCTCTTGTAAATGGAACCCCAGTATCCATGGTATTCATTAGCCAAAAAAAGTGTAGATCCACAAGCTCACACAACGCGTCGCAAAGTGATGCCTTGTGAGCATCTATTTTAGGCAAAGCTATTTGGTGTGGATGGAAAAAAAAACAGCGTTTAAGTGGTTAAATCACTTCTTTATATATAAACAGTGTTCT
>NC_136808.1:49029696-49039696 GCF_951216825.1 Electrona antarctica | reverse complement strand
AGGTGAATAATATGAAAGCTCTCTGCACACCACCAAGGTGAATAATATGAAAGCTCTCTGCACACCACCAAGGTGAATAATATGAAAGCTCTCTGCACACCACCAAGGTGAATAATATGAAAGCTCTCTGCACACCACCAAGGTGAATAATATGAAAGCTCTCTGCACACCACCAAGGTGAATAATATGAAAGCTCTGCACACCACCAAGGTGAATAATATGAAAGCTCTCTGCACACCACCAAGGTGAATAATATGAAAGCTCTCTGCACACCACCAAGGTGAATAATATGAAAGCTCTGCACACCACCAAGGTGAATAATATGAAAGCTCTCTGCACACCACCAAGGTGAATAATATGAAAGCTCTCTGCACACCACCAAGGTGAATAATATGAAAGCTCTCTGCACACCACCAAGGTGAATAATATGAAAGCTCTGCACACCACCAAGGTGAATAATATGAAAGCTGCACACCACCAAGGTGAGTTGCTTTAGACCACCCGTTTCGACTGTTATCAATCGACAAGACCGCAGTGATCACTTACGATTGTTTTCGACGAGTATGGGCATGCTCTGCCGATTGATACAACGAAAACCCGGAAAACGACAGGTTGGCGAACATGCGTTAATATTAGGACCGCGCTGCGACATGCTTGCGGTTATGTTCAGGTGAGGGTATGAGGAGGCTTGTCGTTCTCAGTATAGGCTCCCAGCATGTAGACCCATAAGATCGCAGCCAGTAGGCTCCAGACTACATGCAGTAGATCCGATCGGCTTGATAAGATCGGTGTAATAAGTAACTTACTGGGAATTACCGGTTGATTTTCGGTCGAAACGGCTCTTTAATACGAAAGCTCTCTGCACACCACCAAGGTGAACTGCTTTAGACTCTAAATAATATGAAAGCTCTCTGCACACCACCAAGGTGAACTGCTTTAGACTCTAAATAATATGAAAGCTCTCTGCACACCACCAAGGTGAACTGCTTTAGACTCTAAATAATATGAAAGCTCTCTGCACACCACCAAGGTGAACTGCTTTAGACTCTAAATAATATGAAAGCTCTCTGCACACCACCAAGGTGAACTGCTTTAGACTCTAAATAATATGAAAGCTCTCTGCACACCACCAAGGTGAACTGCTTTAGACTCTAAATAATATGAAAGCTCTCTGCACACCACCAAGGTGAACTGCTTTAGACTCTTGGCTCTTGCGGCTGACAGTGTTACTAGGGGAAAGGTCAGCCTATATAAAGGTCAGTGTTGATATTGCAGTGCAGTAAACTATTATGAGCATGTAAATAAAGTATAAGACAATACGTGCAACTACCTTAAATAACATTGGATATCATTTCACACAATTTCATCATGAGAATATGTGTAGCCTGCAGCTAAAAGGCTACAACCTAACTTTCATTGAGGTGACATCATGAAGGCTTTTTTATGCATGTCTGTCTTCATGCCGTGACTCTGCAGGAGTCCAGCCAACTTTAAGTGCGTGCGTGCGTGCGTGTCTGTCTGCCTGTTTGTGTGTCTGGAGCTTATCTGTGTTCTTACTGCAGTCTGCATCAACACCCTGTGTTCTTACTGCCCGCCACTATATGCGTCAACACCCTGTGTTCTTACCGCCATTATATGCGTTATGACCTATAGGACGCTGAACAAGTCAAGGGAGTTTAACCTGATTGTACCCTTTGCCGTTTGGAGTCGCGATACATGTTTTTATTATCATAGATAGGTCCTCACCTTAGAGTATATATGAATAGAGACGGCACCGGATTTATCCTCCCATCCACTTGCATTAAGTTTCACAAAAGCGCATGAGGCGATTTCACTCCTCCTTCCGGGTAGGAGCAGAGTGCATTCTGGGATGGATTGGGTCCAAACACATGAACGCGCTGCCGTTGACTATCATTGCACGCGTTCACGTGCGTTCACGTTCATGTGTTTTGGGCCAGCGCTGCAATACAAAATTCGGCCACTATGTCTATTTCGCCTCAGGGTTTCCTCCGGGTGCCGTCTCTATTCATATATACTCTAAGGTCCTCACAGGTTGGCCTCATGATGTCTGAGATCTACATTGGAGACATGCTAAGATCCACATGATTTGGTTGTTAGAACAATAGGGTGAAATTATCTGTCTGTCTGTCTGTCTGTCTGTCTGTCTGTCTGTCTGTCTGTCTGTCTGTCTGTCTGTCTGTCTGTCACAAATGCATGCACGCACGCACACGCACGCACGCACGCACGCACGCACGCACTCACGCACACGCACACGCACACACACTTACTCACCTTTCACTGCTTTGTGGTCCAACGTTACATGAGAGAGAGAGAGAGAGAGAGAGAGACTGACAACCATAAAAAGAGGGAGATGAGAGAGAGGAAGGAAGGGAGGGAACAGTAAGGAGGGAGGGAGAGGGTGAATGAATGAAAGCAAGAGAGAGAGAGAGAGACGGGAGGCGCTCAATTTGCCATCAGGGGTGCAGCGAGGCAGAAAGTATCCAGGAACGTGTGTGTGCGCGCGAGTGTGCACGTGTGTGTGCGCGCGCATGTGTGTGTGTGTGTGTGTGTGTGTGTGTGTGTGTGTGTGTGTGTGTGTGTGTGTGTGTGTGTGTGTGTGTGTGTGTGTGTGTGTGTGTGTGTCTAACAAGGGAGAAAAGACAACTCATTTGAATGTGAGATGGGAGAGGGAGCGTGGCATGAGGGGTAGAGAGAGCGAGCGAGGGAACGGGGGATGATAGAATGAGAGATGGATGGAGGGAGAGATGAGGCACAGAAGAATGAATATGGATTACTGGGATGAACATTCTATTATTTTGTGCCCATTCCTCTGATCTCCTTGTCGCAATACTATAGGCCTTTGTGCGTGTGCGTGTGCACGCGCGTGTTTGACAAAGACACAACATGAATGTGGGATCATGCAGTTAGTGTGCGTGCGTGCGTGCGTGCGTGTGGAAATGCATTTGATGAAGAACTGATTATTTATATGTGACGCACAGTATGTATGCATGTGGTTTTACAGTTTTGTGTGTGTGTGTGTGTGCGTGTGCGTGCGCGTGCGTGTGCGTGCATGCAATGTCACTGCGTAGATATTAGTCTGGAATCTCATGTGTGGAACCTGCATTTTCAAGGAGTTGATAAAAAAGGGCCAACATTTGCATACTGGAGCCCTGATTGGTGCCCCACAGTTTAGGGGGCAGAGAAATCCAATCTCAACCAAGCTGGACCAGACCAAATATGCCGAGGGCAATTATTGCGACCGAAGGTCGCAGTTAACTATGGGATTTCCCGTGTGTTAGTCACGCCTCCATATATGGTCACACCTCGTGACATCACACCTCCATATATGGTCACACCTCGTGACATCACGCCTCCATATGGTCACACCTCGTGACATCACCCCTCCATTTATGGTCACACCTCGTGACATCACACCTCCATTTATGGTCACGCCTCGTGACATGTCACGCCACCATATATGGCCATCTCCATATTTATGAAGATCACGACACTGACCTCATCTAACCCTGGATAACCACACATGGAGAAGACTGGATCATCACCTAGATAGCCATATATGGAGCCGGCCAGCAACTGACCTCAAACCCTTAGATCTCCATATATGGAGTTGACCTGTTTTGACATTCCATATGATGATCTTTCCCCAACTGTTCTGACATTCCATACTGTATGTTGATCTGACCTCATCAAACCCTAGCTCTGATCCATAGCTCTAATGCCGTTGCATTTAGAGCTTCCGGGGCTCGCATAAATGCAGACCAGCCTCTCGTCTGTAGCGCAAATATAAAGAACGGTTTACCTACTCACCAATACAAAGGCGGCTTGTGTTATTAGAAACCCTACTTTCTGTGGTGGACGCACTCTCAGCCCCCCACCACACTCTCAGCCCCCCACCACACTCTCAGCCCCCCACCACACTCTCAGCCCCCCACCACACTCAGCCCCCCACCACACTCTCAGCCCCCCACCACACTCTCAGCTCCCCACCACACTCTCAGCCCCCCACCACACTCTCAGCCCCCCACCACACTCAGCCCCCCACCACACTCTCAGCCCCCCACCACACTCTCAGCCCCCCACCACACTCTCAGCCCCCCACCACACTCTCAGCCCCCCACCACACTCAGCCCCCCACCACACTCTCAGCCCCCCACCACACTCTCAGCTCCCCACCACACTCTCAGCCCCCCACCACACTCTCAGCCCCCCACCACACTCAGCCCCCCACCACACTCTCAGCCCCCCACCACACTCTCAGCCCCCCACCACACTCTCAGCCCCACCACACGTATACAATGCACTTTAAGGCCAGCAAGGGATTTGTTTTCCACCAGAAAAAAAAAAAACTTTTAGTTTCTCCACAAGTGAGTTGATCAAATAGAATCCATTTCCGGGTACTGCTTCGTCTGTTTCTCGCTCAAATGTTTTAAAAAACATTTTCGAGAGCAATGTTTAGCTGTAAAGGAAATTGAGTGTGTGTTTACATGGCTGTCATGTTGGAAACAGCAGTAAATCAAGCGGGGCACAGCAGGTGCTCCGAGAGTTTGATTAGGCAAGAAATAACAGACCGCTGAATTTGGCGATTGACCAATCAGAATCAATTCATTCAACCAAGCCGTGTAATAAATTGTCATATCACACAGCCCTAATATATATATATATATATATATATATGCTCATCCTCTCCTCCCTTTCTCACATTCTTAGAAACATTCTCTCCGTTTTATCCCACCGCCCACCCCCCCCCCCCCCCCCTCTCTCTCTCTGGTTGAGTGGTGAGCAGACAGGAGCAGAGAGAGATGTGAGACTTGCTCAATTTGTCCTGACATGGTCAGCTGGGAGAGGAGTGTCAGAGAGAGAGAGAGAGAGAGTGAGAGAGAGAGAGAGGGGGGGAGGGGGGAGGAGAGAGAAAGAAGGGTGGTTGGTTGGGAGTAAAGGGAGACAGAGGGGAGATGAGGAGAAAACAAAGGCATGTATAGAGAAGACAAGTGGTGGAGAGAGGAGGTTAAGTGTGTGTGTGTGGGGGGGTGGGAGGAGGTTGGGAGAGAGATGGTTTGTGACACGTTGGTCCCTGTTCCCCCTGTGATGGGGGGATGTTCCCCCTGTAGAAACAAGAGGGGGGGGGTATCTCATCTTGGAGGCTAAGGGAGCGTGGATTCCCATGGGTTTGTCGTTCTCAGCACCTTGTTATCCTGATATCTCTCTTTCAATCTCCCTCTCTCTCTTTCCATTTCTCTTCTTACCTCTTTGTCTATATGACTGTGTTTCCCTCTCCCTTTCTCTCCTTCTCCTTTCATCTGTCTCTTCCCTTCTGCCATGCACAGACAGACAGACAGACAGACAGACAGACAGACAGACAGACAGACAGACAGACAGACAGACAGACAGACAGACAGACAGACAGACAGACAGACAGACGGGCGGGCGGGCAGGCAGGCAGGCAGACAGACAGACAGACAGACAGGCAGGCAGGCAGACAGGCAGGCAGGCAGGCAGACAGAGGAGTAGGCCCCCTGTCATTGCTGTCATACACACCTATCTATCTATCTATCTATCTATCTATCTATCTATCTATCTATCTATCTATCTATCTATCTATCTATCTATCTATCTATCTATCTATGACAGCATTGTAATGTGTGTGTTTGATATGTAACGTTAAGGAAATACAGAGGGCAAGTGGATGATTAGCCAAGATGAATTCAGAAATACAACGCATGCATGCACGCACGCACACAAACGGCTATCCGCACACTTGTTTTCAAGCTCCAAGGACTTACTTTATTAAATGGCACAACCGCCGCAATGTTTTGACCTCTAGGTCTTCATCAGGCAAATATCTGTGCGTGTATGCGCGCGCGCGCACGTGTGTGTGTGTGCATGCATGCATGTGCGTACACGCGTGTGTGTGTGCATTGTTAGTGTCCTTGTGGTGGTGAAGCTCTGTAACTGTACAAGTCAAAATGCAGGTCCAAAATAAAAGACTTGATCCTTAATGGATCCGTAGAATTTGTTTCCGATACCCGATTTGTTTGGAGATGTTTTGGATCCAAAACCTAATCTGACCTTCTATGATGCTCCTGAAACCTAATCTGACCTTCTATGATGCTCCTGAAACCTAATCTGACCTTCTATGATGCTCCTGAAACCTAATCTGACCTTCTATGATGCTCCTGAAACCTACTAAACCTAATCTGACCGTCTATGATGCTCCTGAAACCTACTAAATTGACCCGTACAGTTGGGTTCTGCGTCCTGACTGGAATGTTTTGGATTCCAAACCCTAATCGGATTTGTGAAATGAAACTCTACAGTATATATCAGATTTGTTCCGAGATATTACAGAACCGACCCACACTGTTGGGTATATGTTGGCCTAATAATTACAATTGCTGTGACTATATATGTAGGTAATGGTATAGTCTAGTCAATGGAATCCAGCAGCTAAGTATTATCCTACAATAAGAGACAACGGAATTAAATTGCGTGTTATGATCTCGATGACGATCATTGAAGGAGGATCCCATGAGCGTTCACGCTGCGCACGCTTTTGATCCCAGGAGGTATAGTTTTATACAGTCACTGAACTGGGCCAGCTGGCGCCAGCACTATACTGTAGGTTTACAACCGTTCAGAAAGGGGCACTTATTACGGCAAAATGCTTTTGGGGAGCCGAACCTCAAACCCCTGAAATGCATGGAAATCTAGATGCATTTCAGAATCGTATAACAAACAATAATGCACGATTTAATTACAGCTGCATTATACAGCTGCAATACTGCATTACACTTACTGTAACACACAAGTCATATTCATACAGTAATCACGAGGAAATGCAATGCTTCAGCCCTACAGCACACGCCTATTGCCAATACATATTGTCTATGTATGTTTCACAATGTTTAATTGGCAAATGGCAATTGTTTCCAAAAATGCAAAGTATGCATGATTTGAAACCTGCTAAATTTACCTTTTAACTTATTGTTTATGCCTAATGGCATGTACAGGTTTTATAGTAATAGTTGAAATTAGGCCTTAGATGGCACATTTTCAAGCATGCTCAAATCATGTATACTGTACCTTATTCCAGGCCATTTTCCAAAGCATACAGGCTTCTCAGGTGCCCTGCACTCTTTTAAAAATCAAAATGCTTTGATTCAATTGATTTCACAACATATATGTTAGCCTCTGGGGTCGCTTACAAGGAATGTACACTAGTGCTCCCTTGCTTCTATGCTGCTGGCTTCTCACTCTACGTTGTTTGCATCATGGATTATATACCGTGGCTAACTGAGAAAGATTTGCCTCGGAGGCTACATAATCACACACTTTCTAGCCACCCTTATTTATATAGGCTTTCTAACCAACCTTATTTTCCCCCAATCAGTTCTATAATTGTCCGTCTTTAGTCTTTAGCGTTGTCATGCTTGCAGGTTTGTTGTGCATTGAATGGAGAGAGGCTGTAGGTATAGGGTTCAAATAGTTAGTTAGGGAGTTCCAGGGGGTCCCCAACTAAATGATAGTTTGGAACCAAATGGACCATTATGGGTCTGTAACTCAGAGAGTGTACAAATGGAACCAAATGGATGTAATCAGAGTTAAATTAACAGTGGTTTTACAATATAAATTGGGGTACCAGAGATAGAAATGCCATTAAATTGGGGGTCCGTAGCATAATGCGTGTGAAACGGGGGTCCATGAAATTAATATGTTTCGGAATCACTGCTAGAACCGTAAAAATCCATCTTTATCGGGGTCACTGGCATATGTTTTCAAATGGGGGGTCCGTGGCCTAATAAATGTTGATTTGGGGGTCCAAAAAAGTTTGGGAACCACTGCTGTAGAGCAAGAACATTTATATGAACAATACTGTAGAGCAAGAACATTCTGGAATAACCAAGACAATAGAATGAGTGCTAACATTCTGGAATGGTGACTCTCTGAAAGATTTGCACTTACAGAGTAAAATGAACACTAATGTGTTATGCTGTGCACTGTATATGTGTCACTGTATCAACATTCAAGATCGTATGCACAGAAAGTGAGTAAATGCGAGTAAATGGTTCATTGTTCAAGAGAGGGGTGTGTGTGTGTGTGTGTGTGTGTGTGTGTGTGTGTGTGTGTGTGTGTGTGTGTGTGTGTGCGTGTGCGTGTGCGTGTGTGTGCGTGCGTGCTGAGTGCGCGCATGTTGCCGGCGCCCACACTTTGAAACAAAAACAACCAGTCAGACATGAACAGCAGAGCTTGGGAGCCATCAATATTTCAGTCAGGTGTGTCGAGAAAGAGAGAGAAAGAGAGGGGGAGGGAGGGAGCGAGAGAGAGAGAGAGAGATAAAGAGACATACATGAAAGCAGGATAGAGGAGGGATACCTCACAGCTTCCTGACAGACAGAGAGAGCGCAAAACAGTTTGTGTGCATGCTTATCTTAAGTGTGTGTGTGTGTGTGTGTGTGTGTGTGTGTGTGTGTGTGTGTGTGTGTGTGTGTGTGTGTGTGTGTGTGTGTGTGTGTGTGTGTGTGTGTGTGTGTGTGTGTGTGTGTGTTTGTTTGTGGGGAAATACTGCCAATCTGCCTGCATGTTTGTGTGTGCACAAAAGTGTGCATCTCTTATACACTGACACGAGAGGTGGGGGGATATTAACTATGAGGGTCTGAACTAAGCACCCCCCATACACATACACGCACCCTGTCACCCCTCCCCCTCCACACACACACACACACACACACACACACACACACACACACACACACACACACACACACACACACACCTCTGTCACCCTGCGTCTAATCAGGAGTTTAAATCAATGACGTTGTCCAAAACTATAATTGCCGTCTCTTAAACTGCTTCTCTCGCAATATGCTTTCACCAAGAAACCTCTCGGCAGCAGAAACACGCCTCCCTGTGTGTGTGTGCGTGTGTGTGTGTGTGTGTGTGTGTGTGTGTGTGTGTGTGTGTGTGTGTGTGTGTGTGTGTGTGTGTGTGTGTGTGTGTGTGTGTGTGTGTGTGTGTGTGTGTGTGTGTGTGTGTGTGTGTGTGTGTGAGAGAGAGGGGCGGGGGGGGGGAGAGAGAGAGAGAGAGGGAGAGATGGATTAAGAGTATTTTCTCATTATGCCAGTGTCTGAACGAGTAGAAAGTGCTTCTCACATTGTTTTACAATGTCCTGAAAGCTCAGAGCTCAGCGCTAAGCAGTTCCAACACAGCTCTGCCTGTCACCCTGAGCTGTACACTCTAAAATCCTCAGTGGCCTGGTGTATACTTGGCTGAGTGCTGTGGCATGCAACCAAAATAGCCCCACTGCAATCTCACAATGCATTGTGAGCTTGCAGATCTGCTGTTTCTTTTTTTGCTGCGTGACATGGGCGCGTAAGTAAGCGCAAATCATGTAGAGTGCACAAATAATTGTCAAAACACAAAGATTAGAATCATAATATAAAATGAATACAAAGAAATTATGTCATGGTATGTATGTATTGAGGACACACTGGGGAAACCAACAACCAGCACCACTCGCCAAGCCCTGACGTGGAATCCCCAGGGGAAGCGGAAGAGAGGGCGACCCAAAAACACCTGGAGGCGGGACACTGAGGCGGAGCTGAAGAGACAGGGAATCAGCTGGCGGGAGGCAGAAAGGATAGCCCAAAACCGTGTTGGATGGAGAAGAGTCGTAGATGGCCTATGCTCCACTGGGAGCGACGGGCCTAAACTAAACTAAAAATGTATGTATTGTCTTTAAAACCTTGAAAGATTAATTTTCATTTTGATACTGATGCATAGGAAGTAGGAACTTAACACACTTGAACACGCTGAATCTTTCAGAATAAAGGTCCTATAGAGTGCCAAGCAGATGAGGGAGATCCTTTTCTGAAAACACTTGCCTTCCCTTTCCCCCAAAAAACGGGACGTGAAATCTTCCATTTCTACATCCACGTCTGATCTCTCTTTAAAAGCGTTAATATTGTAACTGAGATGCATCATG
>NC_136808.1:49019696-49024696 GCF_951216825.1 Electrona antarctica | reverse complement strand
TATAGGGGGTCCATTTGGACACGTATAGGGGGTCCATTTGGACACGTATAGGGGGTCCATTTGGACACGTATAGGGGTCCATTTGGACACGTATAGGGTCCATTTGGACACGTATAGGGGTCCATTTGGACACGTATAGGGGTCCATTTGGACACGTATAGGGGGTCCATTTGGACACGTATAGAGGTCCATTTGGACACGTATAGGGGTCCATTTGGACACGTATAGAGGTCCATTTGGACACGTATAGTGGTCCATTTGGACACGTATAGGGGTCCATTTGGACACGTATAGGGGGTCCATTTGGACACGTATAGGGGGTCCATTTGGACACGTATAGGGGGTCCATTTGGACACGTATAGTGGTCCATTTGGACACGTATAGGGGGTCCATTTGGACACCTATAGAGGTCCATTTGGACACGTATAGGGGTCCATTTGGACACGTATAGGGGTCCATTTGGACACGTATAGGGGGTCCATTTGGACACGTATAGGGGTCCATTTGGACACGTATAGGGGTCCATTTGGACACGTATAGGGGTCCATTTGGACACGTATAGGGGGTCCATTTGGACACGTATAGTGGTCCATTTGGACACGTATAGGGGGTCCATTTGGACACGTATAGAGGTCCATTTGGACACGTATAGGGGTCCATTTGGACACGTATAGTGGTCCATTTGGACACGTATAGGGGTCCATTTGGACACGTATAGGGGGTCCATTTGGACACGTATAGGGGGTCCATTTGGACACGTAGGGGGTCCATTAGGACACAAGGGGTCCATTTGGCATGAGAGAGAGAGAGCTGCAAGATTCATGAGCTGCTGTGATAGGAGAAGGATATGAAATTGAACACAACCACCCTAAAGACTAAAGACTAATCATTTTCTATTCCTGTCTGATTGATCTAAGTAGGCCTATAAATTGATTTATTGGAGATTCTGACTTTCAATAAGGAATAGAGAGAAGAGAGGGGGAACTTAGGATAGGCATAGGCTAGGATAGGCATTTAAAAGCTTTTAACTTCTGCCTACTCCTTTTGATCATCTTCATGTTTTGCTTTGTTTTTGTAACAGCTTCCATTCATTGTCTTTAAATATTGTATCTGAAACTGAAGGATGATCAAATAAACTAAACTAAACTAGGAACACAAGGTGAAGGATTAAGACATAAAGAGAGACCTACATCTCTCTCTCTCGCTCTCTCTCTCTCTCTCTCTCTCTCTCTCTCTCTCTCTCTCTCTCTCTCTCTCTCTCTATGTCTCTCTCAAGAATTTCAATTCAATTCAAATATACTTTATTGGCATGACAAGCATTCTTATATTGCCAAAGCATTACATACAGTGTATGAAACAAAATAACATTGATCTATTAATTGTAGTAGACTTATAGTGTTCACCCATTGTCCCTCATTTTGTGGCAGGCTGATACATATTTTGCTGCCAACCTGGAACATTCAGCTTTTTCACCTAATAAGTAGGGGATTGCCTGGATAGAGTCAAACTCTATCCTTGTTTTTGTTATTTCTGTGAATTTAGGGTAGTATTCTTCTCTAATGTGTTCATATTTGTGAACACAATTATGTGAACACAATTTGTGAACACAAATCTCTCTCTCTCTCTCTCTCTCTCTCTCTCTCTCTCTCTCTCTCTGTCTCTCTGTCTCTGTCTCTGTCTCTCTCTCTCTCTCTCTCTCTCTCTCTCTCTCTCTCTCTCTCTCTCTCTCTCTCTCTCTCTCTCTCTCTCTCTCTCATTCAATTCAATTCAATTCAATTCAATTCAATTCAATTCAATTCAATTCAATTCAATTCAATTCAATTCAAAGGGCTTTATTGGCATGAGAAACCACGTGTTTACATTGCCAAAGCAAAAAAGTGTAACAACAAACAAAATGTATACATTTTGTACGTACGTGCACACACACATACACATTCATACATTTGATGTTGAAAGTATACAGTATTTCATATTCTGTCCTTGAAAACCTCAGGGTTTCTCTTTCCCCGTTTCCACTTTTCCACTTCCCTATTTACCTTTCTACTGTATTTCTTTACTCTATTCTCTCACCCTTCACCCCCTTCCCCCCCTCCCCCTCTCTCCCTCTCTCTCTGCCATCTTTATTAACAGTAGAATTCTTCAGTTGGCTTGAGCCTCGATTTGAATAAATTGAACATAACATGAGCTTTTCGAGAAGAGAGGATTCTTGGCAGGTGTGTGTGTGTGTGTGTGTGTGTGTGTGTGTGTGTGTGTGTGTGTGTGTGTGTGTGTGTGTGTGTGTGTGTGTGTGTGTGTGTGTGTGTGTGTGTGTGTGTGTGTGTGTGTGTGATTGTGTGTGATTGTGTGTGCAAGAGTGAGAGAGAGAGAGAGAGAGAGAGCACAGAGACTCCTAATCCCAGTGGAATAACCCACTCATGTTCTGTTTGAAAGCTCTGTGTAATTAAAGACACGCACCTCTCCGAAGTCACTTATTACAATACAGCTCACCATCTCCAGCACATAGCACATACACGCATGTAAAACACACACACACACACACACACACACACACACACACACACACACACACACACACACACACACACACACACACACACACACACACACACACACACACACACACATCCTGTGCTGTCTTTCCATGTCCGAACTGTATCTAATTACCACCAGGCAGGTCTAATTTAACCTGCATGGAAATGGGGGATATGGGGGATGGCATTGATATTAATGGGTAGGGGGATATAAACATAATATTTAACGACAAGACAGACAGACAGACAGACAGACAGACAGACAGACAGACAGACAGACAGACAGACAGACAGACAGACAGACAGACAGACAGACAGACAGACAGACAGAACTGTCTTCCTGAAGTTTGTGTTTGGAAGTTAACGTGACATTCAGTCAACATTCTGCCTTCTGTTTTTTACTGTAATTAATTTACAGTTACATATGTTACCTGTGCGCACTCTCTACATCTCTCTCTCTCTCTCTCACACACACACACACACACGCACACGCACACGCACACGCACACACACACTCACACGCACCCACACACACGGACCACACAACAAATGAAAACGCAAAAAACATTGTTTCATGTCCATATTCATTTCAGATGTATATTCCTTGTTGAAATGTTAATATTTTTTAGTGATAATCTTTTAATAAACAACCAGATGCTCAAACCATATGCTCTACTTGTGAAGAGAATGTGTCTGTCTGTCTGTCTGTCTGTCTGTCTGCCTGCCTGCCTGCCTGCCTGCCTGCCTGCCTGCCTGCCAGCCTGCCAGCCAGCCAGCCAGCCAGCCAAAGGGTCACCATGCAACTCCTTGGTCCAAACGGTTGCAAGGAGTTGACCCTTTGGTGTGTTTTTTTTGCCATTGAATTCCATGCGTTGAATCACTAGGGTCAACGTGGGTCACAACGTGCAACAAGACATATCACACCGCAGGGACAACACTAAAACTGTCTTGACCCTTTGGTGTGGTTAGGGCTTTACACTGTGCAGGGCATATATACACTGGTTACTTTACTCTTATCAAGACCCATTAACTTCATTTTAGAATATCGGTGCCCGCATTCATTACATTTAAACACACAGACAATACAACATGTGCTATCAAGACCACCAGTATCCTCCTCACACAGGCTTTTATTTTATTTGTTACAACACAACTCAAGAATGGAAGCCTGGGGAAACGCATTGGAAGATCTGGCATATAGGAAGCCCACTTCCTTGTATTTCGCTAACCAATAACACTCCAAAATTGTTGACGTTGGTGTTCGCAGCTTGTACTATTGGTTTTCTATACCGGGTAGGGGAGGGGGGGGCGGGCACTCAGATCTGTGAACCAATAGGATCCACTGCTGTGGACATGCCGGGCACCAATAGGATCTAGCCTTGTACTCGCCGGCTCCCGCCCCTCCAGGCCAGAAACCACACAGGCTGGGCCAGGCTAGACCGCCAGAGGCCTGTACCAGGGTGGCAGAGTCAGACTGCACTTGCATCACGTGATGATGAGAGTAAAGAGAGAATGAAATGACTTTAGTCACTTTCAACCCTAAATACTTACATCATACGACAAACAAGCCAAAATAAGCTCACCATGCTTTGTCTCAGGCTGACTAACTGACTGACTATAATCACTTGTCATCGCATTGCAGTTCTGTGATAGCAGTGTTGTTTTTGGCAGCAAATTTTGATTTTAGTTTTAGTCATAGTCTCTTGAATAGTTTTCATTTAGTTTTAGTCACAGTTTAGTCACCTGGAATGTCTTAGTGTTAGTCTAGTTTTAGTCGACTAAATGTCATAAGATTTTAGTCGACTAAATCTACAGTTGATTTTAGTCGACTAAAATGTGTTTTGGCGGGCCTTTGATGCCGTCGTAATGACTGTTTTTACACTTGCTGAAAATAGCCGATCTACAAGCTGAGCTTGTATAGATCGGCTATTTTCAACACTGCTGTGCAGGCCAGTTTAGTCTGTGTATACGCCAACACAACCACACCCTTTGTGTTTTAACGTTGAAACCCAACAAAGCTGTTCAACGTGTTCTACATCAAACTGCTTAAATGACAGGTTGATGGTGTGTCTGATGGGGATGATAATGACACCAGAAAAAAAGTTGACCTTGTTGGGGAGTTTATTCTGTTCACATCTGACCAAAAGAATCAAGAGAATGGTGCAATTTACACAATTTCACAAACAACTTTTTCTCTCTCTCTCTCTATCTCTCTCACACACACACACACACACACACACACACACACACACACACACACACACACACACACACACACACACACACACACACACACACACACACACACACACACACACACACACAGTTGGCTGAAAAAACGAGCAGAGTCCAGAGCTCCCTCTATTGGCCGGTAGTGGAACGACAGCCTCCTGCTCCTCTGTGGTCTGCAGAGCTGTTCAGCCTTTATATCAGCAGTGGTAGGAGATTTACTCAAATGTTTTACTCGT
>NC_136808.1:48999696-49004696 GCF_951216825.1 Electrona antarctica | reverse complement strand
GTGAGGATTTAGAAGGCATTTGTAGAATGGTCCTCACGTCTAAATGGGTTAAGATGTTGTCTCCAACGGTCTATGACACACATAGAACCTGACGACCACATGCTGTGCTGGAAGACTGCAGCGGCCCATAAGCTGATGAAACGATACAGTGACCTAACTGCTAACTGCAGGCACGGAACAAGTGCCCTAAATGCATGTAGTTGTCTATTTCTGCATGCTCCCTAACGCCTTTACAAAACAGGAGGTTAAGTGTGTTGAATTCATGTTGATTTGTGAGTCTCTCTCTCTCTGTGTGTGACTGTGTGTGTGTGTGTGTGTGTGTGTGTGTGTGTGTGTGTGTGTGTGTGTGTGTGTGTGTGTGTGTGTGTGTGTCCGTCCGTCCGTCCGTCCGTCCGTCCGTCCGTCCGTGTCTATATCGAAGTCTGTTGTCGAATGTGTGTGTGTGTGGGTGTGTGTGTGTGTGTGTGTGTGTGTGTGTGTGTGTGTGTGCATGTGCGCACGCGCATGTGTGTGTGTGTGTGTGTGTGTGTGTGTATGTGTGTGTGTGTGTGTGTGTGTGTGTGTGTGTGTGTGTGTGTGTGTGTTGCCATGCTCAGGGCTTTTAATGCTGCCACTCAGCTCTAATGGGAGGAGACAGCAAAGACCAGACCACAATAGGACACAGATTTAGATGGAGCCCTGTCGTGCACTGTGCACGTGGCAGGCTCCTCCTGTGCGTGTGCGTGTGCGTGTGCGTGTGCGTGTGTGTGTGTGTGTGTGTGTGTGCGTGCGCGTGCGCGCCCGTGCGTGCGTGCGTGTGTAAAGGGAGAGAGAGAGAGAGTGAGAGAGAGAGACACAGAGATAGAGAGAGCGAGAGAGAGAGAGAGAGAGAGAGAGAGAGAGAGAGAGAGAGAGAGAATGGAATTTAGTTGAACCTCTTTCTCTCTGTCTTCATTAACGGGTCGTGTTGTTTCATTAAATTGTTAACATCCGATAGAGGAAAGGAGAGAATAGGAGGAGAAATGGAAAAATGGAGAAACAGCGACAGAGAGAGGCATGGAGGGAGCAGAGAGAGAGAGGGAGAGAGAGAGAGAGAGAGAGAGAGAGAGAGAAATGAATGATCATGCCTCCATCTGTCTGACAGTGAAATATTCCTCCTCTCATCCTCCCATCATGCTTCATGTGTGGCTGATGGAGAGAATGACAGGCTTTCTCCACCTCTATCTCTCTCTTTCCCTTCATTGCTTATTTTTCTTTCATCTGTTCATCTCTCTCTCTCTCTCGCTCTCTCTCTCTCTCTCTCTCTCTCTCTCCCCTTAAATGTTGGGTTCTTCTAAAAGATAAAAAGAACAGAGCACAATGTCTGCTGCTTGTATTATTAAAGAATGACAAACACATGTAAGTATAACTTATACTAACGAAAAAAGTTTAAAACTCCTTAAGATGATGTTAAATACATTATGTTTATTTTTGTATTTATTTTTTTCAAAATATTTTTACGTTTTCACGTTTTTTAAAACAGAAGCCCAGGGGCAAGCATAAATGTCATTAAGTCACAAGTTATGGGAAAAGTTTACAGCATTTATTGAAATAAGAGTATATAGCCTTCAGTATCAGTTATATACGAAACATTGGGTCAGAGCGCTCTTAAACAAAAAAACTATCCCTATCCCTATCCTATCACCCCCCCCCCCCCCCCCCACACACACACACACACACACACACCCACAACCATTCATTCCATTGTCAGGGATGAACAAAATAAACAAATAAATTAACAAAAAAACTAATAAATTGATAATGATTTTCAGGCTGTAATAAGAGAGATTGTACTCTGTATAGGTTATACCGTATGTAATTACTGAACATTATATTAAATATAGCCTACCGTATAAATATATAATTTAAAATATTAGAATATGATCCAGCATATCAATCCAGGCTTCATATTTTCTCGAGGGAATTAGGTCTTTTTGTTAAAAGGATTATGTTTCACAATCTTTCACCCTGTTTTCTGTTTATTTTTTTAAGCAGCAATCCATTGTCTTACTCTTCATCCTTTCACGTTTTCTTTCCTTTTTTTTTTTTTTAAACAAATCACTTTTTGCAATTGTGTTTTAATGTTAGCTGCATGTTACGATTATACCAACTCAGATATGTACCCTGTAGTCATGATTTAGTCAAGTATACCGTTTGATTGGCATTCAGCTTTAACAGAGGGTTTGTGTGTGTGCGCGCTTAATTGCGTGTGCGCGTGCGTGTGCATCTTTGCACACATGTACGAAAATGATACCGTAATATACATAATGTGTATCCACATTCCACATTGTGGAAGTGGTTGTAACAGTCTGTAAGTGACTAATATTAGATTGTTACAGTTATTGTATATTTTTAACATAATTCCAATATTAATTATTCATGTTTTTTTTTAGGCCTGATCTTAGATGGTAAAGCCTTAGGCTGGTTTATACATGGTCACGTGCCTTGATACTGACCAAAAATAGCAGATCTATGAGCATTCAACGTGCCGCAGCGCGGCACATTGTGAGCTTGTAGATCGTAGATTTTTTTTTTTGGGTGCATGACATCGGGTACAGTATTGAAACCTTTTCAACACTGACCCGGAAATATCCATCCATGCTTGTCGTTATGCAACAACCCAATGTGGTATTTCATCAATTTACTGTTAATCATCACACAAACAAAGCATAGTCAAATATTTCCTAGAGTTAATGTTTTTCAACGTTTTAATGGGAGGACTGTGGGTGAAAACAAAAATATTTTTTCTGTGCGTGACAAACAAACACCAAAGTTTGTCTTTAAGTTTTTATAATGTCAGTATAGTAGAGTACTTCCCTCACATAGATTCCCTTCGTATACTCTTAGAGTTAAATTAATACATGTGTTTCTGTGTAACTCCAGAGAAACACGGCGAACCAGTTTAAAGGCATAAATTACTGGGAGATTTTGTTGTTTCTTTTCCCATATTTACGTGGCTGTAATGGAATTGTGTTTCCGTTCTAATGTTGTACACGATTCCACAAGACAAATACTGTACAGTATATCTTCCGCGACCCCTGATGCAGTCGGTTGCGGCCCACAGTTCGTGTGCACACACGCACGCACGAACGTACGCACACACCACGCACGCTGTCCTACTGCATGTCTCTCTTTGTCTGTCTCTCAGAATAGACTCAGGGGTGGAGCGGCCACTTGGGAATCAGATGGTTCCCGGTTCGATCCCTGTGGGCTCCCCCAGAGTTACTGCCGAAGTGTCGTTGAGCAAGACGCTGAACCCCTAATTGCTCCCGATGAGCAGATTGGTACCTTGCAAGGTCTCCTCTGCCATCGGTGCAGTGGGACATGCGTGTGTGAATGGGTGAATATAATGCACAATCCATCTATGTAAAGCGCCTTGGATAATGGCACTTATGTACATTTACATAGACCTTTATTATTTTATATATCTGTGTATTTTTACTTCTCCCATTGATACGTTTACTTTGCCGCATTCAGCCTGATAAACAGTGATCGTGTGAACAGTGAGAGAGCCTCATGGTAACGATACGTTACTGTGCATGACGGGTGCAGCTGAAGAGACGTTTTATGTGGATGCCTGAGCGCTGCGTGCGTGTGGATGTGTGTGCGTGTGGATGCCTGAGCGCTGCGTGCGTGTGTGGATGTGTGTGAGTGTGGATGTGTGTGCGTGTGGATGCCTGAGCGCTGCGTGCGTGTGGATGTGTGTGCGTGTGGATGTTTGTGCGTGTGGATGCCTGAGTGCTGCGTGCGTGTGCGAGCAGCAGTATCGTGCGTGTGCGAGTAGCAGTATCGTGCGTGTGCGAGCAGCAGTATCGTGCGTGTAATTGGTAATTGGTGCATTTATATAGCGCCTTTATCCAAGGCGCTTTACATAGATTGTGCATACATAGATTACATTCACCCATTCACACACACATTCATACACCGATTGCGGCGGAAGCCATGCAAGGTACCAACCAGCACATCGGGAGCAATTCAGGGTTCAGTGTCTTGCCCAAGGACACTTCGACATGTAGACAGGAGGAGCCGGGATTCGAACCGCCGACCCATGGATCATTGGACGACCTGCTCTACCTCCTGAGCCACAGTCGCCCTGCGTCGCCCTGCGTCGCCCTGCGTGTGCGAGCAGCAGTATCGTGCGTGTGCGAGCAGCAGTATTGTGCGTGTGCGAGCAGCAGTATCGTGCGTGTGCGAGCAGCAGTATCGTGCGTGTGCGAGCAGCAGTATTGTGCGTGTGCGAGCAGCAGTATCGTGCGTGTGCGAGCAGCAGTATCGTGCGTGTGCGAGCAGCAGTATTGTGCGTGTGCGAGCAGCAGTATCGTGCGTGTGCGAGCAGCAGTATCGTGCGTGTGCGAGCAGCAGTATTGTGCGTGTGCGAGCAGCAGTATTGTGCGTGTGCGAGCAGCAGTATTGTGCGTGTGCGAGCAGCAGTATCGTGCGTGTGCGAGCAGCAGTATCGTGCGTGTGCGAGCAGCAGTATCGTGCGTGTGCGAGCAGCAGTATCGTGCCATAACAAGCCTCACTTCTCTTTAAATGCTGAATCAAATGGCATTCATTCGCTGCTTGGTGTAGAACAGTGGATAGAACATTTGACTGGGATCCAAACTAGTGCAAATAGCAGATCTACAAGCTCACACCGTGCCGCTTTGCGCCGCGTTGTGAGCTTCTAGTTCGGCTATTTTCACTACTTCTTAATCAATTGTTTTTTGTTTGTTTTTTAATGGAATTTCTTAGATTTTTCTTTGATTTCTTCATGAAATTATTGATACAAAATATGATTGAATTTTGTTTTTAATTCATGAAAAGGTTTTGCTTTTTTGGGAATGTTTTCTGAAAACGTGTTGAAACGATAATAATAATAATAATCAAAAACAAAATGTAGGAAATTAATACAAAATAAGAGACCCATAAAAATGTGTCCGTGACCCACAAATGGGTCCCGACCCAGTGTTTGGGAAACAGTGGTATATAAGGTGCAACGT
>NC_136808.1:48905901-48985901 GCF_951216825.1 Electrona antarctica | reverse complement strand
GCCTGTCAATAAAGGCCCCCCTCTGATGTTGTCCAGCTGCATCGACAACTGACTGACGCACGAGCGCACGCACACACACACACACACGCACACGCACACGCACACACACACACGCGCGCACACACACCTGCCTCCAGTGACCTGTGTTTTGAACTTAGTCTTGGCAGAGGACCAGATTCTCTGGACTCTTTAATTACAAGAGGAGAGCTGTCAATACAATGTGTCTGAATGAGACACACACACACACACACACACACACGCATGCAAGCACACGCATGCAAACACACACACACACACACACACGCAAACACACACACACATGCACACGCACACGCACACACAAACACAAAGTCTGTCATACATCATACATTCAAACAGACTCGCACACATACAAAATCAGTCACACAATGCATTTGAACGTGCTCGTGTGCACACACACGCACACACACACACACACACACACACACACACACACACACACACACACACACACACACACACACACACACACGCGCACACACACACACACACACACACACACACACACACACAGACACAATATTGACAGATTGTTTTCCTGAGGGCCATGTGTGCCACGTGCACACCTTGCCAAAGTCTGAAAGATGAGACAGCTGATTGGTTCTGTTGGCTAGACAACAACGATGATAACGATGATGATGAGGATGATGATGAAGATGATGAAGATGGGTCACTAACTCACTATTCTTACTCACTAAACCTGGACCCAGTATAGCGTAGATCACCGCCGTGTCCAGGGACCACCGGGGGTCCTTGTACAATAATTGGAACCAATGGTTAATTTGTTCCATATTGGGGTCCTTTTTCTTCACAGTGTAGATTGGGGACCCAGAAATAAATACAACATAACTGTATATGACATGGTGGTGCACTGCATTATAAATAAATAAAACATAACTGTATATGACATGGTGGTGCACTGCATTATAAATACATAAAACATAACTGCATATGACATGGTGGTGCACTGCATTATAAATACATAAAACATAACTGCATATGACATGGTGGTGCACTGCATTATAAATACATAAAACATAACTGCATATGACATGGTGGTGCACTGCATTATAAATAAATAAAACATACCTGTATATGACATGGTGGTGCACTGCATTATAAATAAATAAAACATACCTGTATATGACATGGTGGTGCACTGCATTATAAATAAATACAACATAACTGTATATGACATGGTGGTGCACTGCATTATAAATAAATAAAACATACCTGTTATGACATGGTGGTGCACTGCATTATAAATAAATAAAACATACCTGTTATGACATGGTGGTGCACTGCATTATAAATAAATACAACATAACTGTATATGACATGGTGGTGCACTGCATTATAAATAAAACATAACTGTATATGACATGGTGGTACACTGCATTATAAATAAATAAAACATAACTGTATATGACATGGTGGTGCACTGCATTATAAATAAATACAACATAACTGTATATGACATGGTGGTGCACTGCATTATAAATAAAACATAACTGTATATGACATGGTGGTGCACTGCATTATAAATAAAACATAACTGTATATGACATGGTGGTACACTGCATTATAAATAAATAAAACATAACTGTATATGACATGGTGGTGCACTGCATTATAAATAAATACAACATACCTGTATATGACATGGTGGTGCACTGCATTATAAATAAATAAAACATAACTGTATATGACATGGTGGTGCACTGCATTATAAATAAATAAAACATAACTGTATATGACATGGTGGTGCACTGCATTATAAATAAATACAACATAACTGTATATGACATGGTGGTGCACTGCATTATAAATAAATAAAACAATAAAAAATCATAACATCTGACAGGAATGCACTAGAAACTTAATTTGTTTACATGCTCATATCGCATTCTCGCCGAGATATATTTTCGAGTTAATAAAAAAGGAAAAATAAATAATATTTATTTTTAATAAAAAAACCCACAAAAAAACCCGAATGGTTCAAGCCCATTAATTAAGATTCAAGTGCCAACCCTAACGAGCGAACATTCAAACCTTGAATGTTTGGGGACAGCCTTAGTGTGCACACGTACACTTATTTGGCGTCCTCGAGCAGACCAGTAGCCTATATACTGTACGTGTATATATTATAGACAAAGACAGACTACAACATAACAGTACAGAGCCATACTGTGCTGCTGTGTTTGCACATTGTCGTAGTTCGCCCAGCAGATATGGGAGTTTTTTGTCATTAGTCATGTTTTCTGTGTGTGGTTGTAATCTGTGGGAAGTGTGTCTCTGATGTCTTGGTACAATGGACAGACATGGACAGACCAGAATATATCATTACATACCAGCACAGAACAATACGGACCAGCATAGACCAGCATAGACCTGAACAGAGAAGTACATATGAGGATATCCAGTACATGTCAGTCATTCTTACAGCTGAGCTCGCCGCTGTATTTCATCAGCAGCGTTAACTATATGACTATGGCATTATGATATAAAATGGCCAGCATAATGTTCTGGAAAACACATCTCAAAGATATGCATAGCTTTCACAGAATATACCTCCAAATAACTCTGTTACACATACAACTTTAATTCAGCCAACTTCTACCAAAAAAAAGAAGGAAAAAAAAAAGCGAAGATTTACATGACATGAATTTAACTCGGCATTCTCTGAGTTAAATTAACACTCAGGACTTTACTGTGTATCTAGTGTCTCGAACTGCTGCTCAACACAACAGAATGCTAGCATTAGCATTTTGAAGGGCACTGACACTAATTAATTCACGGGATGCTAATCGTCTGCATTAATGAAGGCAAGCCTTAAGAAATGTTAGCGAACGTGTCTCACATGTAAAGACAGCTCAACTAGCCACTGGAAACGTGTGTGTGTGTGTGTGTGTGTGTGTGTGTGTGTGTGTGTGTGTGTGTGTGTGTGTGTGCGTGTGCGTGTGTGTGTGTGCGTGCGTGCATTGTCCTATGTCGGCTGCCGCTCATTAGCTGCTGTTGTTTTACTCTGCAGTGCAGCGTGGGTCAGAAAGCAGTAACCGTGCCTGCCAGTGTTTATACACACATACTGTGTGCACGGATGCACGCACACACCTACACTTCTTTTATTAATAAATACATGTACTTTATTTTAAATATTCTATTTACAGTAAGTAACTCAAAAGTTGAAAAAAAACAGCCTTTAGAAATGTATTTGGTTTTATACTGAGCGGTTATTCATCTCTATGTCCTCAAGATGTTTTGAATTCCACAACAGATGCTTCTGTCTTTTTATAGTTCTGTTCATTTCAAAGTAGGACCTTTAAGCCTCTGAAAGTATGTTTCTCCAGACCGCTCCCCCCACGTCATCCTGGATGCTGATAAAGGATTTTATGTTTGTTCTTTAAGGTTTCAGAACAATCCAAGCACTTCGGTTCTCAGAAGTAAAAAATCCCAGCGTGTTCTAGAGTATTTTATTATTGGCCATAACGTCATAACCTTCCAAGGAAGAATCACCACAAGCTCTGAGGCTGTGAAACCATGGTGTATAATCCTGTAGAAGGTCCTTTACATCCTGTAGAAGGTCCTCTACATCCTGTAGAAGGTCGCTTCTCACCCTCAGGCGTCTTACTGGTTATTTGATGCTGTGGTTTTTCATAGTTTGTATTATTTGTGTGGCGACGTTGACGTGATGACATGAGTTAAAAATGGCAGCTCTTACAGTCTCCCACTCACCCACTCTCACTGCTCAAGCACTGACTGACAACGACTGTCTCTCTCCCCCCATAATCTGCGCTGTAAACTCTCTCTCTCTCTCACTCTCTTATTATCTCTCTCTCTCTTGCTCTCTTATTCTCTCTCTCTCTCTCTCTCTCTCTCTCTCTCTCTCTCTCTCTCTCTCTCTCGCTCTCTTATTCTCTCTATCTCTCTCTCTCTCTCTCTCGCTCTCTTATTCTCTCTCTCTCTCTCTCTCTCTCGCTCTCTTATTCTCTCTATCTCTCTCTCTCTCTCTCTCGCTCTCTTATTCTCTCTCTCTCTATCTCTCTCTCTCTCTCTCTCGCTCTCTTATTCTCTCTCTCTCTCTCTCTCTCTCGCTCTCTTATTCTCTCTCTCGTGGGCGCACGCAATATCTGTATCATATCTTTCTCTTACTTTCACTCAAACACAAACACACACACACACAAATAGTTTCACACCAGAGCGTGCGTGTGTGCGTGCGTGTGTGTGTGAAAGTGAGAGAAAGAGACAGGTAAAGATATTGCATGCGCCCGTGCGTGAAGAGAGACACAGAGAGAGGAGAGAGAGAGAGAGAGAGAGAGAGAGAGAGAGAGAGAGAGAGAGAGAGAGAGAGAGAGAGAGAGAGAGAGAGAGACAGAGAGAGAGACAGAGAGAGAGAGAGACAGAGAGAGAGAGAGACAGAGATGTCAACATCGCCACACAAATAATACAAACTATGAAAAACTAACGTTCACTATCAGTGAAGGCCCAAGCTGGACGTGGAAGACTTGGATGCATAGCCCATTGAGTTACATGTGATGAGGATACTATTGTCATTCACACACAAAAGATCATAGGATCTACTGATTGTGTCAAACTGACATATTGAGCCTATGACACACAGTGTGGCTTCCCCCCAGTAGGCTACCTTCACATTCAGTAGATCCTGTGCTCTTTTGTGGCCAGATGTAATTTCCGGGGGTCTAGTAGGACTATAGGAAATGATAAAAAAAAGAAATCGCTATAACATTTTGTAAAAAAAAAAATACATATTTAGTCCCATGCTCGAATGCCCCCGCCCCCCTGTCAAAAACAGCTAAAATCCCTAAAACGAAAGAAAGCAGCAATTACTTTCTCTAATAACAACCTAAAACATGAACCTTGGTTGAAAAAAACTAATGTTGTCCTTTAAAAGGATCCCTGGCTAATAAGACAAATATGCTTTAAAACATTATACTTATTGACAGATAATAGAAAAATAAAAACACCTTTAATATTTTATTTCTTTCATAAATAGAGAATCTTTCACTCAATCGAACTGCTCCTGTCTCAAGTTGATGATGTCATATATGCCCATTATGGTCTAGCCCTATGGAATGTATGGAATGCATATGCTAAAAAAAAAACTATTTTAAATACTTTTTATTAGCATGTGTATTCCATACATTCCATAGGGCTGGACCAGACATGGACATATGACATCATCAACTTGCGACAGGAGCACTTCCTATTGAGTGAAAGATTCTCTATTTATGAAAGAAATAAAATATTGAAGGTGTTTTTATTTTTTTATTTTAGTTGTAGAGGGCAAGTATAATGTTTTAAGGCATATTTGTCTTATTAGCCTTTTTCATCTTACCTTTTAAAATGCATCACAGACTGTATTCCGCTCTACACTGCACTGCTACCCGCTAACTTCTGGGAACTTGCGTGTGTGTGTGTGTGTGTGTGTGTGTGTGTGTGTGTGTGTGTGTGTGTGTGTGTGTGTGTGTGTGTGTGTGTGTGTGTGTGTGTGTGTGTGTGTGTAAATCCCTAAATGTGTGTTTGCGTCGAAGGCTATATATGTGTGTCTTTCAGAACATGCGTGTGTGTGTGTGTGTGTGTGTGTGTGTGTGTGTGTGTGTGTGTGTGTTCGTGCGTGCACACTGCGTGCGTGCGTGTGTGCTCACGCACACGTGTGTGATGGCTTGTCAATAGCAGCTGTGTGATTATTATTTAACATGCATGTAGTCATTGATCGTCGTCATTGATCCAGGGGTTGAGAGCTAAAGGCCAGCTCACATTAAGACTGCTGCTCCCAAGGGGGTCATGTATAGAACATGACTATACATGTTACACACACATGCATGCTGTAATACACACACACACACACACACACACACACACACACACACACACACACACACACACACACACGCATTAATACACTGGGTCCTCAAACTTTTCAGCCCGTGACCCAAAACAGAAATGAGTCATTCTCCCGGGACCCAAACTAGTGAAGATAGCAGATCTACAAGCTCACAACGCGTCGCTTTGCGCCGTGTTATGAGTTTGTAGATCGGCTGTTTTCACTACTTCTTAAACATTTGTTTTCTAATTTATGGAATTTCTTAGATTTTTATTTTTATTTCTTCATGAAATGAAGAAAATGAAGTACTACTACTACTACCACCACCACCACCACCACCACCATAGCTCATAACATGGATTTTTATGAAGCAAAAACTTTACAGATTGAAAGAGGATAATTCAAGCTTTCCATACAGCTGCAATGTTGTTGACTTTGACGTTGTTTAATACAATTAGATAGGACTTTTTCTGTTTGGATGAATGGGCTGTCAATGGGAAGTTGCACCTAGTTCACAGAGAAGATCATATTTGCCTGATTAAAACCTTGTAGGTCGAAACGTTGCAATTTGTTGCCTCTAAATAAAGTAAGTCTCGGAGCTCTAGAAACTAGTGTGCGGATGTTGTTTCTCTTCCTTGAGGTTGCACCTAGTTAGCACCTTAATTGCTGCAGCAAGATGGCAGCGGTGTGCATAAGGTCAATTATCTAGGCATGTCATAAATAGGCGAACATTCGACTGAGAAATTGCCGATCTGAAATCATCTATATTTTCGGTGAGGAGCGTATAGACTATAGATAGACCCCCACGGGGGACCCCGCTCAACGAGGTATACAGTATCTAAGGGCGTAAGTGGTTAACCCATTTAGACCTGAAAAATGGCTTCTAAATCCTAATAGTTTTCTGAAAAACGTCTGTTTCTATGTCAGTGGTGCTCAACCTTTTTCATGTCAAGGACCCCCAGAATTGTCTGAATTTGGCTGCAGACCCCCATCTGAAAATATGATGTTCCAGGGACCCTCCCCCAGAAGCAAAGATATGAGTTAAAAACGTTCGCTCTGAAATAATATATTTAAAGATTTGCGCCACACGATTTATCAAAAATAGCAGACCTACAAGCTCGTAGCGCGCCATGAGCTTGTAGATCTGCTATTTTTCAATAGCTAAAGCATAACATAATGCTTCAAACACCAAAAGAGGTTCCCGCCCAAAATGGGTTAAAGTCTATCTGTGGCTCCCCACCCACTCCACTCTGTCTGCTCATCCATCACACCCACACACAGTGGTGGAAAAAAGTACTCAAATGTTTTTATGCTTTAAGTAAAAGTATAAATTACTGCAATGTAGATGTACTCCGTTAGAAGTAGAAGTCCCCGTATTCAAAATACAAAAGTACAAAAGTAATAGGCATCAAAATGTACTTAATAGCGTACTAAAAGTAAAAGTACTCGTATTGCAAGAACGTCACATTTCACAAGTTCAACATGTGTATACAAGATCTTTTGAAGATAGCCGATCTACAAGCTCACAATGCGTCGCATATTTTCAAATGGCCGAAATGTGTGTAGGGTTGAAGTGGTTAACGTGTGTTTTCTAATCAAAATTAAAATCTCCAAAGTAACTAGTAACTAAAGTTTTAAAATCATTGTAGTGGAGTAAAAGTACACATTTTGGCTCTGATATGTAGTGTAGAAATTGGAAAATATTCAAGTAAAGTAGCCTACAAATACGGCACCTCAAAATTGTACAGTAGCCTACAGTACTTGAGTAATTGTACTTGCATTGCCCACTGCCCACACACACACCAACAGTGTAAACAGAGAGATGAACGTTCCCATCAGTCACAGGCTCGCTATGGGGTTGGCCACAAAAGTCCACCCCCACGGGTCCATTCCATTACAATTGCACATTCTCAGAGTTGAATTAGCATTTACTTTGTAGCTACACGTTGTGTTTGGCCTATACTTTGTTTACTTAATGAACAAAGTTCTGTTTTTAGTTCTGGTATTTGAAGACAGTCAATGTCTTTCTAAATCCATAATAAGATGATTAATGCATAACAAAAACATTATTAAGAGATTAACAGCAGGGGGAGTCAGAAACAAATTACAACTCAGCAGTTTGTCTTTGAACAAAATGCATCTTTGAAAATATATTTTACAGCTTTGAAGTCCTGATGTTGTTTACATAATGTTAGCAGTCTGGATGATTGGAGCATTTTCAGTTATTTATTTAACTAAAAGATGATTTCCAATGCTATGAATATGATTATTAACATTTCTACCATTTTGTTTGTATCATACATTATGCCTTGACAAGCTTTCAATATATTTCAATACATTTTCATCCAAGCATAACACACATATGACTGCTAAATGAACTGACTGAAATGTGGTCCCTGCTCCTCCCTCCATGCAGACTCCATGCACATTGAGGACGTGGACGCCGTGCAGAAGCTCCAGGACGTTCTCCATGAAGCCCTGCAGGACTACGAGGCCATGCAGCACCAGGAGGACCCTCGCCGGGCGGGCAAGCTCCTCATGACGCTCCCCTTGCTCCGCCAGACCTCCACCAAGGCCGTGCAACACTTCTACAGCATCAAGCAGGATGGAAAGGTCCCCATGCACAAACTGTTCCTGGAGCTACTGGAAGCCAAGGTGTGAGGACGGAGAGGACGGATGGACGGATGGATGGCTAGATATGTCTGTCTGAGCGGTGCGAGTTCCACGATCTTTAGACTTATTTGACTGACCTCACAGAAATATGTCCTCGGATGCCGACACACACCAGTACCAACAAATGAGTCCCTTGGATCTTTAGCCTGAACCCCCAACACCTCCAACCTCTTTGACTTGATGACCCTTGACCCTTCATACCGGGACAGATCCGGACTGACTAAAATCCCGATCTGATCCCCTTGTTACCGACGGAAGGAGGCGTACATGTATATGAACCATTAAGGATCACTCAGCAATTACCAAGGCGATAATGAACATTAACGATGACAAGACAAACAGTCGCTTATACATATATAAGATGTGATTAATGACAAAATGCTTAAAGGACAGGTTAAAAAAAAGAAGAAAAACAAAAGCAGTAAGAAAGACTGCAAACCAGCACTGCTCTTTCCCTTCTCCCAACACAGTTTTTAAAGTGTTCAAGAGGAAAACAAGGGGGGATTACTGGAACATTAAAGAAGTATTAATGACATTTGTTGATAATTTTAGAAGAGACTTTAGAAGACAGAGGAGAGGAGATTGCCCTGCCAAAGGATGGAACTCATCCCTTCTGAGGATGCCAGAGAATTCTACTGATGTGATCCAAAATACTTCCTGGTTCTCCAAACACTGGTTCTCCCTAGAAACACTTCCTGTTTCTCCAAACACTTCCTGGTTGTCCCTAGATAGGATTCCTGTCTCTCCAAACATTTCGGTGTCCTCCCGAGATACATACGTCCGTGATCCCCCTGCTCCATCTTCACATCAGAGGTAGTGTTTATCATTGTATTTGTTTGGGGTCTGCTTCTCCTGTCAGTAATGTCACAGTGTTCATGAGTGTTCAGTCACCCCAGTTGAACAAAGTCAACGTCTGAAAAGGGTTTCAAACTTTCAAACTGCTTGAGGTGTTCTTGATTTATTAGCTTAAAAAAAAGCTATAGCTAACAAACTAGAAACAGCGCTTGTACAATAAGCGACCAGATAGGTCAGATAGATGAGCAGCCATGACGGCTAACAAGTAAACGACCTCCTTTCTCTTATAGGAGGGATTCATTATCAACTCATAATAGATGTTTGGTTTCCAGTGCAGAACAAGTGGGGGTTCAAATATACTTGATTAAATAAATCAAAATCCTCTTTTTGTTTGTTATGTTTCCTGAAACCTATATTTGGCTACTGACTGACCCAGAAACAGCTCACCAAAGACCAAACATGTAAAGTATCATTCCGTTTCGACCGCGTGCCACCAGCACTTTATAACTCAACCATCATTGTACCAATGGTAGAGAAATGGTACCAATGGTACCAATGGTTCACCAATGGTAACATTGGTGAACCTTGGTACGACCCATTGTCCTCTCTTCCATTGACATCCTTCAGCTCTTCCATTGGGTCGGTTCAATTCACAGGAGGTGGTGGTTTAATTAACAGGAAGTGATGGGGGACCATCAGTCACCCGATGCAATATGAACCAGAGACAACAGTGTGTGTGTCAACAAAGACCTGACTCAATGAAGAACGTATTGTTGTTTTGAAACTCCTTTTTGTTTATATCTAACTTGGAAATAATATTAGTGATGATGATAATAATACTAAGGCTGTAAATAATGACTGTCATCCTGTATATGACACACACACACACACACACTCACACGCACACGCGCGCACACACACACACACACACACACACACACACACACACACATGCGCACACACACACACACACACACACACACACACACACACACACACACACACACACACACACACACACACACACACACACGCAACTTCTTTTTGTTAATAATATTGTCTTCTTAAAACTGAATCAATCAATATGTTTTTCTTTTTTTTTTCTATCAGCTTGACCACTTTTCAGCAATTATTATATAAATATATATAACAAGTAATAATATATTACCGAATCATCGTTATCTTAGGATCTCTGAGCAATAGTGCTTTTAAATGGCCAGGGGTGCATATGGACAACGTATGCAATATTAAAGTTATGTGCCAGTCTTTAATTTTGGGGGAGGGAAGGGAGAGGGTGGTGGGGGGTATCTTTTACTCTGTGTAATTTGCCATCGACTAGTAGATAACATAACAGATAACGCCACCTTAGCGAGACTGACCAACCAGGGAACAGGAAGACGCAAAGAATGGAACATTGTGGCTTTGGAAGACATTGTGTGACGGGGAAAATTAGGTTAACAAAAAACAACTATATCCAGTGAAATTCTGCTTGGTTGTAATATTTATAAGACTATCTGCTCTTCTTGTGTACATTGGCTACAGTAGAATACTTGAACAAAGACAGCTTTGTTACAGCGGACACGAATCTGATTCTGAATCAGCTTTTCTCAAAATCTAGTTTTGTTGTCTGTTGTCCAAATAATGGATTTATTTTCCCTCAACCATGTAGATGAGTGTGGACACCAGATGCAAACTCAACTGAATCTGGATCAGCGCTAATGCTAGCAACAACAACATTATGCATCGCAATCGTGGCATTAACAGTTTTCATGCAGCTTAGCTAGCTCGCCAATCATCTACCCGGTACAGTATAGTGTTACTGAGAAGAAACAACACATAGACTTTTTAGTAGTACGTAGATGACTCGTTGATTGGAGGTTTTACATCTCAAGGACATGGAGTTAAAACCGTGATGGTGTAGCTGCCATGTAGGTTTGTTTGAAGGTGTTGGGTGGTCACGGTAGCGATGATGCATAGAAAGGAGCAGAGCAGGACAATGTTTTTCAGAGAGTCTACAAAATAGGCTAAGAAAAGTCCACTGCTGTTGTTGAACGACCCTGAGATCATTGTTGTGACAGAGAGATTGTGACAGGTTGGCAGAACACTACTTCTACCAGGGGAACACAGACCAGGTAGTTTTGTATATCAGATCATTTATAAAGCAGGATAAGAATGCCAAAACACAGTCATCTAGGTTATGGTGTAATCTAATATAAAATGGCAACTCACAGCCAGTTAATCTGTCCCATCTCTCACTCTGTATCAAACATCCGTATTATTAGTAAGGGGTATTTTCTCAGCCTTCTTAGCCATTGTATATTGTAAATTATACAGATTATAATTCTAACCTAAGACATTTTATTGGAAACAAAACCGAAGAAAAAAACGAAAACAAAAAAAGCGTAGTTGAACCTCTCTGTGTTTCATGTTTGCTGTGCTTTGATTTCCGTTTGTTTACTTCAAACCCTTCTCCTTCTGTTGGCCTCTCTCCCTCTGTTCGTCGATGAGGCGTCGCTGTGAACCTTTTTCTTGTGGTGATTCCTGTTTTGTGCTGTGTGCTTCTTCTTTAGACAACACAGGGTAGAGTAGAAGCCATGCCGCCTGTCTGTCCGTCCGCCTGTCTGTCTGTCTGTCCGTCCGTCCGTCCGTCTGTCTGACGAATCTGGATTCTCTCACAATCGAACTCAAGCAGATTTAAGGCCTCTAGGAACTTACTAGACCAACAGGATCAAATGACACTATCCATCTATACCGAACTATACATTATAATCAGCTATCTAAAGAAACACCATTCAAGTATTTAAAAGGGGATCATTTGTGTAGCTTCTCTTTATTCTGGTAGAATAAACAATATACTGTATATCTTTAGGTTTAAATGAAGATAAAATGAAAATGGACATTTTGGACATATTTCAGAACCGTAGTGACTCATTTTTTAAATAACCTCGCTGTACATAACTGCCTTCCATACAACTCAGCTCCATCATTATGTTTAATATTTCAGCAAAAAAGTCAAACTGATTGAAATTATGTTCTGACCTTGGAAATTTGTTTTTCCTCAAACCTACTGAGCCCACTCAACCCACTGAACTCAAACCCACTAAACCCACCCAAGCTACTGAGCGTGCTACACCCACTCAACCAAGTGAGCCCAAACCCACTCAACCAACTGAGCCTATACTCAACCCATCCGAACCAATACCACCCACTCAACTCAAATCTACTGACAATGGCCTAAGAGAGCGAATTTGAAAATATCAACACTCTTCCACGAATACTTTATTACATTCTTTCAAAAACACTCTCAGAAAGATGCAGATGCAGCACTTTACAGATAGCAAACATGCAGTTGCCATGATCTGTCCCTGGTCCCGAACAGGACCATGATCTGTCCCTGGTCCCAAACAGGACCATGATCTGTCCCTGGTCCCGAACAGGACCATGATCTGTCCCTGGTCCCGAACAGGACCATGATCTGTCCCTGGTCCCGAACAGGACCATGATTTGTCCCTGGTCCCGAACAGGACCATGATCTGTCCCTGGTCCCGAACAGGACCATGATCTGTCCCTGGTCCCGAACAGGACCATGATCTGTCCCTGGTCCCAAACAGGACCATGATCTGTCCCTGGTCCCGAACAGGACCATGATCTGTCCCTGGTCCCAAACAGGACCAATACATGATCTGTCCCTGGTCCCCGAACAGGACCAATACAGATACATAATGTTGAAGGTATATTTGACGGAACCTGTTCCAGTGTTGTTGAATTTATTCTTCTGAGAATCTGTCACAAAGATGTTTGTATTTCTTATCATCTAATGTACATTAATATACACACAACTGGAAGAAAGGTGCTGTTTTCTTACTTCAGTATTGTTTTTCTTCTGTTTTTAAAGTTTTTGTTTTTTATATCTGTTTGGTCGGTTGTCAAAACAACCGTGTGAAAAACTGGGCAGCTCCGAGTTGGTGAAAGATGAGTTAAACATCTCCACAAGTTGTTTTAAGCTGAGTTGAATTTGGTAAGAGTTTTTAACGGAACCAATTAAAATTAGTATTAAATATTAAATATTATTTTTATAGTAAATTTCCATCATCTGACTGTATTTATTGATATACGTATAAAGTTAATACAAACTGCTTCATATATAAAGTTAAAGTTCATCTCAGCGAGTGTGTGTAATTTTCCCCTTAGTAGAGGAGGAAAACAGCTCAATTGCGCCATTGTGTGCTTCAGAGGAAATTAAACTGAGTTCTTACCAGGAGGGATTACTAATAGCTGCTGTCATTTTTAATGAGCAAAAAAAAAAAAAAGTAAAAAAAAAAAAAAAAAAAGTAAAATTCTACTTCAGCTTAAAGCAGGTGGGAGGTCGCATGTTTCATCTTTCAGAAGCTTTGAACAAGCTGCCAATAGTCAACATGTCATTTATAGGAAAAAACTTTTCCCCAATCATCATTTTTATTATATTTAAAAAGCAATATTATAACGACTGTACAGCGACGAGACAAGAGTTGCACTTGTTAGTGTTGGGTTCTACATAGATCCAAAATGCTGATGTATCTATTGAACTTATTCTGCAATTATTATTATTAAAAACCATAGGAAAAAAAAAACAAAAAAAACAAAAACACGGTGAACATTGTAATAATGAATCAAACTGGTATTTTCTCTATAAGTAACACTGGAGGGAGGACTGTGTTTTAGGTTTTTGACCCCCCCCCCCCCCCCCCCCACCCCACCTAGAGCCCGTTGATGGACAGTTTGACCTGATTTGCACCAGCAGCATCATCGTCATGTGACAGCCCTCTGGACACATCGGTGAGCAGGGCTGTGCAGCTGTGTAACGTTGCTGCGTTGCCAGGTTGGTTGCCACTGAACTCTGCAACAGGCAAACTGGCTCCTGTCCTGCAAGGTCTCTACTGGCTTCAGTCTTTAGCTGTATTTAAAACCCCTCCCCGCCACATGTTATTATAACTGCCACACATGTCCTGCAGATTAGGCTGCGGCTGTCTGAACCTGAAAACACAAAGAAAAACATTAAAAAGAAGAGGGATAAAACAGATGAGAAGGGAGAGAGAGATGTGAGACATTTTTTTGTTGATATGTCAAGTGTGGCAGAGGAGAGGAGAGGAGGAGAGAGAGCCCGTGGTGTTATTTAAAACATGTCCGTAGATTTTAGATGTGCTTCACATCAGTAAACAAACAAACAGACAAAAAAAAAAGATAAAACAATTACCTGTATATTTTTGTGACGTGTGCTCTGACGATAATGTCCATTTGTGTAAATGTATTTATTTGACATTGTATATATTGTTCAATGCAAAAAGAGAGACCTATGATTCTGTAAGTTAAACTGCTATGGGTTAAACATTACATGTGTTACTCCAGACTATGCCTTTCAGGATTATCACAGTAGAGCAATATCAATTAAAACCAGGCTTCCAATTTTGAGCCTTTGTCTCCTGACTGACTGTTATTTCCACACTTATTTCACCAGATCTTGTTACTTAATTGTTTTTTTCATTTATTCCTCTTCAAATGTATTTTGACATGAAACAATATAATCATATATTGATATACGCAACAAACAATGAGATTGTCAAATTCATATGCAGTAATATCCCACTTCTCACACATTACTTACTTAACTATTGTCCATTCTCCTCATTTTACTCTGTGCGCTCTCTATCTCTCTCTCTCTCTCTCTCTCTCTCTCTCTCTCTCTCTCTCTCTCTCTATCTCTCTCTATCTCTCTCTCTCTCTCTCTCTCTCTCTCTATCTCTCTCTCTATCTCTCTCTCTCTCTCTCTCTATCTCTCTCTCTATCTCTCTCTCTCTCTCTCTCTCTCTCTCTCTATCTCTCTCTCTATCTCTCTCTCTCTCTCTATCTCTCTCTCTCTCTCTCTCTCTCTCTCTCTCTCTCTCTCTCTCTCCACCCATCTCTCTCTCTAATAGCCAGCAGTATAGTAAATGAGATGTGGAGAAACGTTTTAAGCGTTTTCTCTTCTATAACAGAGCTCTGACCTGCAGGCAAATATTTTTCAACCAGATGACATAAGAAGATATTAAACCGATGGAACCCAATGGTGGAGAGAGACTTTTATTCATTCTCTCTCTCTCTCTCTCTCTCTCTCTCTCTCTCTCTGTGTCTGTCTGCTGGTCGGCCGCCCGGCACACTGCACATACATTTTATTTTACTTGCTTTCCTTGCGGAGTTCATTTATTTTATTTTATCTTTGATTCATTATTATGATACGATAAAAGCTACTTGAGCATCGCGGCTGCCGAGGCTCTTTATCGTTAACCTTGTGGAACACTCCTCCCTCCGCACGCAGCATCGCTAATGGACCACCTCCATCTCTGCACCCCTCCCCCCACCTCCTCCACCACCACCTCCATCTCTACACACACACACAATTCAATTCAATTCAATTCAAAGGGCTTTATTGGCACGAGAAAACATACGTTTACATTGCCAAAGCAGAAAGCACAATACAACAATACAGCAATACAATCAAAACAAAAATGATGTACATTTGAAAGTCAGAATCTTCAATAGATCAATTTCTATGTACCAAGATCACTGGATACACACACACACACACACCCCACCTCCATCTCTGCCCCCCTCCCCCCACCTCCTCCACCACCTCCTCCATCTCTCCACACACACACACACACACACACACACACACACACACACACCCCACCTCCATCTCTCCACCAGCTTGTCTCCTGAGCTTTCTTTGTTTGTTTGTTTGTTTTTGTTTTGTTTTGTTTTTGCCTATACCCATGTGCTTCTCTCATTGTTCTCCTTCTCTCAGTTCAACTCAAACTAACTTTAACTGGGGATGAAATGGAGGAAATAGTTGTGAGGTAAATGATTCCATGAATTCATACCCTCATTTTGTCCCCCTCTCAAACAATTTATTTTACACTGCCGTGTGTCTTGAGGTCACATCATAACATTCAGAGGCAGGGTTTACAGTTAGCAGATTTAATTCCGTAGACATGCTCTCTGGCAGCTGTGGTGTTCTGCAAAATATGGCTGTGCCCCAGACTGACCTTATGGCTACCTCCCAGAATAACATTCTCGGACTGTGTAAATTCATCTTCTCATCTCACTTTTATACCAGGTGACCGACTTTGCCAATGGATAGAAGTTGAACCATGTGAATCATTTGATAATGAACCTAATAAAACAATCACACCCTTGTGAAGTGAGGGGCGCTCTTATCATCTCCGCCGACCTCCTCCACACGCCCTAGTTCTTTCACGTCACTGAGATGAGGTATTACATAATGCATTATGCCCCACACTATACCACTCCTCGGACACCGAAATATGGATTATATACATACTGTAGACGATTAGCCGGTTTGCTCAGACACGTGACATAAATTCTCCTTTCGTTGTCAGTGGCATTTAATGTTTGGCTTGGCACAAAAAGCCGATTTGCTCAGACACAGATGACGTCAATTCTCCTTTCATTGTCAATGGCAAATGTGACACGAGTTATGGTAAAAAAGCTGTATATAGGAAAATAATGGGTAAATAATTAATTGTCTGAGCAACATGTTGGTTTCATCAATCAGTTTTAAGATGGTGCTATTATTGATATTTCTATTGTTTAACATTATAGAAATGATATAGTGTAAATGGTAAAATTAAATAAAGCTAGTAGAGGTAGCCCATTGATTTTCTCTTTATTAAAAAACTTAGATGAATGAAGCAAAGCAACCAGCAGGTGACAGCAGACCAGAGGCACAGGTGAGGTCTTGGTCTGAGCTGATTACTGAGCTGATAGATGAGGAGTGTTAGACAAACACTGTGAGTATTGAAAGACACATTTAAACTGGGTCTATATATATAAAGGGAATATATTGGTTAAAATATTGTTGAATATTTAACCCTGAAATGTAGTGTACGTAACAGATGTTTTGTGTATAATTAAAACAAGGTCATTTATTTTCTGTTGACAAGGTTTGATCATAGCCAGGGGGAGCTGTGGGGGAAAGCATGTTAGCTTAGTTAGTTCCAGGAAGTGAGGTACCAGGAACATCTATAAAAGTACAGGAAGTAGGCGGCCAGGGTTCCATTTTAGGTATCAAAAAGAGTGTGTGGTGGTGGTGGTTTGTCAAAGAGACTCTTTTAAGGCCAATAAATACTAAACTATAATCGGAAGTGGATAAACCACAGAGTGGTGGGGCTGGACAACTGAGATCTGAAGAAGACAAGTTTGCTCAAGGAACAATTAAAGGGTTTAGCGCTGAATCAATTCAGAGCTTTTGGACAAAGGGGAACGTGATGTGGCCCCCTGACTTGAAGGTCGGGTGAGGAATATATACATTTCTTTCCATTTTTGAGCAAAAAAAACAAAAACAAACAAATTGGCAATCTCTATGGGAAAAATGTATGGGCTTTCCATACAGTATGTGGAACAGACACAATGTGGAACAGACACAATGTGGAACAGACACAATGTGGAACAGACACAATGTGGAACAGACACAATGTGTCTGCTATGCCCTATAAGGCGAGAAACGGAACCTGAGGTTGGCAATGGAGGGCTATGAAGAATCTACTGTACATTGTGCTGAATCTAAGATTGTTTCTTTTTCACACAAATGAGTCTTGAAAAATGGGGGTCGTGTTATATTCGGCACAATACAGTATTTCCAATGACAGAATGATGTATACTTTACATGCATGCAATCATACTGTATAATATAGTCGATAGAAACATAGCCGAAATTTGCAACTCTAAAGATTTTTTTATAATGGGATGAATCTAGAGTTGCAATACCCTCCATTGACTCCCCACTCATCATTTTGCATTTGCGATCTGCTTGTCTTAAACGACGTTAAACTCACCAACATTGCAGCTGTAGTCCAAGCTTGAATTATTCTCTTTCAATCTGCCGAGCTTGTTTTTCATAAAAATCCCCCGTAGACATGTTATGAGCTACTTTCTGTCAAGAAGAAGAAATGTTGGAGTTTGGAAGCGCTCGTTTGTATTAAGGGGTCGCGCTGCTGCCTCCTGCATTATGTGCAAATGCGAAACAGATGCATGCAGGGACGTTCAGTGACTTACGACGAGCGCTTCCAAACTCCAGCACTTAGAAAAAGAATCACTTGCACAGAATTTCTTGACAGAAAGTAGCTCATAACATGTCTACGGGGGATTTTTATGAAAAACAAGCTCGGCAGATTGAAAGAGAATAATTCAAGCTTGGACTACAGCTGCAATGTTGGTGAGTTTAACGTTGTTTAAGACAAGCAGATCGCAAACGCAAAATGATGAGTGGGGAGTCAATGGAGGGTATTGCAACTCTAGATTCATCCCATTATAAAAAAATCTAGAGTTGCAAATTGCGGCTAATAGAAACAGTGGTATCATAATTCTCCAGAAGTCCACAACATGACTTATTGTATTCGGAGCACGGAACAGGTTTCTGTGTAGAGAGACGTGCGGACGGTGTGATGTGATTCCAGAGTGGTTCTCATTGGGTTTGTGGCTCAGCATGGATGAGATGTTTCTCCTCCCAGCAGGGAGTCCATGCACACAGACCAGGGTCAGTGTCCTGGGGGCGGGGCCACCGCTGCACTGACCTGTAAAGTGCTAATGTGTGTCAGTTTCACGCTGATGGTGTTTCAGAGGTGCTGTTTCATCCCCCCCTGTGACTATAGGCTAGCTATATACAGTATATAGTGTGTATATTAACTGTGTGTGTGTGTGTGTGTGTGTGTGTGTGTGTGTGTGTGTGTGTGTGTGTGTGTGTGTGTGTGTGTGTGTGTGTGTGTGTGTGTGTGTGTGTGTGTGTGTGTGTGTGGAATAGACTTCATTTTCCATTTGCACGAGTCCATATACTGTATAGGACATTTTGGAGCTCAGCTCCGGGGTCAGCAATAAAAAAAGAGACAGGGAATAAAAAAAAAACATACAATCCTAGATCCTAACTGTTGGACTACCTCATCATAATATTGTTTTATATTTATTTAATGAGTGAATACTGGGACTCCCTCGGTTGGAACAGCTCCTGCATGCAGGAGGGAGTATTTTATTGTGTGCCTCATACATAATTACAGCAGTATTCAGGTCGACTAGGTCTTCTAATTTAAGAGTTTTTGTATTCATGCAGAGTGGGTTGGTTGGCGCAAGGTAATCACTTTGGTTTACAATTCTTATAGCGTTTTTTTTGTAGCATGTAGATTGGTTTGATGATTGGGTGTGTGACTGTGTGTGTGACTGTGTGTGTGCGGGCACTCATTTGGTGGCATGCATGATCTATAGACTATGGGCTCCATCTTGCGCCACCCTTATCCCTTATCCCTAAACTTATTTTCCATTTTTTACTATTTTGAAAACATTTTAAAATAGATCAACTAGCCGATCTACATCGAGACGTTGTGAGCTTGTAGATCAGCTAGTTGAACTATTTTAAAATAGTAAAAAATGCCAAATAAGTTTAGGGATAAGGGGGTGGCTCAAGATGGAGCCCATAATGTTCCTAAGTGGGGATATGTAAGGACTGTGTGCGTGCGTGCGTGCGTGCGTGCGTGCGTGCGTGCGTGCGTGCGTGCGTGCGTGCGTGCGTGCGTGCGTGCGTGGTGCGTGCGTGTGTGTTATCTTGTATCAGAGGTGGAGGTCTCATGGGTTTCACAGGCCGGGTGACACAGACTCACAGTGGTAATGGCCTTTCATGACAACTAACTCCCCTGGCACGCACGCACGCACGCACGCACGCACGCACGCACGCACGCGCACGCACGCGCACGCGCACACACGCACGCACGCAGCCAGCATAAGCCACACAGAGAGAGGGAGACTTCAGTGAAGACAGAAGAAGGTAAAGAGGTAATAAGATGGAAGGGATGCTTTTCCTTTGTTCAACATGGCTCTTTATCGTCTGTCTGTCTGTCTGTCTGTCTGTCTGTCTGTCTGTCTGTCTGTCTGTCTGTCTGTCTGTCTGTCTGTCTGTCTGTCTGTCTGTCTGTCTGTCTGTCTGTCTGTCTGTGTCTGTCTGTCTGTGTCTCTCTCTCTCTCTCTCTCTCTCTCTCTCTCTCTCTCTCTCAGGGTGTAAAGTGCAGGGTCTGAGCTGTTAGAGGGGTCAACTGTCTATTTGCACTTTAGAGGTTTTAACTCTCTCTGTGATGGACAATCTCCCCCTCTCTCTCTCTCTTTCTGTTTCTCTGTATCTCTCTCAATGGACACTAAATGTTTGAAGTCTCCATACGATGGGCCGTTCATTCAGTTAGTGTGCTTTAATAAATAGAGATACGTGTCAGTGGCCGCTGAATTAGTGGCACTTTAAAGCCACTGGAGGCCAATAGAAGGCTCCAGGGTGTAATGACTACAGTATGTAGCGCTGCAGAGCTATAGGCCTTATACCAGTCACATAGCTGTGTTGTTTTCGTCGACTACCTTTTTTTCACTGACAAAAACTAAATAGAAACTAAGAAAACTAAGCTATACGATGACTAAAACTATAAGACAAAATATATCGACAATTTCGTCAAGAAATAAAAACTAGACTAAAATGTCAGGAAGGGACTAGTGGACAAGAGATCCAGTAGAAGTCATTTTACACCTGGCTGCATGCTGAAAATAGCAGATCAACAAGCTCACAACGCATCGCGAGCTTAAGTGTAAAATCAGTCATTATGACGGCACAATCTGCATTCAAAATCTGCATTCAAAGATTTTCCTATAGAAGCTTTGCCGTATTGGTCGATTTGCCTGTCTGCTTCCTGATTGGTCATTTCGAACAGGTTTTTTTTTTCCGACCAATGACAAAGCTTCTAGGAACATCTTTGAATGCAGATTGTGGCCCCTAGATGTGTCACAGAGACTAAATTTTTTTGGGGGAGCATTTTACTCATTGCTGGCGAAAAAAAAAAAGCTTTATGTCAACTATTGTGTCCATACGTGGTGTTCACATGTCGCCTTGGCTCATCCTGAAGCTGTTTCACATGGACATGCACTCCGTGGACTCACATCATGGCATGGGCACACAGCTACTGTATATAACGTATATATTAGAATGGCGAGCTAATGAAGGAGTCATATCTTTTACAGTTGCAATGGCTATTTTGAGGGTTTTATAAACAAGGCCACCAACAGCCTCCCTTGTCCATGCAGGAGAACAACAGAGTGACATACATTGGCAGTTTTGAGGTGATGAAAATGTTTGTCATTCAGCTTTCTCATTCATTTTTTTCCCTCTAGAAGAGAATATGCAATATTTTATTGTTTTTGTATTGTAGAGTATACTTATGATCACTCACCTTCATAACTGAGACAGACAAAATGTATTTTGTATAATGTTTTGAATATTATCAGCCTTTAACTTGCAATGGGAATAGACAAGGAAACGGTGCTACTGTATTATCAGTATTTTAAAGATCCCATAAGCTATATTATTATTATTATTATTATGACGTGGATAATACATTCCCTAAAATTCCCTTAAATACTTTAGTCAGAATTGATATACATTTTATTTTGTTATGTGAAATTATTATAAACTTAGAGTAGGCCTACACAAATTTCCAAGGATCCAGGAGTACATTTGGTTATGTTTGTACACTTTCAGAGTTACACAAATGGATCAATACAGATTGTACTAATAATCTGTATGTACGTATGTGCATGTCAGAGTGCTATATCGCTCTAGCTCTTGCACACACACACACACACACACACACACACACACACACACGCACACGCACACGCACACACATTCATTTAGACATATATGCTATGTTTGTTCCTAGTTACTTTGTAGGACTTTATAGTTAATCCTTGCACTCTATTTACGTGACCATTTATCCTGTCACTTGTTGGGTCATGCTATCTACTCTGTTCTTGCACTTGCTCTGGCTAAGAGCGTCTGCTAAATGTCTGAATTGTAAATCGCATGCATTCACACATGTAGCAGCTGTTAATGGCACCATTATAAATGAATAGTGTCCTGTCTTTTTATTGCGTTTGATTAAAGGCAAGCGTGTGTCTGAGGGTCATATACCACATGCACGCACGCACGCGACACACGCACGCATGCATGCGACACACACACACACACACACACACACACACACACACACACACACACACACACACACACACACACACACACACACACACACACACACACAATCGGTCGGCATACAGGATTACAATTAGAATTTATCTGAGGAATATGTGGTCTGTGAGCCACATTGTGAGCTTTACAATGTATTCCTTCAGTCAGAATATTAGGACACATGTACCATTAAAATGATGGCTGTTAACTCACACATGTAGGCTGTATTTTAAATGTAGGGTAAGTTACATGTTTTGGTTATATAACTCACGAATAGATTTAACCAATATTTATTATAGAATGAGAATATAACTGTGCATATAATATTTTATCTTGGCGTTCGGCTCTGCTACATTTTTCTCCCTGCTCGGCACAATCAAACACCATCATTAAACATTAAGAGCAGAGAGATAGATAACAACCCCCCCCCCCCCCCCCCCCCCCCATGGGGAACAGAAATAACAGAGCCCACCGGTGGTGCTGGGGTGGCGGTGGGAGCAAACATCACATCATAACAACCAGGAACCATTATGCAGAAGGAAGGCCTAGAAGGAAGGCAGGAAGAAGCAAGCAGTCTAGTGAGCTTAAATACCCCGCCCAATGTGTCAGCTGACTGCCACGTCAGCGAATGACATGTGGGTCTTGCACACACTGAATACACCCATATAGTAATGCAGCATATTAACCCCTTGAGTATATGTATGCGCCTTTGAGCACAGCATGAAACCCCTCGAGTATATCTGACTGAACTAACTCCACAAGCTACGTATCATGTTAATTTGCTGCTCTGAGGGCAGCTTAACATTATGTGCGCCCTTGCTCATTGTGTCCTACAGAGGGCATTGTTCTTTGCAATGTGTCCAGGACAATGACGTCAGTAGTTTTCTCCTGCCTAACGCGAGTTACCCAAGTTTTTTTTTTAATTATTATTTCTATTAATCCAGAATTGCCTCGCTTCGATCCACCAATAAGTAGTTAGCTCCCCGTCGCTATACAATGCTTGCTTCCAGTTCCACGGTGTGATGTCATTGAAGTGTTATCCAATATTCGTGGGCGGCAGTGGCTCAAGGGTAGAGTGGCTGGATGGTACCCGCAAGGTTGCCAGTTCGAACCCGGGCTACCCCAGAGTTAATGTCGAAGTGTCCTTGAGCAAGACACTGATCCCCTAATTGCTCCTGATGTGCTGGTTGGTGCCTTGCAGGGTTTCCGCCGCCATCGGTGTATGAATGTGTGTGTGAATGGGTGAATGGGTAAAGCGCCTTGGATGAAGGCACTATATAAATGCACCATTTACCATTTACTGTATGTATACCGGAAGGCAACATTTGGGAGAATTGCTTTTTTCCCTGAACTTGAACGCACTTTTTCGTTGAACAAATGTATTTAGAAACCCATGTTGTACAACGGATCTCCACTACCTAAAGAGTGCAGGGTTGCGCCCCAAAAATAGCTGATCTACAAGCTCTCAACGCGTCGCAGCGCGACGTGTTGTGAGCTTGTGGATCTGCTATTTTCGCCATTTTTGTCCAAAAGTGCCTCTTACGAGATTCCAGCCACTGCACGAGTGCACGTCCCTATGTTTTAACATGGTAAATATGGTTAATATGGTTATCATTTTTAATCTCTGACAGAGGGGTGAACACTTACACTGCACTGCAGGAGAAAGAGTGGTGGAGGAAATGCGTGAGTGTGTGTGTGTGTGCGTGCGTGCGTGCGTGCGTGCGTGCGTGCGTGCGTGCGTGCGTGCGTGCGTGCGTGCGTGCGTGCGTGCGTGCGTGCGTGTGTGCGTGCGTGCGTGCGTGTGTGTGTGCGTGCGTGCGTGCGTGTGTGGAAGCAGGAGGTTAATTCAATCCTATAGAAACGCAGCATGGAGGGGATTGGACTGCACAGCCCTGAGGGTGTCACTGGCATCAACCCCAATGGAAGGCAGGGAACACATGCACGTGCACACACACACACGCGCGCACATACACGCACACACACATATAATAACAGTATGTTGTTTCAGGTCAGTTAGAACCAATTAACAACTACAACATCGAGGTTGCTTTAGATTAAATTAACCATTTGAACTGCGTTCCCTGCATCCCTATTCCGGGGGATGTTCTCCAAAAAATAGTAGATCTACAATCTCTCGACATGTCTCTCTCTCTCTCTCTCTCTCTCTCTCTCTCTCTCCCTCTCTCTCATTAGCAGGCAACAGTGCAGCACTATCTCTCTCTCTCTGTTTCTGGCACAACAGCGCCCCTACTGGTACTCATTGGTACTCGTGCTCATAGTCACATAGTCGCATAGTCACACACAAACATAGGTTAACACGGACATTGCTGTTCCTTGGAGTGGTTGCACCACTCAAAAATAGTAGATCTACAATCTCTCGACGTGTCTTAACGTGTCCCAACGTGACAGGTTGGTTGTGAGCTTGTAGATCGGCAATGTTTTTGCGAAGACATTTTGTAAAGTTGCAACTCGACTCTGTTTTACTAAGAATAGAGGGTTAAATAAAATAAAATACATATACTAGCACACAGGCAGGCATGCACAATGTGCATTGCACACGCACGCACGCACGCACGCACGCACACACACACACACACACACACTGAGTGCACTTACCTAAATCAATGATAGCCAAATCAGAAGCTGACATCTAATTCACTGCAACACAATCAAACTAGAGATAAAACGGCTCTAGAGTTCAGTTCACCACAATTCCTCAGGCCTAAAATGGTACGGTGTGTGTGTGTGTGTGTGTGTGTGTGTGTGTGTGTGTGTGTGTGTGTGTGTGTGTGTGTGTGTGTGTGTGTGTGTGTGTGTGTGTGTGTGTGTGTGTGTGTGTGTGTGTGTGTGTGTGTGTGTGTGTGTGTGTGTTTACATGCGTGCGTGTGTGTCTGATACTCATAAATGTGTTAGAGGGGTTAATTTAGGGTGAAAGTGAGACTTAATTTTCATACTGTTGGTCTACTCTAGTCAGTATGTTTATGCCGTATCTATCGCAATCAGAAAATATGTGCATATTTTCTAGAGGCGTACCTTTATAATAGTAAAGTGTGTTAGCGTGCTCACGTGCAGATATAACATTTCCATATACCGGTAGGCAGCCTAATATTGTGTTTTTCTAAAAACACAGCCAGACCATCAATTTATTCCACTTTTCTTAATCAGCATCAGGTCCAGGACGTCTCCTACATATTCATGATGCAGTGGAGCCTCAGAGAGAGATACATTTACATCCTACATTTACCATATTACGTCTAATGTTATTAGACTAGCAAACACGATTTTGCCCAATATAAGTCATACATAAGTAATTTAGAAAATGAGACAATATTAATTGTGTGATCGTCGGCCAGTTTTAATCCCGTTTGTGTGATGGCACTTCAATCTGTGGAATTGGATGCAGCCAGCGGAATAAATTAGTGCAATCAATGTATGACTAGATCTTTGTCATGTGGACACTGTGTGCAAATCTATGCAAATGTCTTTGGAGGAGAGGATAAGAGGAAAATATCCTTCGTGGTTAACCGAGCTTGTGATGGTCAGACTCCTATACCTCACTGTTCATATCCTTATCTCACTCTGATCCAACCTTACTATCATCACTCTACCTTATTCTGATTGTTCGTCTGCAGTACTCTGATCATATACTAGATACATCACTCTGCGAGTACACCCCTACCTCACACTGCTCACATCGTTATCTCATTCCATCATACTCCTACTTAATTAATTCTGATTAGACTTGAACTTTACTCCGATCGTACTCCTCCTACATCGTTCTGAGTATGTCCTCTTCTACCTCATGCTGTCCGCATCGTTACCTCATTCTGATTACCCCCCTGCCTCACTCTGATTAGTATACCCCCCTGCCTCACTCTGATTAGTATACACCCCTACCTCTCTGATTAGTATACCCCCTGCCTCACTCTGATTAGTATACCCCCCTGCCTCACTCTGATTAGTATACCCCCTGCCTCACTCTGATTAGTATACCCCCCTGCCTCACTCTGATTAGTATACACCCCTACCTCTCTGATTAGTATAACCCCTGCCTCACTCTGATTAGTATACCCCCCTGCCTCACTCTGATTAGTATACACCCCTACCTCTCTGATTAGTATAACCCCTGCCTCACTCTGATTAGTACACCCCCCTGCCTCACTCTGATTAGTATACCCCCCTGCCTCACTCTGATTAGTACACCCCCCTGCCTCACTCTGATTAGTATATACCCTCTGCCTCACTCTGATTAGTATACCCCCCTGCCTCACTCTGATTAGTATACCCCCCTGCCTCACTCTGATTAGTAAACCCCCCTGCCTCACTCTGATTAGTATACCCCCCTGCCTCACTCTGATTAGTATACACCCCTACCTCTCTGATTAGTATAACCCCTGCCTCACTCTGATTAGTATAACCCCTGCCTCACTCTGATTAGTACACCCCCCTGCCTCACTCTGATTAGTATACCCCCCTGCCTCACTCTGATTACTATACCCCCCTGCCTCACTCTGATTAGTATACCCCCCTGTCTCACTCTGATTAGTATACCCCCCTGTCTCACTCTGATTAGTATACCCCCCTGCCTCACTCTGATTAGTATACTTCCCTGCCTCACTCTGATTAGTATACCCCCCTGCCTCACTCTGATTAGTATACCCCCCTGTCTCACTCTGATTAGTATACCCCCCTGCCTCACTCTGATTAGTATACCCCCCTGTCTCACTCTGATTAGTATACCCCCCTGTCTCACTCTGATTAGTATACTTCCCTGCCTCACTCTGATTAGTATACCCCCCTGCCTCACTCTGATTAGTATACTTCCCTGCCTCACTCTGATTAGTATACTTCCCTGCCTCACTCTGTTCACATCCGACATCCCTATACCTCACTCTGATTACCCTGCATCACCCTGTTCCCATCCCTACCTCTTTGATTGATTGATTTAATAGTTTATTAGACAAAATGTATAAACAGCAACCGAGTGCAGTCAAACACTATACCAAAAGGTATAGCATAAAAAAAAGTGGGCTGCATTCAAGACACTTGCCTTGTATCTGACACCTGACTTGTGTCTGAACACAGCTTTGATGGATGTGTTCTGCCCCCCCTCCCCCCATCAAACAAAATGTTTGGTCAAACCATATGGGCTTTCATTGGAAATGCATTGGAGCGGCCATTAAACACAGACACAAGACAAATGCAAGACAGATGTCTTGAATTTGTGAATGCAGCCCAGTAAGGGCATATGTTGACCCCACCCACTCACCTCCGCCCCACCCCCTCCTGGTGCTGTGGCCATCTTGGAAACTAAACACAATATAAACAATGGGAGAAAGGTGGGGCCGAGAAAGGCCCTTATTGGGCCGCCTCAGCATCACGTTCACATGATTCACTTCATCCAATCACACACTTATTCCATCTTCATAGAGACACACGGGGACTACAAATTTCACGCCCCCAAATGAGACAGCGCCCCCACTTCAGGTCCGTTAGAACGGTGTACTGCAGCATGTCAATGCAATCCCTATGAGAGATATCATAAAATACCCTAATTTCACTGGTCCATTACTGAGGCTGTAGCGATTTTTTGTCCCATCCTCTATTGAGAAAACAACAATATATGTTGACAAAGACACTTCATACATTTGGAAAGATATTTTTATTCAAATCAATATAGTCTTCAGTTCATGTCGTTACATTTTAAAAGTAGGCTAACTACAGTTTAATTTCAATGGACTTCTATGGGCTGGCCTGCAGTACACCGTTGTAACGGACCAGAAGTGGGGCCGCTGTCTCATTTGGGGGCGTGAAATTTGTAGTCCCCGTGTGTCTCCACTCTCTATACCGGCTATTTAAACTGGAAGTTTGCACTGCTCAATCTGCCTGCTTGTTTGCTGCTGCACACAGTGATACTGCTGCGCTGCTGTCTGCCTAAACTTTTTCTGCTCACCCTCCTCCACCCCAGCTACCGCACCTGTCGTTTTGGATCTGCTGTTTAGGTACGGGGGATTCGGAGTCCCTACATGGTTGGGACTGATGCGCTTGAACTGAGTACCTAAAAAGCAGATCCAATTCATCGCCAAACCATAATAAATATATTGCTCATTTTATATTCCATCCATTCTTGAGTTGTTCTGACTGAACTTAGGCTATGTTTCACCCTCCCATCTTGACCCGTCACTTCATCCTCTTGTTAGCCTGTGTGTGTATAAGCCCTAGCTGCCCTCTGTGTCCGATTGCCTGTTTCTCTGTAAACCTGCTGTTCATGTTACCGTAACCCTGTGGATTACGCTATGCATCCTGCCCATGTTGATGACCTGTGTTTTCCTCAGCCGAGGAGCCAGCCACACAAAATTTGAGAGGACCTGTGATTTCATGACATACTTTTTATTTGTATTTTTTCTATTCATTTAGTCATTAAGGTCCACAGAATGAGAGGTCTCCTCTGCCGGAAATATCGGGAAAAACGTTATGGACATTTTTGTATATCCCAGTCCCACCATAGACAACCAATATGGCAAAATGTCATCATACATTAAGTAGCATGTGACATGCCAAACTGGGGGGTTTTCATGATTCTGAATCCATTCCAAGCATTAGTTTTGCACGAAAAACACTCCTTGGCCTAAATTCGGCCATATCCAAATGTGCTGACCTCATCATATTTGTGATGACGGCTATCGCCGTTTTTAGGCCAAGGAGTGTTTTTCGTGCAAAACTAATGCTTGGAATGGATTCGGAATCATGAAAAAACCCTAGTTTGCTACTTAAAGTATGATGAAATGTTGCCTTATATTGGTTGTCTATGGTGGGATATAGAAAAATGTCCATAACTTTTTTTCGTGATGTTTCCGGGAGAGCAGACCTCTCATTCTGTGGACCGTGATGACCAAGTGAATAGAAAAAACACGAATAAAAAGTATGTCATGACATCACAGGTTAATCCTTAACCGTTGAGCTTTTGGGCCTGTGGCTCCCCGGCTACTATTCTGTGTAACTGGAGTTTGTATTTCTGCCTATTTTGTCCTACATGTCTTCTGTGTGACCAGATAAGTAACATGCTTAATCCACTGGATTTCTGCATGCATGCCTTTCACTTGGATATTGCTTAAATTCTTTTGAAATCATACTCTCTAATCACCCACAACCTCACTCTGATAACACTCCTAATATAACTCTGCATTATACACACACAATGGTCCTACTTTTATTCTTAAATGTATTATAGGCTACCCTCCCTTAGTCCTCTGCACCCCCTCTTCTTCTCATCCCCATGTCTTCTCTTACTCCAAATAGCCTATAGCCCATTCCCCTGCTATGCCCTCAACCTCCTCTATACTTCCCGCTATTCTCTCTTTCTCCCCTTTCGTCCTCATCTTTGCTCCTTCTTTTCACATTAGCTCCTTATCTTCTGCCCTCTCCTTAAGGCTAATTTACACTTCGTTGCACAACAGTGTAGCTTGCCAAGAATTTTGTGTTGCAGTGTTGTTGGCTACTTTCAGGGAGTGACAACTGGCTGGATTGCCATGAAATATGCTATGCAACTTCATGCTACTCGGAGGTAACCTGACTCCGCCAGATTGCGGCAGTATTGAGTTCACAAGTTCCCTCCTCCCGCCTGGATCTGGTCTCTCTCAAGCAGACATTTCGAGTTGTAGTCCTGTTAGGTTGTGTTTACATTTGCACTGTGGCAGCGCTTCAATAGGTCCTCAGTATCGCGTTGATCCCACCTCTAGCAGCCGCGTACGGCCGCGTCTCTCTCTGGTCAGAAATGGTCCGGAGTGCATCGTCTCTGCCCGAGAGGGACCAGATGGGAGCAGGAGGAGGAACTCACTCACAGAGTCAGGTTAACCCTTTTCATTCAGGTGACCCCACGGCCTGTACACTGGCCAAAATGTGGATGGATGAAGATGCACCCTACAGCCTATTCCACTAGCAGTACCACCCTCTGGCCAATAATTCCAGGTTGAACCCTATACCGATTTTGGTGACTCCGAATCATGGCATGAATCTTTGCTCCCCATTTAATTCTATAAATATGGGGCTCTATTTTCATCCATGCTAAGCCCCTTATCCCTACACTACTTTGGCCTTTTTATTTTTTTTACTATTTTGAAAAAACATTTTTGAATAGTTAAAATAGCCAATCTACATTGACACGTTGTGAGCTTGTAGATTGGATATTTTAGGCAAAGTAGTTTAGGGGAAAAGGGACGAAAATAGAGCCCATATAGGTCCGAAACTTCTCCCCTCTCCTCAAGTCTAATTTAATCTAGTCGCTTGCTGGAATGATCACATTCCGTTGTTAGAAAATCTGTTATTTCCGAAATGTAACACCGCCATGTGATGAAATATAAATTAGACTTCATGCTTCCCTCTTTTGCATCCGCCCAGTTTTATCTATTGCTCTTCCTTCCCTCTTTTCCTCTGGTTCTTTTCTTCTCTACCTCAATAAACTCTCTCTCTCTCTCTCTCTCTCTCACACTCACGCACGCACGTAGCACACACACTCTCTCCTCTGTCTGTCTGTCTGTCTGTCTGTCTGTCTGTCTGTCTGTCTGTCTGTCTGTCTGTCTGTCTGTCTGTCTCCCCTCCATCCTTCCGTCCCCATTCCTCTGCACCCTCCCTCCATCCTTGCCCCTAGCCACCCCCCCCCCCCCCACTCCTCTCTGCCTAGTATTGATTAGAAGGCGAACCTCTAATCTCCTTAAGGTCATTAGGAACACTTAATTAAAACCTAGTTAGAATGCCTTTGTTCAACCAAAGCAAATTGCAGCTGTTCAAACGTGATTAGTGCGATAATGTAAAAACTTGTCGGCAGGGAAAAATATAAGAGAGAGGCTTTTTTTATTTGGTGGAAATGTTTACATAATTTGAATGCAGAGCACTTAAACACACAGTGGTTATCTAAGCAATGCTTGTTGTTGTTGCTGCTGGATGTGCGTGTGTGTGTGTGTGTGTGTGTGTGTGTGTGTGTGTGTGTGTGTGTGTGTGTGTGTGTGTGTGTGTGTGTGTGTGTGTGTGTGTGTGTGTGTGTACGCACGCGCATGCATTAGTGTTTTAACAGTTGTTTAATGGAGGAATTATGCATGTAGCCTGCTGCCTAACTAATACAACTATACCAACTAAGCCTAAGGTCCCGGAAAAAAATTATATTTATTCAGAATAGATTGTTGGCTTTTATTTAGGCCTGCAGTTAGTCAACTTCATTGGGAATGGGGAGCTAGAACATCTTAAATGTTGTACTAGCATATATAGGCTTATATAAAATGCTGAAAGCATGTTGAATCCAAATGTAGCCTAATTCCTGTGATTTAATTAATCTGATCGGACGATTCCAGGTTTCAGCATGTTTACACTTAATGGTGTAACAGACAACAGTGACAACATATAGGCCTATTTTATAGGGGTTAAAGTGGACATATAGTGACATAAATATAACCACACTGTCACTGCATCTAAAGGCTGAAAATATGATCCTGTACTAGCTAATAATTATCTCCCATGAGAGTCCTATCCACAATCAGTCACAGTGTTCCCACTTCCCAGGTCCAGACAAGACAAGAGCACCGTTGCTTAGCGACCAGGGTAGCGTTCATCCTCGTGCTCTGAGAGCCACTTGTTTGAAACCCACACGCAGCGCGCGCCTGAAGAGCCCCCCCCCCCCCTCCCCCCGTCCACAGATATCATATCATACCTGGAGACTCTGTCATGGATGCTGAACGTTGTCGTTATTTATTCGTTCATTATTATTAGGCCTGGACGCCGCTGTGTTTGTTTGTGTATTTTTTTTAGTTTTGCGTGTCACCCGCACGGCGCGCTTCACAACACAAGTGTCCCCAAGAAGTTTCCGGTGTCTTTAATAACAACAAACCGTCTCTTCACAGAGCAGCAGCGCTGCTGGCCAGATGGCACAGCTCGAGCTAATCAGCTTTACTGGCAGCGCAGCTCCGCGGGACGGGTTCTCAATGAGTCAAGTTCATTTGGCTCTCATTCATTCGGCTCGTCGACATGATGCAACGCGGTAAAAAACAACAACAACAACAACACAACAGCTAGTTTAATTTATGAACGCTGCTGAACGGCCCTGCTTAATTTCCATTGGAGGAGTACTGTCAGTCAAATACTTATACAGGCAGACAGGTGTGTTTTGAGACACACAGGCAGGCAGGTGGTGTTTTTTTTGGGTGTCTGTCTGTCTGTCTGTCTGTCTGTCTGTCGCCTCGCCTGTCAGCGTCAGCAGCAACGTGTTGAATGTTTGATATTCAGCTTGGGAAAGAAAGACTAGCTGGAAGAGAGAGAGAGAGGAGTCACGAGCAGCAGGTAAACAACATGATGTTTTCCTAACTAACTATGGCTGTTATGGGGCTTTCTGCTTAGATTTACATATGCTATTTGTTGAGCAGAATATCAATGGAGGTAGTACCTGTTATTACACCACTTGGTAGCTTTCCAATCCGTTTAGCCCAGCGGACATTATGAGTAGAGAGTGTGTGTCCGAGTAATTCAACACTATACATGTTTGCACTGTGGGCCTCTCTGTGTCAGATAAAATAGGGAATTGAGCCAGAGGAGTATTGAAATGAAGAGAGCTTTAGCCTAAGCCTCAATTTCCTCTGAACTTGTGTGAAAAACCATTCTATAGGGGGGAAAACCCGGAGTCTAGATATATACCAAGGCAGAAAGACATGTTTAATTCAATTGAAAATGAAGGAGAGAGGAGAAAGCAATGTATCGGTATCATGAGAGCTGTGCCTCCATCAAGCCTGAGTATTCCAGGGCTTTGGCTATAGGGAATTTAGCCTGCATGGCATTTTACACTGCTCAGATTTGTCTCATGTCGGGCTGCAGTCTGACCACCGCTTCTCTCCCTTTGCCTATCTCTTAAACATCTCTTCATTTCTTCATTTCCCCCTCTCTCTCTCTCTCTCTCTCTCTCTCTCTTTCCCCCACCCCTCTCCTTCTCCAGGTTGTGTGAAATCCTAGCTATCATCTGTAGGCTTTGGCTGTGGCGTGTTTATGTGTGTGTGTATGTGACGGTGTGACAGAGAGCTAAGCTGGGTGGCCTCACCCCGGGGCCACTCTCGGAGCCATGAAACCATGACAGTCATCACTTATTTAAACACCCCTGGAAATCGTCTGGAGGAATCTCCGAGTCTCGAATCCCCAGGGAACGCTCTAGAAACCTGGCCTGGGATTCTGGAGCCTCACACCACTCACCGGTCTCTAGAACCTAAAGGCCTGGACTGGACCAGAACGACGGAAGAAAAACGAGCGAGAGCGAGTGGGAAAAGACAAACATGGGGCAGAGGAGTGAACCCAACGAGGACAGAGAGAGGAGGAAAAACGGGGCGATGCGAGCAAAGGAATGAACACCAATGTGAAGTTTGGGAAGAGCTCCAAAGTGTTGTGAATAGAAGAATGCAGGGAGATATAGATGGAGGTTGCAGGTTAGGGAGAGGCTTCCTTTTTACTTTGTCACCTTCAGATGGAAAATATCAATCTAAAAGGAGGAAAAAGGGTTGGTGGTCCTACCTGTGGCCGTTCGATGAAAGAAAGGATGCAGTCTCGATTGGAAGGATGAGGCTGTGGGACGTTGTCCTGAGGTTGTTCCTCGTCCTCAGCATGTGTCCAAACCCCGCTTCTTCCCAGGTAATGTTGGCTATCACAAACCACATCCAATTTCTAATGCATTGCAACATGATGGAATTTATAAGACTTGAACCCTTTCAATATGGATCAAATAGTAGACTTAGTGCTGAATTGACCATTATATTTGATGTATTGGATACGTATGATTGGATATGTGGAAAGTAATTTAAAACATTACACAACTAACTAAGTAACTAACCAACTAACTATAAAAAAATAACTTGCCTAATGCCTACAAGGAGCTTATACATTTAAAGAGCATGCCTTAATTTGTGGCATTATAAATTAAAAGTTGACCAAACACATATTATAAAATGTGTATTGTATAGTTCTATCCTTCCCAGGTCTACTGTACATCACTGTAGTCAAACTGATGAAACACTGCATATGACAGATAAAACTCTGAATACACTGAGACAGCAGAGACACTAAGATAAAATACTGAATAAGCTGTAGCACTGCATAATGGTAAAACACTGAAACACGACATATGATAAAACGCTATGTGATAAAACTGCATATGATAAAATGCTATTGTCATAAAACACTGCTGCATATGATGAACCACTGTGTGCAATAAAACATTTTTTTTGCATATGAGCCAGATGTCCTCAAAGGCTCAAACCTAGGGATGCACCGATATGGAAATTCTTGGCCGATACCGATGTTTAAAATATCAATTTAGCCGATAGCCGATACTGATTGTTTATTTCGTTTTTGGTGTTATGAATTATGAATTAAGAATCTGCAAAAATGCAACGTAATTGCCTTGATTCAAGTAACATTAAAACACCATATACTAGAGTAAAAGCTCCTGTAACTTTAACCAGCAAAAATATATATATACCGATATTGACCGATAATGGCAAATATCGTCCGATACCGATGTGCGGCCGATAAATCGGTGCATCCCTACTGAGACCCTCTTTCAATTCTCGTTGGTGTTCAGGGTAATTTTCCACGGCTGGAGAACATCGCTGCATTCAAACCCATCTCCACTTCGCCCAATCGCTCCACCTGCGGGTTTCCAGTGAGGAGTAGCTACTGCCAGCCCGCCTCCACCCAGGCTGATTTACTGAATTGTTCTCTGAACTTCTGTATCCAGGACTGTCCCTACAGGTCCTCCACACCTCCACATGCCCCACTGCTGCTGCCTGCACACAGGTGCGTATCACAGGGGGCATACGCTTGTTAGACATACTAACAGTCCGACAGGCATTAGTCCGACAACACCGTCGCTCCCGACATGCACGGCCGGGTACAACTAACCTGTGGCCGGGTTAAAACTCACCCGTGGCTCCCAATATGTGTGGCAGCTTAAAACTAACCTGTGGGCTTAGGTTTAGGGTTGGGTTTTGGGTAGGTTGTCGGACTCATGACTGTAGGACTGTACCAAGGACGGTATGTTGGACCAAACACATGCACCCGCATATCACGGTCTTGTCAGGTTAGTTCAGGTCATTTCAGTTTACAGAATATGGTAAAGTGTGCTGGGACCACAAAACAATGTTTTTCTTACGAAATGGATATTACTTTTCAGGTAAATGGATTTTAAGTCGGTCCATTGTGTAACACCTGTGTTCTCATGTGGAATGCTTGAAATGACCAGCCAACATCAGTGTTATTGTTGATCAATCATTTTGAACCCTTTATTATTCTAAAAATCCCGGTCAAAGAAACAACTGACCTTTCAGGTGCTGACCATGATAACATATCATTAATTGTAGGGATGCAATGGTTCTTGGTATAATATTGAACCATATTAATTATTATTATTTTATTTTGTCACTGTGTATTGGCACGTGACATAAGTGAACATTGTCCTGTGCATTTACCATTTACCCATACTAATTATTAGGAAACACAGAGAGATGAGTGCTATTAGTACAGCACTTGGGGAGCAGTTAAGGGGTCTTGCTCAGGGACTCTTCAATACATAGGCCGGGGCACAAACTGCCTGGGGACCTTCTGTTTCCCAGCTGGGCTCGTCTCTTCCCACACAGCTGTGGCTGCCCCAGTTCCATGGTTCAATACGCACTTGTGCATTTTACATTTTTGAGTTATTACTTACTGTACACTATTTTTTGCACTCTGTTAGCCCTTTTCCACCGACATGGAACTGCTTCCGTTCTTTCTTCCCCGCCTAATTTAGAACCAGTTAAAATAAAATACAAAATAATTGGTTCTGAATTGAAACCCTGGAACTGAAAAATACTTAACCCTAACCCTAACCCTGAACTGGGTACCACAGTGGGTGTACAGGTTGTAAGATGCAGATACGATAAACAATGGTGAAAACAAACGAAAATCATATTAAAGAAAAATGTTACATTACAGTGGTCTAGTTAGTTTGATAGTTAAAGCTGTGTCTTTGTTTTGTTGCACCATTTGAGATTCATCATAGTTCCACTGGAGTCCACCACTCTAACCTAAATACTGTATATTATTACAGACTACCTTTATAATGTTTTTAGTTGTTTATCAAACTGGGACAACGTTGTTGCCTACTGTTACTGGGGTTCATATTGTTTATTATGAACAATTAATTACTAATGCTATTCGGGTCAGGGCTGTAATTGGTTAGATATATGATGAACATTCATCATCATCATAATCATCATAACTTGCCACACAGGGTGGAAAAGCCGGAGGCTTCTGTTTGTATGTTGGTGCCACCAGAGAAGAACCTCGCTGCGAGTAAATTGCTTACAAGCATCGCAATGCTCATTTATACTGGGATGTTATCATTGTCAGCGGCTGTGACATACAGTTGGGTGCCACCGATATTGTCCCTTATTATTTGACCCATTTAGGCCTGACCTCTAAAAAACCCTTCTAAATCCTCCAGTTTTCTGAAATAAATATTTTCACGATTTTTCAAAAATAGCAGACCTACAAGCTCGTAGCGCGCCACTCGGTGGCGCGCTATGAGCTTGTAGATCTGCTATTTATCAATAGCTAAATTATAACATAATGTTTAAAACACCAAAAGGGGTTCCCGCCCAAAATGGGTTAACTGTCCTTTTGCGCAGATCACGCAAACCTCAGCAAAAAGAAAAGGACAATATCGATGGCCTCCAACTGTACCTCTGAGAGGAAAAATTAACAATATTTGAATCTCCTCCACTCAGGCGTTCCTGTGTAATTGAAGACTCTGACACTCATCCTGAGATGAACAGTTCCAGTACCAGTTCAGAAGGTGTTCTTAGTGGAACCAGTAGTGTTGTGTTCCAATCGGTCCCGGGCGGGTGTCTGGCCTCACCTCCATCCCAGAACCTCGGACCACTGGGATCTCTCACCCTGGCTGTCTGGATCAAACCAGCTGCTTCTGGAGAGATGTGAGTTTACTGTTTTAGATTACTATATTTATTTTAATGCATTTATTTAGTTCTTCTCATGAGCTGTTTATACAATCACATTACACATTATATTGTAGTGACTGGCATTTATTGTTTTTCAACAACAACTTGAATGAATCCATTTTCACGTGTTGTGTAACAAAGACCAAAATGATCTTGACTTGGATTAGCCTAACATCAGTATTAGTGTTAAGTTAACTCAAGGACCTGCCATGTCCTACATAGAGAGAGAGAGAGAGAGAGAGAGAGAGGGGATTGTATTGGTGTGTCTTGGTGACCCACGTAGAGCCGAGATGGTGCCGAGTTACACTCAGATCAGTTGGCCACACACACACACACACACACACACACACACACGCACACGCACACGCACACATACACACACAGAGAGATAGATCAGTTGCTAACACACATACACAAACTCAGATCAGTTGGCTTTCTGGCAACACTATCTAGTCTTCCAGTAGAAACAGAGCCTGATCACCGCTCCTCTGACGTAACAAACCGTAACTAACAGATAACTAAAAATAAACATAAACAACAACAGCATACATGGTGTTTGCACGTACTGACTTCCACACACACACGCACACTCTGGCATGAACTGTAATTTCAGTTACTATATCCTGAATAGAATATTGTAACTCTACTCACTTTGTGAATGCTGTGGCAGCAGACAAGGTAATTAACCAAAAGGTAATTGCTTTAGTAAATCACAGTATCATATACCCAGGCTTTATTTGCCCTGGTCGAGGTGAGCGATGAAAGGGCAAAGAGGGTGATCTGAAAACCCCTAGGGCTGATACAACAGTAGCTGACCAATGAGAGAAAACCCCTAGGGCTGATACGACAGTAGCTGACCAATGAGAGCAAAGTAAAGTGCCACCATTCTGAACAGGAAGGAACTGGACATGTCAAATGTGGCTGCCACAGTTGTCGCACTTTGATCAAATGTTATTTTCGCGTTGCTGTAAAGCTAAATAAGGCTTTGGCTGTGTGATAAACTAATGATCGGCTAGGTGTTCGTTAGGGTTAGTGAAGCACGCGCGCGCGCGTGCACACGCATACCCCCCAATGTATGCCCGGGTAATAATCTGTATAACGTCATAGAGATCATAACTTTGTATTGTAAAGTTAGCTGAGATAGTCTGGAAATGAACCAAGATGTTTGCAGACAGTGTCTGCACTAATATTTCAGCAGATTAACTACTTAAGCCCTACAGGCTGTACCCTTTATTCTCTAATGTGCATACTTTTGCCGTCGTTAAACTTTTGCCGTCGGTAAAATACAATTATAAATACATACAGTCGATACAGAGATGCAATGGCAGTTGAGTTGACCAAAGTTTGGTGGAGCCCGGTGGCTGCTGCTAAGCTCTGGTGGAGTGTAGGCTAATGATGTGGAGGAAGTTAGAATCGCAAGAAGCGCGAGAGATTATATGGAGGATGGAGTTCAATCAACTTAACTAAAACCTGTCATTTTTTTTTGTTGTTCATATTTGAACAGATTTAGGGCAATTTAACAGCTCTGCTGTTGACGTCTGTGCTTGACTGTTTGTCCAGCGTTAATCCTTCAAACCACTGGACCGATCAGCGCAAAATGGGAACTCCAGGTTGAGTTGCTGAGCTCCCTGTCGAAGCCCTGTTACTGACTGCATGACAGAGTGATCAGATGTTCCCTGTCGAAGCCCTGTTACTGACTGCATGACAGAGTGATCAGATGTTCCCTGTCGAAGCCCTGTTACTGACTGCATGACAGAGTGATCAGATGTTCCCTGTCGAAGCCCTGTTACTGACTGCATGACAGAGTGATCAGATGTTCCCTGTCGAAGCCCCGTTACTGACTGCATGACAGAGTGATCAGATGTTCCCTGTCGAAGCCCTGTTACTGACTGCATGACAGAGTGATCAGATGTTTGAATTTGATCAGCTTATTTGCGAGCAAGGACAATGACAGACTGAACATGACACTTGTATATATCTCTCTCTCTCTCTCTCTCCTCTCTCTCTGCAGTTTTCTGTCTTTTGTTATAGTGACTGGCTGTCAGGGCTGCTATCAAAGCCCCAGATAAAAGGATGTCTCTGTCCTCACCTCTGTCCATCTCTCTTCACCCCCCCACCACCCCCTGTCTCTCTTTCTTTGGTTGTCCTTTCACCCCCCCAGGTGAACAATGAACAGTGCCAGCCACCTGTTGTATCAAACCTTATTTACTATGGTTTTGCTGGGCTTTTATTTCTTACCAGAATAAAGGTTTGATTGTGTGTTTCCTGGTGATGATAATAATGGTTTACAGTCTAATATGGAGCCTGAATCCTCAACGGATCAGTCAAGTTGCCAAAAAAACCTTTAATAATTGGTGTACATATGTATACTGATAAATATATACTGATGCATATGTGTATATATATATATGCCAGTTATATTATCGGCATCTATGTTTTATACATGCTGCTTGATGCCTTGTCCACATAAGCTATGTATGTTATGTTTGATTGTTCATACATCATGTGCATGTTATTTAGATAGATGCACTCACGTATGCGGTTTGCTTTCCACAGAAGCCACAGAAGTTTATTATTTAGACAGATGCTAGGTTCGTAGTCTAGACACGATCTGTCTTCCAACGATCGTGTCGTGTAGTTAAATGTTTGTCTTGACCGGCAGAGCAAAGCTCCCTGTGAAGTTCCTCCATGAGGCGAACGCTGGCCAGAAAATAAAGTGACTTTGTGTTTTGTCATATAAGTGGCTCCTAGCAGGCAGGCCAAGCTCTGGATTACATGATACTAAACTATGTGACAGACACAGTGACTGCCAAACACTGAGTCTACCACCACAAATACACTCATTGTGCGTGTCCTTAAAGACAGTGGGTGCAATTTGATGCCATTTCACATCAACCTTTTAGTCTAACTAAATACTTTCAAGCATAGAAACACAAAAGTATAGAATGAATGAAAGTTACCGTAGCAACACACAGCAAAAAAAAAGAGTAATCATTCCATGGTTGAACGTGAACGCGATGCATTTTGTTTGATACAATTAATTACATCCGTAACAATAACCATCTCCCCAATCCCCATAACATGTGTTTTCAAAGTTGAACTAACCAGTTAACAATAAGTTTCTTCAATATTATTTTCTAAAAGTAAAAAGGTCAATTTCCTTCCGTGTTAGAAAAGTACTGTATTTGAAGGCCCTAGTCAAATGTAGTGAAAGACAAGTGAGTCAAATAATATTAAACACGTGAACTGCACAAGACAGTTAGTGCTGATCAGTCCATCGGTCGGCAAGGTTATCTCCGGACAAACGCAGATCATCAACTTATCAAGCGACCCTCTTCTTCAAGATGGCTAGCTTCCCACGGAGCCACACTGTGACACAATGACAGATTAGAGTTCTAGCCCCTCAAACGTGGCCTAATATGCAGAACCTCATCCTCCATGTGTTCTCTCTCTCTTCATGTGATTCATCCTGGCCTGCTGGGTTCATAAAAGCCATGATTTCCTATAAAATGTCACTGATGGTGATTAATATGACACTGTGTGTGGTTTGCCCTCAGAGCATCAGGAGAACCCTAGTCATGTAAAATATTGATATTCCATGTGTAAATGTCAGAAGGTGTGTGTGTGTGCGTGTGTGCGTGCGTCCGTCCGGTCTCATCCATTTGGCCCTGCTGACTCGTGCGTTTTCTCTTCTCAGGGTGTTGTTGGAGAAGAGCTCAGGGGTGCGTTTGGTTTTTGTCCTAATGGTGTCCGAGCGGGCGGTGACGCTGCAGTACGGACAGCAGCCTGGCCATCAAACGCCTCTGAACATCAGCTTCATCACGCAGGGCAGAATCGCTGTTGACAGATGGACACACCTTGTACTTCAGGTAACAGATGTTAACCATGTTAGTTTGTTTGACCCATTAATGACTAATTAGTACTGTATTTAGAATGTTAAGGTTCTGCCTTTTCAATCCAAGGCACCCCTTCATAAATCAATTTTGTTCATCTGAAATAGTCAGAGCCAGAGCCTTAGCAAGTATCTTAGTTTATACATACTGTATTAGAGAGTAGGTCAGTGATGATATTGGGGTCCATGTTGCATCGGGGCGAGGCACTTTATTATTTTGCATGCATTTCATGGCGATGTTGAATTCCTCTACAGTCAATGGTGAATTAGAATTACCATTGAGACTATCTAAGAGAGAATGCATTTTCTTGGTGTCAGATGGAGATTCAGACTTGCAATAGATATTAGCTATTCGATATTAGCTATTCACACCCAGCGTGGGTGCTGGTGTCTTGTGCCGTCTTGAGCAGATATTTGGGTTGTAAAATGTACGTACATGGCGTAGACATAACTGAAGGTCCCAGGTTCGATTCCAGGCCCCGGCTATTGCAGAGGTTTTCATGAGCAAGACACGTAACCCCTAACTGCTCCCCGCGACGGCTCATCAGAACCATCTGAGCAGCCATCAGATGGATGAAGCTGGAAACTGAATTTCCCCCATGGGATTAAGCAGGTTTCCACCCCCCCCCCCTCCAAGGGTCAATGCAACCAGACTGAAATCAGGGAGCAGTCTCAACATTAACGATGGGGTCAGGGTCCAGGGATTAGAGCAGTCTAGACTGAGATCAATCTATACTCTAGAATCTAGATTATGTGGAGGTTGTTCTTCAACAAAGGGAGACATACATTGTTCACAAATTGGGGGTCTTCAAAATTGGGTGAGTGAATATGGAGGGGGGTGGGGGGGGGTAGGCTGTATACTAAACAATGTAATGAATGCCCCGACATCTTCTGTTGATACAAACTCTTCTCAACACCTATGTGTAGCATAAAAACGCGCCGGATATCACAGTCCAAAGCGTACCATGGTACCTTGTGCAGCTGGCACCATATGTGTCATTGAAGTGGACTCGGGCACAAGCCGTCCTGTCTCCAATCTTGATCGGGTGTTGGCTCTGGCTTGCCAGCCACAGATTATCATGGCAGTCACAGTGATAGTGTAATCAAACATTTATAGGGCGAGTTCATTCTCTGGGGTTCGGCAATGCCTACAGCAGTGATTCTCAACCATTTTCATTTCAAGGACCTCCCCAGTTTGACATGCATTAGTCTACTCTACAGACCCCCATTTAATAGCATTTCTATCTCTGGGACCCCAATTTATATTGTAAAATCTATGTTAATTTAACTCTGAGAGTGTATAAATGGTCCATTTGGTTCCATTTGTACACTCTCAGAGTTACAGTCACATAAGGGTCCATTTGGTTCCTAACTATCATTTATCTGGGGACCCCCTGGAACTCCCTCAAGGATCCCTAGGGGTCCCCAGATCTCACTTTGGGAACCACTGGCCTAGAAAATGCGATGAGCACAGTCCAGGAGGTGCTTTCTCTCAAAGCTGCTGTAGGATAGTAGCTGAAAGCGTATATTCTTTCTACGTCCGAGCATAGACATGGTAACGCCCCGCCTGCCTCTGATTGGCCTACCGACACAGCCGGTGTCTCCGAGGTGGAAGATACATGCTGGATGCTGAAGTCAAGTACGATATATAATAGCTACAAGAGAATGACAGCTTAATTGGCATGCGCGGCAGCAACTTTTATTTTTGTAGAAGAGGTAAACTAATATTGTTTATGCCGTTGGCCTGTTCATCTATTATACAATTGAAAAGGTGTGCCCAAAACGCTGTGCGCACGCACAGGAACAAAAGGCACCAGCTACTACGTCACTGACACACTGCAACACACACTGCAACAACCCACTAAACACACTAACACGTCACAGACTTACCCTCCGCGTCGATCCACGGCTATCTCCTCATGTCGCGCAGCACGGCCACACTCAACATCACCCGCGTAAAAATTGTCATTGCACTGCCACTAAAGCCGCCTCCCGTCCAGACTCACAAACAATGAGTAAATAAACACACACACAAACACGCCACAAGCACCGACACCCCCGCCTAATTTGTTGCCAGGTCTATGAAAACAAGCCCAGAAAAAATGCCATTCAACACGCTACTTACAACTCGCTTACAATTCGCGGACCTGGCAACACTGCATCCTGTTTTCCCATTGGCTACGGTTGCTACAACATGCATTTGCACTGCATGCTGGGAGCAACACAGCTTCATGTAGGGGTCACCGATTGCTGTGCTACATCCCCCTCATGTTCTCACCACCCCGTTCGGCTACACCACACACACTAACCTACACAATTCTCCACATGCAACACAGGGCCCTTATTGGCTAGCCCCCTCACATGGCGATCCCCACGCTGCAAAACACAGGGCAGCCAGCCACACACACACACACACACACACACACACACACACACTCATTCTAACTTGGATGGACAGCGCCGCGATTACATACACAGTTTACCATACGTCCTCTTTTGGGGGCCTGTCCGGCCAGTCCGGGTGGTTTTATAAATTCCTTCAAATGTCCGGGGTTTTACACGTATCGCCTGTAGTGTATCGCTACGCTCACAGACCATTCACACCAATGTGTATTACAATGCACGTTCAATGGTTCGTAGTGGAAAAACACTGTGAGAGGTGGACTTTCAGCCCGAACCCCGGAATGTGTATTCTTCATAACTCTGCATGCGCTGCACGCTGACACCACTACCACTGGTCCCGACCGCAGATCAGAGAAAGGCTCGCTGGCTGCTCCGCTGTCTGCAGATAGACAGACAGCGGAGAACTATCTCATCATTGACATGCAGAAAAAGTAGGCTGCTGTTTTCTTAGCTTTGTGACTGACCAATGAGAAGCACATTGTATTGTCTGCAAAGGAACTATGTGTCTGTCACAAATACAAGTTCTGTCCTGCAAGCCCATGTCATGTCAACACAGACAAGGCAGCTGTGCGCGCGGTGAGTCCTGCAAATTATAATGACCCAATATTATTTTGTACAACCTAGCAAAGCATAAGATATGATGGTTTGGAGAATAGGCTGGTCTCTCTTTTTACAACAGATAAGCCATTGCATACAGGTTCTCAAACTTTTTAATTTCAAGGACCCCCATAACTCTGAGAGTCAAACCAAATGGACCCATAAGAGTCCCATTTGATTCCATTTCTACAGTATCAGAGTTAAAAGTTATAAAAGACTCCATTTGGTTACATTTGTACACTCTCAGAGTTACAGACCTGTAAGGGTCCATTTGGGTCCATGTGTTACACTCTCACAGTTACAGACCTATAATGGGTCCATTTGGAACCCCCTCAAGGAAACATGAGGGTCCCTGGATCACACCTTTCAGAGCCACTGCTTTAAATAAATACATAACTAATATAGAGCATATTTGATCCATTTATTGTTAGGCTATAGATTCTTTTGACATCTCAATTTAACAGAACCGCCCACGCACGGCACATGCACGACGTGCACGACGTGCACGCGCATGTGCACATCCACATCCACATGCACGCGCGCATGTGTCCTCTTTTTGGTAATTCAGAATATGGTATGCCTACACAGTTAAAATAATGCAAACACGCAAAGCGCACGAACGACTGCGTCGACACCTGGCGTGGAACAAACGGGACGAACCGAGGCGCATATATGGATAAGAACAACAACACTACACGCGCGCGCGCGCACGCACGCGCTGCAACACAAAACAGCTGCATAAAACGCGTGTCACTGTGGACTTCTGTATCTGTGGACTTCTGTATCGCAACGCGGGGCAACGCAACTCTGGGATGAGCGGGCCGAAGGCCCGCGAAATTCTAGTTTGTATACATGTGTAAACTTTAAACATTATTGTACTGTAAAAAGACAAAAATTAAAGTTACAAATTACTGTTGCGTGTTGCCATTCTCTTGTACTTACTCATATTATTTCCCACCACGGAGTAGCCTTGAATCTCGGAGGACAGGCAAGAGCGGCAGTGTCGGTAGGCCAATCAGAGGCAGGCGGGGCGTTACCATGTCTATGCTCGGACGTAGAAAGAATATACACTAGCTGAAAGATCATTGAATCCTTATATTATTGCACCATGATCTCACTTCCAAATCCTTGCATTTATTGTCCACTTTATCAACCTGGTGGTTTTCTAGCCTGGTGTGTGTTCATGTGGAAAGCAAGGTTTCCATTTCACCATTTACAGTGTTTTTCAGAGCATTCACATCAGAATGAATGTTCTTAACACAAAAACTGTTCGTGACGGAACGTTCCGCCATATAGAATCCAACCGGCAACTGCTTCTGGCGGAACGTTCCGTCATATAAGCTTCATTATTGATATCAAACCGGATCGCTGATTTCTTTTTTTTTTTTTTTTGCTTGGCATTTCCTTCTTCAGTGATCCTAGGCCGGTTTCGCGCATGCGCACTGCCGTTCACTTTCTGTATACTGGTGGACTAAAATAACTCTAAATCTACGGAGCTCTCCATGGTTTTGACAAAACGTGCAATGTTTGGAGGTATTTTCTGATTGTCCGGTGATCCCGATAGGAACATTGGCACTTTCTAGAGCAAGGTTGGCCTCATTTTAGCTCGCTAGCATTGACGCTAATTATTTAGCATCTAAAATGGATGCCCAAACCGGACGTGCATCACACTAAAACAAAGTAGATCTGGGTCGGCAGTCAATCGTTGGCACTTGCGGCCACCAGGTGGCAGTGATACGGTTAACAAGTTAACTGCCACCGTGTGGCGATAGAGGGTAGTTAGCTGCGCCAGCCAGAATAGACCTTTAGCTAAGCCCCACCCTCTCCCCATGGGTTGGACACTTTCCAGCCGGGCTCATTCATTCCAATGTAAATATCATAAACTTTACACATTAAATACTGGTTCATTTTTGGAAACAGACCTTCAAAATCTCTTCAAAATCCGTCAACAAGGCCTGCCGTATGCACTGGAAAAATATGTGCTTGACATTTCTTTTTTAAAACAATGTTTTATCACATAGGAAAACTATTGGTGGAGAGGTTTGTCTAACCCATGTTATGCTTAGCTGTGATTAGACCATAGCAGTTTGGGGGAGGGGCTTAGCTAAAGGTCTATTGGGCAGATGACCTTGTTTTCACATCCGGTAAGAGCCAAAGGAGATCCTACTTTTAATTAGCCTGGTTAATAAACCAGACCGAATCAGCCGTTGGCAAAAAAAAGTTGCCTACCAGCGGATTTCGGTCTGGCGAGGCTCAGTAGCACGCCTCTTTCCTACAATCGAGAACAGGTCGGACCAATCGGGACACGGTATGCAATATAGGCGGGCTTTGGTACAGTGACGTTCAATGCTTGAGACCTTTGACTGACAGTAGCTCTGACCAATTGCGTCGAAGAGAAAATGTTCCCCGGGAAATGAAATCCAAGTGGAGCCAGCCCAGACTGATATACCGCGACAGTGTTGTGTGATATTAGTCTGGCTTATTAGCCAGGCTAACTTTTAATGGGACCCGGCCTATGGGATGCTCACACACGTTTCCTGGTGCTCGGGGTGACGAAGGCGTTGCCTAGCCATCGGCACCGGGTCAGTGTTAAAAGTAGATTTTCAGCTAAACCGTTTCATATCGAGTATTCCGTCAAAAGCAGACAACAGTTGGATTTTAATTGATGGAATAGGCAGACAAATTGTTAATACTGAAGGATAATTCCCTTTTCACCGTCTGTAGCTTCGATAGATGATGCCATGATTCTCACTCAAGGCTTCGTGAAGTTAGTTCTGGAAAACAACTGCCATCTCGTCATGAAGGGGAGAGAGCACCTTGAAACCAAAGGGGGCAGTAATGCTTGTTGGTCTCTGGGGGTGGGGGTTGGGGGGGCGTTTAGATTTAGACACTATAACGGTGGTTTTGCCCATTTTGACCTGAGATCAGATTCTAAAAATGTTTTCTACATCCTGACAGTTTTCTGAAAAAGCTATGTTTCTATGTCAGTCGTTCTTCGATTTTTCACCTACCAGCTCGTAGCGTGCCACTCGCGCGCTATGAGCTTGTAGATCTGCTATTTTTCAATAGCTAAAGCATAACTAAATAATGCTAACACCAAAAGGGGTTCCCGCCCAGAATGGGTTAAAAAGAAACTATGTCCAGGGTATTATTGCAGGAGCTCTAAGTTACATTCTCCATTAATTGTTACACAGAAGGTCCTCGTGTTAATTTAAATTAAATTAGAAAGGATACAAAGGCACCAACAGGGACGTGTAACTCATACAATGTGGTTTATATTAATCTCTGTACCTGTAAGCAGAGCCATCAGGTTTATGTTGAACTGTTCTGCCAGGGCATGTGAAAGAGAAATTGTCTCTCTCACCCTCAATTCCCTCCCATCTTTCTATCTTTTCTGCTCTCGCTCTCTCTCTCTCTCTCTCTCTCTCTCTCTCTCTCTCTCTCTCTCTCTCTCTCTCTCTCTCTCTCTCTCTCTGGGCTGGTGGTAATTATACTGGCAAACATCTGCTTTGGCACAGCTGCTGGGGCAGGGGGCACACACACACCACACACACACACACACACACACACACACACACACACACACACACACACACACACACACACACACCCAGTACACAGTACACTTAAAAGCAACAAAGTGTTTTGTTTTTGCGTTTTTGTATACTTTTGTTTTGGTCATTGGCCCTGTGTAGAGGTTTGATGATGATGTAATAATCTTTGTTCCAGAAGTATTTGACAGATTACAAGGTCAGTTTTCCGTTTATTATTCATTCATATTTATTTTGTGATCTGATAGAGCTTTGTGGCTTTTTTGTTCTATGAAAGTGTCAGCAACATTGTTATTAAGAGTTCTGACATTGGTTTCCCATGTGTACACAGTATACATGCATACACCTTCCCTAATGATTATATCTGGTTTCAGTATTTATTTATGGTGTATTGTCTCTATTATTTAGGTTATTGTAGCAGTCAATTTATATTGGGGGTCGGGAGGGGGCGGGACAGGGGTACCGAGACATTGCCAAAGCATTTCCGGGGGTCCCCGGCCAAAAACGTTGAGAACCCCTGTTGTAGATTACCACTGGTGTGATCTTTCCAACAAAAGCCAGATTTCTGTAATGACCTCACCTGGCCGTAAATTGAAACCTAACAGTTCCCCAATATTGCCAATGTGGGCCACTGCCCGCTATATCAACAATATATCAAATGTTGTCCCTTTTTCTGAGTGAATGAACAATTCAGATTAAAATGTTACACTATTTTTCATGAATTGAAACTGAAAACCCCAAACCACCATGCTGTAAATCTTTTTTCTTTTGAGGGCATTTTTTGCTTGACACTTGTTATCATATTGTTTAAGTATGCGGATGATATCAAATCAAATCAAATCAAACTTTATTTGTATAGCACCTTTACAACAGCCAAAGCTGACCAAAGTGCTGAACAGAGTGAAACAAGGCAGTAGAGCATAGCAATATAAAACAATGAAAAGATATGGCCTTGGTTGCCTTACTAAAGAAGGGGGACACAGCGGGGGAGGAAATCTACAGAGTATATGTGTCATCTCTCCAGAACTGGTGTAGCAGAACAGCTCCTTAGGGATCAATGTGACAAACAAAGGAACTTGTCATTCATGAAGAACAACCTGTGCAGACTGTTACAATTAGTGGACAAATAGTGGAGGTAGTTTTAAATATTTAGGCATATATTGACAGCAAACTTAATTTCAGTGAAAATACTGACCAGATTTTTAAAACCTGGTGCCTCCACCTACTACGCAAGCTCAACTCTGTCTCTAAGAACCTGATAGAGGGAATCTTGACTTTTAACATGGCAATTGTGGTTTGGCAACAAAAGCCATATAGGCCTACCAAACTAATGAAAAGAAAATTGGAATAATACATATAATAAACGCTAAATAGTAAGTGGGAAATTAAGTTTCCAAAAACAAAATTGTGTAAATTGATAATCCCCTCATGCTACAGTTTATCAGTGCATGATACCTCATATGAATGACGTTTACCCAGCACATATTTGAACAGGAGAATGACATGGCATCAACAAAAGGCTTTCTTTGGCTCTCATCTTTCTGAAATGCCTGCCAGAAGGTCTTGACGCCACAAGCGACCACAAATGAACCTGTGTGTGTGTGTGTGTGAGACTGTGTGACTGTGTGACTGTGTGACAGTGTGCGTGTGCGTGTGAGCGTGCACGCTCGCTGGCAAGACTATTGAAGAGGATCACTTTACAGATATCTCTGCTGGACAATCTCTCCTCTCAGCCTAGATCACAACAGCATTACAAGTCTGGTCACCAAGATTAGAATTAGATTACTTGTTTTTTTTTTAAATATTCTATCCACTTAATTTAATAGTTAATTAATTAATAACCTATTGCATGTCTAAACCTTCATGATGGAATAAAGCTTTGTCTCTCAGTAGCCTTGAGAACAATGCTTCCAGACTCAGAGCCATGAGGCCCATACAGGTCAGGAGGCTATCTTGTATTTCTTTAGCGTACGTGGGCAGTACACCCCCTGGACATGAGGCTGGTATGTCTTTAGCGTACGTGGGTAGTACACCCCCTGGACATGATGCTGGTATGTCGCAGGGACTTGCCCCCAATCCAATCCTTAATGCTGAGCACCAAGCAGAGTTAGGGATACCATTTTTTTAATAGTCTTTGGTATGACTCGGTCAGTGTCAAAGCTTTTTTTTGTGGCTTTCGCCTTTATTTTATATATTTTTATGGAGGGACAGACAGTAGGCTGACAGGTAATGGGGAGAGAGATGGGGGGAAGACATGCAGTAAAGGCCGTCGGGATCGGGAGTCGAACCCGCGGCACACTGCCAGACTGGATTACCAGCCAAGGTGCCTGGACCACTGAGCCATGGCCCAGGCCAGTGTCATCTTTCTTGATGAATAGATTTAATTAAAATCTATGTTGTTGAATTATTCCATGATTAAATGTTATTATTTTTTGTTACCTCTTCCATTATGTTCCTTATTCCGACATTTCCATTTAGTTTTCTTTGTAATAATAATCCCATCATTGTGTGTGTGTGTGTGTGTGTGTGTGTGTGTGTGTGTGTGTGTGTGTGTGTGTGTGTGTGTGTGTGTGTGTGTGTGTGTGTGTGTGTGTGTGTGTGTGTGTGTGTGTGTGTGTGTGTGTGTGTGTGTGTGTGTGTGTGTGTGTGTGTGTGTGTGTGTGTTAGTAGAAGTGTACATTATCGCTGTGTTGAATTCATACGTTTTCCAGTAATGAATCACTGAGTATAGTTTGTTGCTGGCAGTGTGGTTGACTGGTTGTCTGATTGTTGTTGATGGCTGGTGGAGTGACTTGGCAGCCCAGAGTCTGGTGAGCTCAGTGTAACTTTGACGGCTCAATAGCCAGCAGGTGTGTGCGTGTGCGTGCGTGCGTGTGTGTGTGTGCGTGCGTGCGTGTGTAATGTGATGGTGATGTGATCTTCTTTGACCATACAGGAGAATAATATTATCACGGACGCACACGCACACACCCACACCCACACACACGAGCACATTCTCATGTTTTTTTATGCACACACACTTACACACACACAGTTCAGTAGTCATTTGTAACACTCTGTCAGAAGCAATACACATGTTACTGTGTGAGGAAGATGGGTAATTGAGCAACCTTTCTTCTGTGTCTCTTGCACTGTCTCTCTCTCACACACACACACACACACACACACACACACACACACACACACACACACACACACACACACACACACACACACACACACACACACACACACACACACACACACGTCTTTCTTTCACCAGTCGTCTGTCAGTTTGAAAAGATCAAAACCTGGGAAAAAGACAGTCAAAAGGAATACGAGCTTCCAAGTGCCTGGAGCAACATACACGTGCCACCAGCCCTGCACACACACGCACGCACGCACGCACGCACGCACGCACGCACGCACGCACGCACGCACGCACGCACACACGCACGCACGCATGCACGCACGCACGCACGCACACACACACACAAAGAGTGTGCCAGGAGCAAGGTGCTCCAGGATTGCTCTGCTCGCTGGGTAGTTGTCTTGTCTGATTATGGTAACGATGAAGAGAATAGTAGGAACGGAAACACAGCCTGAGGGAGTCGGGGAAGGGGGATGGATGGATGGATGGATGGATGATGGACAGAGGAGGGAAAGAGTGAGAAGAGGTGGATGGATATCTGATGTAGCTGTAGTTTATGGCGTGTGTGTGTGTGTGTGCGTTTGTGCGTGCGTGTGTGCGTGCGTGCGTGTGTGTGTGCGTGCGTGCGTACTCGCCTTCCTGTGGTATTTTAACAGTAGTTAGAAAAGACCAGTAGGTGGTATTACATTGGGGTGGATGGTTGGATGGAAGGTGTGGAGGATGATAGCAGATTGTTTCTTTCACGCAGACTGTCTGTCTGTCTCTCTCATTCTCTCACACACAGTTACAATACAATGTTGATAGATACCTGACACAGACCTCTATTCATGAGATTCAGACACTGTGAGGAACAGGACAGGTGAGCATGAGACATAGTGAACTTGAGACAGGGCAGAGGAAGATGGGAGAAGCGAGGCTGAGAGCACAGGAGAGAAGGAGAGGGGTAAGGGATGGATGAGAGAGTTGAGCATGGGAGGACAGCAGGGGTGAAGATGAGAAGTGCTGATGGATGGAAAGGGTTTATGAGGTATGCCAAAGGAGGGACGAGAGATGTGAGACTGAGAGAAGAAGAGAAGAGGGAAGGAGGCCAGGCGAGGATGAGAGTTGAGGTGAAAAATGAGAGGAAAGGATGAGAGGCGAGGAAGGGAGGAAAAGATGAGAGAAGGTGTTGGTATGTCTTCCACTTCCACTGTCTCTTCTCTTTCATGTGTGTATGCTGAATAATAGAGCGCGAGAGACAAGGAGTCGTAGCAGTACAGAGGCATGGAGGGGTGAACAGAGAGAGAGAGAGAGAGAGAGAGAGACGAGGAGTCGTAGCAGTACAGAGGCATGGAGAGAGAGGGAGAGAGAGAGAGAGAGAGAGAGAGTCGCAGCAGTACAGACTACAGAGAGAGAGGTGAACAGAGAGAAAGAACTTATCTGGGAGGGTGAAGACAGGAAACGCACTTAACTTGAAAAGAACAGGGGTGGAGGAAAAAGAGAGAGAGAGATGCAAATGCCTTTGGAGGGCTGTGTTTTAGAGGAGTGTGATTGACTGTGTGCCTGGAGGACCCCTAGAGGGGCGTGTCTCTACGAGTGCCTGACCAAATCAACGTTATCTGATCGGGCAGTGGCAGGGACAGCAGTCACACTGGTCCCCTTGCAGCCACACACACACACACACACACACACACACACACACACACACACACACACACACACACACACACACACACACACACACACACACACACACACACACACACACACACACACACACACACCACTCTCTCTCTCTCTCTCTCTCACACTCACACACACATTCTGAACCAGTTGACGTCATGGGGGGGAGGGGGAGAGGGAGGGAGGTGAATTGTGGAGAATGAGTTGGAGGGAAACAAACAAAAGTGTCAGAAAATAACAGGGCAATGAAAGAAAGATGTTCACATCAGAGAGTGTGAAAGAGAGGCACTACAGAGAGACGTGAAAAGGAGAGAATAACGGCAGAGTGTTGGCCAAGGCAGACCCAGAGCTGTTCAGTGGCCAGAAGTAGAAGACTGTGGTTCACTGGTTGCACAGTGGCCAACACACCAACAGTATGGGATATCAAAAAGGTGACACTCATTGCCACTTGACTCCCGAGATCATGTGTAGCTAATTTGTTTTAACACATTGACTGCCATGCCATTCATTAATTAATTCTTCCGCCACTGCCACGTTTTTTTTGTTTGTTTTTTTAAATTTCATTGAATACACTTATTTTGGGTCCCAAGATGTGAACCGGAAGTAAACAAACACTGTGGCAGCGGTGGCCGAACGGATAGCGGCGCGGTCTAGATACCGGAAGGTTCCCAGTTCGAATCAGCCGTCCGACACGTTAAAATTACCACCGCTGAAATGCCCTTGAACAAGGCATCAACCACTACGATGAAATGTGTTCTATGAGCAGGGCCTGGCTGGAAACAAGTTCTTGAGCTTAGCCCAGATACCCTGGGTAAATATAGATTTCATTTCATTTCATTTCATTTCATTTCATTTCATTTCATTTCATTTCATTTCATTTCTGTGTAGAGTGGTGGACGATCACATTTTCTTTCACCCGGAAAATACATTTTGTAACCGCAATCATTAGTTCTTTAGTTACGGGCCGTTGAATGAAGCTAGTTTTGACCAAAAATGCTATCTGGGAAAATAATCCGTAGATAAATGCATTCTTGTAAATCTGTTTACATTGAGGCCGATGGAGACTTTCACTTCCGGTTAATTTCCAGTTTCATCATTCTCCTAGCAACCTAGAGCCATTCATACCAGAGTAGTATTAGTAGACTATAGTTACAATAACTACTTATTATACACAATAGTAGTCTATAGCGTTGCGGCCCTGCCCCCTTTCATGACGACGAGAGCCCCATTCATTTTCCCCATAGACTTTTCAAAAAGTATTTATTTAAAGACGTTTACGCCGCAGACAAAGCTAGTGACAAATCATGACAGTAAACACAATGTTTTGGGCCGATCAAATAATTAATAAGAAGAAATACAAAACAAAGTGTTGTACCCTGCCTTTTTTTCTTCTTTCTAATTATTTAATCGGCCCAAAACATTGTTTATTGTCAAGATTTGTCATGAGCCAAGTTGGCTTTGTCCGCGGAGTCAACATCTTTAATGGTAAATGGTAAATGGTGCATTTATATAGCCCCTTTATCCAAGACGCTTTACATAGATTGTGCATTACATTCACCCATTCACACACACATTCATACACTGATTGCAGCGGAAGCCATGCAATGTACCAACCAGCACACCGGGAGCAATTTGGGGTTCAGTGTCTTGCCCAAGGACACTTCGACATGTAGACAGGAGGAGCCGGGATTCGAACCGCCGACCCATGGATCATTGAATGACCTGCTCTACCTCCTGAGCCACAGTCGCCCATGCTAATGCTAAATAAATACTTTTTGAAAAGTCTTATGTGGAAAATGAACAGGGATTTCTTTTCCGGGCCTCTCGTCGGGGGCGGTACTGCGACGCCATGAGGGCGTGCACGCATCCACCTGGGTGATGGCAGACTGCTGGGCTGGCGCTTTAGCATTGGGGGTCAGATCAACATATGGAATGTATTCTGTGCTGGCCATATATGGAGCAACAGAAAAAACACAAGCAACAACAGAATACGTATGCATGGACATTATGTATGAACACATAATATAAAACAAGGATAGACAAGATAAACAAATAAAAATACAAATAAATCAAATTAAAAGTTTAAATTAGTTTACACGACCAAACACGCATCATCAACCGTATCATATGTATACTAATAGAATAAACAATCAAAAGGGCATTGCCTGACCATGGATCACATCAAGGACCTGCAACATGACTGAGGAACACGTTCCACTTCAAATCATATTTATCCAACTGATTATTCATCTTAAAGGATAACCTCTCCAAAGCAGCCACAGTACCAAGCTGAGTGAACCATACATGTGCTGGAGGCAAAACCTCAGACTTCCATTCCTTAACAATGATTTTCCTGCCCACCATTAATGCTGTATGAATCCAGTCAGCTAGAGGTGCGGGGAGGTGTTTTAATGGCGATGGATCACCCAGAATAAAGAGAGCAGGTGTGTAAGGAATATCCTGGTTTGTGATTTGCATTATATTCTCATGAATCGCACACCATAACGTCTGTACCCTAGGGCACTCCCACAATACATGAATAAGTGTACCGGGGTCCTCATCACACCTCCAGCAAACCGGACTATCTCTGAGCTTAGCCTTGAACAATCTTGTCGGAGTCCAGTAGACTCTATTCATTATTTTAAATTTAACTAATCTGGTTCTAAATTCACGGGACATCTTCTTTGAGTTCCGTAGAATCATCTTCCATTCACTGTCAGTAAAGGATTGATTTAAATCAACCTATATGGAGCATGTCTTGAGTGTACAGGGTTTGATGATGTCAGATCAACATATGGAATGCTAGAACAGGTCAGCTCCATATATGGAGATCTAAGGGTGGCAGCTGGGTCTTGAGTGTACAGGGTTTGATGAGGTCTGGCCATATATGGAGCATGTCTTGAGTGTACAGGGTTTGATGAGGGCCCAGGTAGGGCCGGGCCTTAATTTTCGGGCCTGTTGAGAACTCTAGTTTTCGCCGGCTGCCGGGCGCGGCTGCACTAATAACTTTGGGGCAGGCCCGTCTAGAGTTTGAATGGACAGGTATCAGTCAAACGGGAGACATCGAAGATGAAGGACAGGTCAGCTCCATATATGGAGATCTAAGGGTTTGAGGTCAGATGTAAAGTTGCTGGCCGGCTCCATACAGTATATGCAGATCTAGGTGATGATCCAGTCTTCTCCATGTATGGCTATCCAGGGTTTGATGAGGTCAGTGTTGTGATCTTCATATATGGAGACAGCCATATATGGAGTGTATCACGAGGCGTGACGGACTGACGACCATATATGGTGGCGTGACGTGTCACAAGGCGTGACGGACTGATGGCCATATATGGTGACGTGACGTGTCACAATGCGTGACGGACTGATGGCCATATATGGTGGCGTGACGGGGTCACTGACAGGTTTTGCAGCTTTTCATAGTAATCTAGTAGCTGTAGATCACTGGCTGCATTGGACCATACTATGCACACTTGCACAGTAGCCTGTATGTGTATCATGCATTCTTTATGTTGCTTTACGGCAAAGGTCAACTCACCACAAGCATGCACACACACTCCACGCGTGTGCACGCAATCGCATACACACACACACTCACACGCACACATTCACTCACACCACCACACCTACCCCTAGCTCACTGTGCCACCCAGAGTGACAGAGATAGATTGTCAGGCTGAATGAAGAGGTGTGTGTGTGTGTGTGTGTGTGTGTGTGTGTGTGTGTGTGTGTGTGTGTGTGTGTGTGTGTGTGTGTGTGTGTGTGTGTGTGTGTGTGTGTGTGTGTGTGTGTGTGTGTGTGTGTGTGTGTGAGATTTTTTGCATACATTTGTGTGTGTGCGTGCATTCATGTTTTGTGTTCATGATTTTGTGTGTGTGTGTGAAGGTGAGCCAAGGTTGCTGCATGCGGGCACCTCTATGCATAGCCTCTGCCCGCTGGTATGGAGGGGAGAGGGCACCATCAATTAAGGAAGGGTGGAGGGGTGGGTGGGTGTGCGCGTGCGTGTGGGTGGGCCCGGAAGGTGTAAACTGCACAAATATTAATTTCATTTTATTGGAAGGACCTACTGTATTTAGGCTGCCCCTTTTTTTTTCAATGCTGCACTTTATGTACCGTAAATAAAATGTATAATGATGATGATAATACGGTTATGCAACTTAAAGGAGTATTCCGGATTAACAATTGTCTTACCTTAGTCGGATGTTATTACGTTATAACGTCATTGTCAATGGGATTTGAATCTTTGTGTATAGGACAAAAATAGACACTAAGCCGATTTGCTCAGACACTATGACGTAAAATTGTCCATTGTCAATGGGAATTTAATCTTTGTGTAGGACAAAAATTCCGATTTACTCGTCAGCGTAATGACGTGAATTCTCCATTCATTATCAATGGGAATTTAATGTTTGTGTAAGACGAAAATCTACGCTATAGCTGAATATAGGAGGGGCTAGCGTCCCTCAAAAAATGAAATAAAAATAAAATAAACATCAGATGAGAGCCCAGCTCAGAGCATGTACACCAAGCCCCCAGTGAGGCTATCGCTCCGGTTCAGTCTCTATCCTTTTATTACTCTATGATGTACACTGGGTCTTAGGCTTCCCTGTGTTGTTACAGAAGCCCTGTTGGGACAAAACACGTGGCAGGTCTTTGGTCATTATGAAGGTGAGACGTATAGGAGGGGCCCGGACAGGAGTCAACCAACAGAGCCTAGTCCTTCCACGCGCCAGATTGATGCGATCCTCCCGCATACCCAGTCCCGGCAGAGTAGTTCCGGAGGAACGGATTGCATGTGTGGCCCTGGTTTTTCCCTAATGGGACTGATCGAGGGTAGCTACTGGGACGTAAGTCGGGACTTGATCACCCCGGCTGGGTCACCTGAGTGAGGGGTATGATGTTGGACGACCCGAAACCCTGATGACCTTGGGATACATCACTGAGGATACGTCCCAGGTGCATCCATGCGATGTATTTTTAGTTATAGTTATTCTATTTATAGTGACTAATAGGAATAGACTACGTGACAACCAGGAATAGTCTGGTGACCACTGGAAAGACGGGTGGCAGCCGGAATGTAGACGGCACCCGGGAGCAGTATGGGTCCCAGGTGCATCCATGCAATGCATTTTTTTTGTTTTTTTTAAGAGACAAAAATATAATTTCCGAGAGATCTAAATAAGCGATTTCGCCTAAGACTGCGCTGCTTGCACTCTGGATGTTATTGGATGTTCTGTATATATTTCACACCTTGTTGTAACATCAGATTAAGGTAAGAAAACGGTTAATCTGGAATTCTCTTTTAAAGAAAAGAGGGTGGAAAGCGAGAGAGTGGAAAGCGAGAGAGTGATGGGGAACAGAAAAGAGGAGAACAAAGGGGAAGAGAGAATTTGTTTGTCTGCAAAAAGGCCTTCCTGGAGATGATTTCTACACATTCCACTATCTCTCTCTCTCTCTCACACTTGCTGTATCTCTGTATCTGTACGTCTCTCTCTCTCTCTCTCTCTCTCTCTCTCTCTCTCTCTCTCTCTCTATGTATGTATAAAATGAATGTATGCCTTCTGCTCCGGGAGACTTATGGTCTTTATTAAAAGGCAGCCGTTGTCACCTTATATCTGTCCCCTGTGCCTTTATCTCTCTCTCTCTCCTCGTTTCCCCAGAGACAATTTTCTCTCCCTCAATCTCTCTCTCTTTCTCTCTTCTTCCCAATCCTCTTCCTCATCCACTCCATCCCCCTCCCCTTCCCACGTCTCCGCAGGGACAATTTTCTTTTCTTAAATACACTGTCATAGCTAATGTTAAAATATGGCCACACGTGTTTGGAGAATCCGCCAGGCTCCTATAAAACATGATAATATGACGACACAGATAATTGTGTCTCTGAGCACCAGAGATGAGTAGAACAAATCTCTCTCGCTCTCTACTCCCTTTCTTTCCCAGCTGTGGCCGTGCTAATATGATGGAGAGAATATTGACTGTTCATCAAAGGTGCTAACAGAGAGGGGGGGGGGGGGGTGGGGGTATAGAGGGATAAAGGGCAGGGAGGCGTAGAGAGAAAGGAATGGAGAGCAAAGATGAGAACGTATGTAGTACGTTTACAGAGCAGAATGGAGAGAGGGGGGACAGAGAGAGCCACTCAGGGACAGGATGAGGGGCTAAGAGGGGGATGAATAAAAATGATATAGTGTAAAGTGTGGAGTGGATAGAGAGAGAGAGGGAGAGATACCAGACTAATCTGCCACACAGAAGAAAAAAAGATCCCTGGGGAGATTGCTCTGGCACTCCTCAGTTTGAATTACATTTCGCTCAACCCAGAGTTGTGGGTGACCAATCAGAGCCCACTATTCAAAGTGAGACTTTGTTGCCTTTGTAACCCCCACTTGGAAATAAATCGTCCACACCTAAGTTCCAGACTAATATCTACGCAGTGGTTAAATTGCCCTAAACATTCAAATTGTTTTAGCCTTTTTTTTTTTTACCTGTCAATATCGGGGAGAAGCCACAGCTATTCCAGTGCATCCCAATGGGACGTTATCATGTTAAGCGTTATTCATAGTCTAATATTTTCGGTGGTGAGGTGACCACCGAACTACAACATGGAGTCACTGAGCCACTCACCCCAGCCCTTCTCTGTTTTTACTCACCATCGCTCCACATTATTACAGCTCCGGTGGTCACCTCACCACCGGAGCGGTGGTCACCTCACCACCGGAGCGGTGGTCACCTCACCACCGGAGCGGTGGTCACCTCACCACCGAAAATCCAGACTATGAATAGGCCTTATAGTACCAGTGTTGTTTTTGGCAGCAGATTTTGATTTTAGTTTTAGTCATAGTCTCTTGAATAGTTTTCATTTAGTTTTAGTCACATTTTAGTCACCTGGAACTCTTTAATGTTAGTCTAGTTTTAGTCGACTAAATCTACAGTTGATTTAGTCGAACAAAATGTATTTTGGCGGGCCTCGATGCCGTTGTTCACTTGCTGAAAATGGCCGATCTACAAGCCCACAACGCGTCGCAGCGGCTTGTAGATCTTCTATTTTCAACATGCAAATAATTGTAAAATGACTTCTACTGGATCTCTTGTCCACTATAGTCCCTTCCTAACATTTTAGTCTAGTTTTTATTTGTTGACAAAATCGTCAGGATATATATCATGTTAGTATCCCATCTTAGTATTTAGTATATCTCAGATGTTGTAGAGGAAAGTAATCCTGTCCATATAGTGTGTTAGTGTCAGTACACTACCATATTCTGACTCCTCTCCCCTCCTCTGCTCTTAAACAGCATTCCTGCTTCATTTAAATGATAAGAGTCAGTCATACAGACCCTGGACAGGGGCGGTGTGTGTGTGTGTGTGTGTGTGTGTGTGCGTGCGTGCGTGCGTGCACGCGCTTTATGCAGTGAAAGGTAACAAGCGGGTCACATCATTCCAAAGGCTCATTCAGTTATCAGGATGTTCACACAGGGGGTCTCTCCCCTCTCCCTCTTTCTATCATTCTCTCTGACATCTGTGTAGTTTCTTTTTAACAGTTCCATCCTCAACATGTCCAGTCTCTTTCATGATGTCCTCGTTCTTCCATCGTCACCTCTCTCCTTCTTTGTCTAATAACTCTATATATCATCCTCCATTCCATGGTTGAACTTGTCAAACTGATTTCAGGTCACTTAAAGCCAGCGATTGGACAAAATGCTGTCTATTGTTATGCTATGCTGTTTCCGCAACACGTTTGCTGTGGAGAACTGTTGGGACACAGGTACAGACGGCAATGAGGTCGAGATACATGGTCACTGTCTTTTTTTTGTTTTGTTTTTTAATCTTCTGGCCCGCAGGCCATCAATTTGTCGCCTCTACTGAATCCTATTGCCATTCTCTATGCTGTTCGCTGCCTGTCTGCCTGTCTGTCTGTCTCTTTCTCTCTCCCACTCCTGATGGGTTCAGGGGCCGTGGAATGATGTGTGTTATCAGTGAATAGAACATTATTCACTCATAGTGCAGAGGAGAGGAGAGGAGAGGAGAGGAGAGGAGAGGAGAGGAGGGGAGGAGAGGAGAGGAGAGGAGAGGAGAGGGGAGGGGAGGGGAGGAGAGGAGAGGAGAGGAGAGGAGAGGAGAGGAGAGGAGAGGAGAGGAGAGGAGAGGAGAGGAGAGGAGAGGAGAGGAGAGGAGAGGAGAGGAGAGGAGAGGAGAGGAGAGGAGAGGAGAGGGGAGGAGAGGGGAGGTGGGAGGAGGTGAGGCAAGATATGTGTCTGAATCAGAGTAGAGAAGGGGAGGATGGATGGATGAGGTTAATAATAATAATTAATACTCAAACACAGTTGAGATAATGATGCATGGAATAAAAACGTAGATTTTCAAAGCGCAAAATGAACAACCACAAAATAGAAACAAAATCATGGTGCATGGGATTCAAGGACTTATTTTGCGCGTGTCTTAACACATTGAGAGCCCACGCAAAACTGCCCAAAAATCACTTTCACCTAGAAAATCCATTCACATTTTTTATAATTCAGCTGACTGTGGAGACACATGCTGGAACTTTTTACTTGAAATGTTTTATAGTTTCTGAGTTATTTAATTTAAACGCCAAATGCATTCTCAATGGCGAAAACACAAACTTTGGCACCACGTATTAAAAAAATAATTGTTTTGATTTGTTTTTTAATACAAAAAAAAAAAGAATATATATATATATATATATATATATATATTTTTTTTTTCAAAGACGTCCACAGACGTCTTGGGCTCTGCCCGTGCGGTAATACCAAAGACGTCCACAGACGTCTTGGGCACAAAATGTGTTAATTGCCAGGTCTTGTAATTTAACTTACCGGTAAGACCTGGAGGAGTGGCCAATGCTTTTTTGCAATTTTGAGTGGCCAAACAGCATTGGCCACGCCGCCAGGTCTTAAGTTAAGACATTAGACCTGGTACTTAAAGCGTGGAAAATAGGGCCCTCGGAGTCTAAAAGAGATTTTGGTCTTCTCTCCTTGTCCATATTAATGTTTCATTCCACTGAAACTGATGATGATGATGCTGGAGAGAACAGTAAGGTTGATGGGAACACAGGGAAGTGAAGAACAGGAGGAAAATGAGTAGGTAGAGGAGTTTATAAGTGAGGGATGAAGGTAAAAGGATGCGTTGAAGGTCAAGGAGGGCAGCACAGGGGACTGGGTCCGTGCGTGTGCATGTATGCTTGTGTGTGCGTGAACACACGCATCTACAGTATAACTGGCTCACAAGTATTTGACTACACATCATTTAAAGACATCTCCATTTACATTGACATCAGGTTGTCACTTCTGAGCGTGATCCGCCTTCTCCTCTCCTCCTGACATTGAAACTATTCTGAGGTCAGTTTACAGACTCAGTGAGACCATCAGATGATGTGGATGATGTTTAAGGTCTAGGATAATCTAGCCTCGGTCCCAGGCTTAGTTATCTGCGAAAAGAAAAGCCTGGTCACAACGTAAGGCAGAGAAGCTATCGGCGGATGTATCCTCTGGAACATCCGTCAGATATATTTCCCCCGGATACTATACTTTCCCGACCAATCACAACACTTGTTTCATTCGCGGAGAATGTAAACTGATTTGTAAAGCATCAAAGTCATTTCCTTGGGACGATACTTCCGCTAAAATCCCGCAACTTCCGCCCAAACAAATGATAGCCTCTACAGCGTAGGTCTTGCTCAGGGTGAGGATAATCAGGGTCGCAGGTGAATGTCTGCTGACTTGGGATCAGCTGCTCAGTCTCTTTTTCTTGAGGTTTAGGCTTGATTGCTGTGGGACTGAATCCAGTTTATGTACTTAAATTGTCCATGTCATCATTTAAAGTGACCCTGTGGTTGATGGAACACACAGACGCCCACCTGTCTGACTCTCTGTCTGATCAGTGGTTGGAAACCTGTGACCTGTCTCACTTCATGTCACTGTGGTTAGCAACCTGCGTGACCTGTCTGCCAATCTCTTTCACTGTAGTCAACAAACTGTGAGTCGGTCTCTCTCACACGGTTCTCTCCTACATTAAGAAACTAAAACGCGTCAGTGGACTCTGGTCATCTCAGAGATGTGTGGGCTGAGGAGTCGGGTGTTCCAATATCAGATGAGTTGTGGGAGGAGGAGGGCCTGTCTATTGTATTCAGAGCTGCTCTATCAATTCTACATATAGATCGATTCAATTTAAAGTATTGCACAGATTGCATTACTCTAGTCTAGATGTACCCAGCAGTCTCCCCTATGTGTGATAGATGTGGTATTGCAGAGGGTTCACATAATTTATGGCAGTGAAATTTGAGGGAGTTCCAGGGGGTCCCCAGCTAAATGATAGTTTGGAACCAAATGGACCCTTATGGATCTGTAACTCTGAGAGCGTACGAATGGAACCAAATGGACCATAACGGGTCCATTTGGTTCCATTCGTACGCTCTCAGAGTTACATCAACATTGATTTTACAATATAAATCAGGGGTCCCAGAGATATAAATGCCATTAAATGGGGGGTCTGCAGACTAATATGCATGTCAAACTGGGGGTCCTTGAAATTAAACGGGTTGAGAATCACTGCTAGAGCCGTCAAAATCATCTCTTATGGGGGTCCCTGACATATATTTTTCAAATGGGGGTCCGCAGGCTCATTAGTGTCAATTTGGGGGTCATTAGTGTCAATTTGGGAAACACTGCTCCAGACAACTGAGAAAGGATATCCAGACAGATTGCTGTTTAGCAATATTTGGTTGCTCTGATGAGACCAGGGCCTTTCCTTCCTCCTGGTGAGACCAGGGCCTTTCCTTCCTCCTGGTGAGACCAGGGCCTTTCCTTCCTCCTGGTGAGACCAGGGCCTTTCCTTCCTCCTGGTGAGACCAGGGCCTTTCCTTCCTCCTGGTGAGACCAAGGCCTTTCCTTCCTCCTGATGAGACCAGGGCCTTTCCTTCCTTCTGATGAGACCAAGGCCTTTCCTTCCTTCTGGTGAGACCAAGGCCTTTCCTTCCTCCTGGTGAGACCAGGGCCTTTCCTTCCTTCTGATGAGACCAGGGCCTTTCCTTCCTTCTGATGAGACCAAGGCCTTTCCTTCCTCCTGGTGAGACCAGGGCCTTTCCTTCCTCCTGGTGAGACCAGGGCCTTTCCTTCCTCCTGGTGAGACCAGGGCCTTTCCTTCCTCCTGGTGAGACCAAGGCCTTTCCTTCCTCCTGGTGAGACCAGGGCCTTTCCTTCCTCCTGGTGAGACCAGGGCCTTTCCTTCCTCCTGGTGAGACCAGGGCCTTTCCTTCCTTCTGATGAGACCAGGGCCTTTCCTTCCTTCTGATGAGACCAAGGCCTTTCCTTCCTCCTGGTGAGACCAAGGCCTTTCCTTCCTCCTGGTGAGACCAGGGCCTTTCCTTCCTCCTGGTGAGACCAGGGCCTTTCCTTCCTCCTGGTGAGACCAGGGCCTTTCCTTCCTTCTGATGAGACCAAGGCCTTTCCTTCCTTCTGATGAGACCAAGGCCTTTCCTTCCTCCTGGTGAGACCAAGGCCTTTCCTTCCTCCTGGTGAGACCAGGGCCTTTCCTTCCTTCTGATGAGACCAAGGCCTTTCCTTCCTCCTGGTGAGACCAAGGCCTTTCCTTCCTCCTGGTGAGACCAAGGCCTTTCCTTCCTTCTGATGAGACCAAGGCCTTTCCTTCCTCCTGGTGAGACCAAGGCCTTTCCTTCCTCCTGGTGAGACCAGGGCCTTTCCTTCCTTCTGATGAGACCAAGGCCTTTCCTTCCTCCTGGTGAGACCAAGGCCTTTCCTTCCTCCTGGTGAGACCAGGGCCTTTCCTTCCTTCTGATGAGACCAAGGCCTTTCCTTCCTCCTGGTGAGACCAGGGCCTTTCCTTCCTCCTGGTGAGACCAAGGCCTTTCCTTCCTCCTGGTGAGACCAGGGCCTTTCCTTCCTCCTGGTGAGACCAGGGCCTTTCCTTCCCACAAAAGAAAAGAAAGAAAGTAAATACAAATCACACCCTGTGTGAAGTGAGGGGTGCTCTTATCATTATATACATCATCATCTCATGAACAACTGAATTTATGTGATTGGTTAGCTGATTTGCTCGTCTACATGACGTAAATTTTCCCTTAGTTGTAAATGGCATTTAATGTTCGTGTTGCCACAAATTTTACGTCATATTTGAGGCACATATTACCTAATTTCTCCTTTCATTGCCAATGGCAAATATGAGACGTGTGGGGACAAAAGCTGATTATAGGAGGGGCTAAAAAAAATCACACTTATGTGAAGTGGGGGTGGTCTTATCATACATCAGCCAATCAAATCATTACATTACGTGCTACACACACACACACACACACACACACACACACACACACACACACACACACACACACACACACACACACACACACACACACACACACACACACGCTAGTGCCCCCTCAACAACAGGCCTGTCTATGCTTACTGTGAGAGAGCTGGTGTCAAATAGAGGTGTTTTCTAGTTGTAGCTGCTAAACCCACCCAGAGACCCTCCTCTCTCTCCTCACCATGCTTGGCAGCTCACTGAAAGAGGAGAGGAGCTTTAGTTACAGTAGAATGCCAGTCCGCAGATCACTAAAAGCTCTTCTCAGGGTTTCCCTTGGCTTTTAGAGAGGCTTATAGGCAGCCACACTTTGCCAGCATGGAGGTTTTAACTCAGGGAAAGGTTGGCTGGATCTCTGTATGAGCACAGGAACCTTTAGGAACAAGCATGATGTTATGTTTCCAAAACTTCAACGTTATTCAATATTGTATGTATCTTGAGAACCAGTAGACTTATATATATCTACTTAATTTTTGTTTGTTTAGGGCACTAAACATGTCACGTGGCAGCCAAGTCTATGGACTTTTTTCCCCCAGCAGTTAAACATTGACGACATGTGACATCGTGTGGCCATTTATAAATACATCTTGTGACTGGTTTAGTTTTATATACAATATCACACTGCGTTCATGTCTCGTAACGTACAGTATATAGTGGCAGTGAATTTGCAATATTACCAGGCGACCCTCACTTGACACAAGTGTGATTTTTATACGCTTAACCCATTCTAGGCGGGAACACCTTTTGGTGTTTTAAGCAGTGATGTAAATAGGTTTTCAATGTAATGAGTCCCGGGATGCACAGGTGGTCATTCTAATGAGTCCCAAAAAATTCTAATGAGTCCCAAAATAAATCACACCTGTGTGAAGTGAGGGGATGCAACTCCGTGTGGGGGTTCGCGGGGGATGTTCCAGACCCCCAGGAACACGCCCAGGGGGCCGGGCCGGTTCTGGCGTGCCGCGTCGCGTCCGAAACGGTTGAGAATGACAGAGTTACCGTGTGTGGCGGCCCCTCTACTGTACTGTAATGTACTGGCACCCCCGAAAGCATACAGTTAATACGTGCGTGCGTGTTTGTGTGTGCATTAGGTTGCGCACAGATGGTGAAAAACAACCATGCTGTTTTCGTGCTCATACCCAGACACCCAGACACCCAGCCACCCGCCCACACACATAGCTCCGTAAGGGAGTGGTTGCACCACTCAAAAATAATAATAATAAAACATTTTTTATTTTATTTTATAAAACAAAAATATATAAACATATCAAATAGGCCTATACAGTATATTTTTAATGTAGGCTAGTAGTATTAGCAAGCACAACTCAGTAAGAAATACTAATAGTGGGCAACAGTGGATTTAACATAGCTTAAACCAACCAAAAGTTGTTTGCAGTTGCAATTATTATACTTAGTCAAAATATCCGCGTGTGTTACACAATGTGTGTTTCCCATTGAATCGGGTCTGCTTGTCACGCTAAAACATGTTCCCCTAAATATTTCTGTCGGAGGCAGCGCCGTTTAGTTGAGAGAGTTGCGACATCTCCATTCACTGCTTATTCGTGGGGCTGCATGCGTCACTGATCACTCCATTGTCGTCACTCTCCGTCTCTAAACGGCTCTAGTCTTAGAGGCTGCCTGAGCGCAGAGTCTCAGAGCCAACATGGCGGCGCACATCGCGCTGTGTTGACAATGTTGTTACAGACTAGTGGTTCTACAAGAACGATTCCTACGTGGATTTTATGTTTTATAACATAGGATGAGGTCGGATGCGGGCATGCAAAATGATCGTGTCCGTAGATTATTGTTTTACCGCATTTTTCCCCCCACGATTTCTTTTTTTCCCCACGTGGATTATTATTACTGTGTATGCTGACTGAGTACAGCAGTGCATCCCGTGGATGCAGAGGTTGAGCGGAGTTAGCGTCCCAAAACTATAAAGTGCGTTTTGGGACGCAAAACGCACCCTATTTACATCACTGTTTAAGCATTATATGTTATGCTTCAGCTATTGAAAAATAGCAGATCTACAAGCTCATAGCGTGGCACCGAGTGCCGCGCTACGAGCTTCAGAGTGAATGTTTTTAACTCAAATCTTTGCTTCTGGGGGGGTCCCTGGAACTACATATTTTCAGATGGGGGTCGGAAGGCAAATTTATAATTCTGGGGCTCCTTGACATGAAAGAGTTTGAGAACCACTGACATAGAAACATAGGTTTTTCAGAAAACTGTCAGAATTTAGAAGACATTTGTAGAATCGCCCTCAGGTGTAAATGGCTTAATTAGTCCCAATGTTCTACCCTGTGGCAATAATATTCAATGTATAACGTTAGCGCTCCACTTGTTCTCTCACTGTTGTAGAACAAGCAGAAGTTCAGCTGTGTAAGTAATTGCAGACTTGACTTAAGGAGTCAAGTTGAGCACAGCATTTGTTCATAGTGGGAAAGATAAACACATTCACATTGAAAGGTGATATTTGATTAATTTCCTGCCACCAGACCAGAGATTAAATCACCAATAAGAGAGGTTTCACTTGACATACATTCCTTGCTGGCTGTTTCCATCGTCCAGCTGAAATCGGCCTATCTAGTGTTCTTTTACTCCCACAGTTAAATTAAAACTCAGGATCTTTTCCAAACAAACCCACTTGTGGGTCACTGACCAATTTCTACTCACGACTCAAGTAAGATCTGCTATTTTCACTAGTTTGGGCAAACGTCTAATCTCTCTTTTGGGTCTTGACCTGAAAGGTTTGTATTTTTATTATTTTGGTATAGTATGAGATAGTTGGACGCAATCCTGGATATTGGCAAGATTATACTTGGTACTTGGTTGGAAGAAGTCATTGTGGAGCAATAAATAAGTCATGTTTCTACAATTAGACATGGACCTTTTATGTTGTGGACAGCAGGCCAGGTGCTAATGGAGGCAGGCCACGGAGTTAAAGTCACAAATACAGCCTGGCAAGGGATTGCATCCTGCCGGAACCTTCTCCACTATCCTCTGTCCCTTCTCCATTTCCATTGGAATATATGAGAGAGAGAGAGAGAGAGACGTGAAAATGCAAAGACGATTGGAAGTATCACTTGGAGCAGCTACATGCATCTTTGCAACGTCAACTCATGTCGCTGGCTTCCATTGACAATGAATGGTAGACTGCATTGTTGTGAATGGAACATTTTGCCCTATTTGTATAGTTATTATGCTACTGTATAGATACATGTAGCTGGTGTACATGGTCGCGATCTCACTATGTGTCACATTGTGATCTTGTAGATTATTTGACTCTAATCTACCACAGTATGTACTGTATGTGTAAAGAGAGGAAGTCAGGAGTAGGAGAGGATAATAGAGGACAGGGCAGGAGAGGGGATGAGGAGGGATGGGAGGAGAATATAGTGGAGGAGAGGAGGAGAAGTATGAATGTAAAGTATGTTAATCTCCTAAAGACACGCTCCAGATGAGACATCACTGCTAAAAAAATCCGCTCACTGGTTTTCCTTTCCTCTTCTCTTCTCAAGAGGTTCTGAAGTTACGCTGGCTGGAAAAAGGACAAAGAGACGAGGGAGGGGATGGTGGGGGTAAAAAGACGTGTGGACGTGGGGAGGGGGGGTTTGGGGGGGGTAAGGGAAGCGTTTGTGAAAGCTAACAAAGGAGAGCTGGCCGCCTTTCAAAGGAGCACGTGGAGCGCACGTGGAGCGCACGGCCGATGAAGAGCTTCAGGATTCATTTACATCAGACCTGACAACTTCCTCACATCTCTACCAGAGACCACAGTTCCTCTAGTGCTCTCCCTCTCTCTCTCTCTCTCTCTTTCTTTCTTTCTCACTCATTCTCCGACTTTTCTTTCTCTCTCTCTCGCTCTCCCTCTGCCATGCCTTTGTTCAATCAGCCGTCATGAAAGCGCCTGTCTATCCGCCTCAACTGGTCTCAGAACAGCAGACTGTCTCGCTCAGCCTTCATCCCCTAAAGGAGTTTTTCTTCTTGACTGTGACTTTATTTCCCTCCTCGCACCTTTTCAACTCCTAAAGAGCAAGGGAACGAGGGACAACAGCATAGAGGAGAAGGAGAGGAGGAAGATGGGGGGGAATGAAAAGGGGGAAAAATATCAAGGAAGAGAATTAAGAGAGTGAACGGAAAGGGGATATACACCCTGAGAGAGAGAGAGAGAGAGAGGGGGGGGGGGGGAGAGAGAGAGAGAAGGGGGGGAGAGGGAGAGAGAGAGAGAGAGAGAGAGAGAGGAGAAAGAGCGGGTCTTTATCAGTGGTCCTTCAGTGCAGTGCCAAACACAGGACTGTGTGTGTGTGTGTGTGTGTGTGTGTGTGTGTGGGGGGGGGGGGGGGGTCTAGACAGGATGGGACAGTGCAAATTGAAGTTTTTTTGGGTGGCATGTGGCTCCTCTTCTGAAGCGTATCTTTCTTCCTTTGGGGTTTTGATGTGATGATGCTGCTTTGACTGTTGAACGCCGTGCAGTGTTTTAATATTCATGCAGAGGAGAGGAGAGGAGAGGAGAGGAGAGGAGAGGAGAGGAGAGGAGAGGAGAGGAGAGGAGAGGAGAGGAGAGGAGAGGAGAGGAGGTTTTTTTGGTCAAACAGAAAGCTAATTTGCAGCTAAGGCGGTTTAGCCTGAGGCTCTTTCTGCTGCTAGGAAATGAGCTGGAAGATTATACCTATGTATAATTCACACACACACACACACACACACACACACACACACACACACACACACACACACACACACACACACACACACACACACACACACACACACACACACACACACACACACACACACAGATCAGTAGCGTGCTGCCATGCGTGTGTTGCTCCGTCTGTCCACAGCCTCTTGTTTTCTGGATGTATCGATCCTGGTATTTGGATGTGTAGATTATTTCTGATATTTGGGTCTGTATTGGTTATGATTATCTGCTATTTGCATGCTCAGCGGGCAGATAGAGGTGTGGCCAAGATGTGTATGAAGATGATGTGTTTCTGTCTTTTGAACTTGAAGGATTGTGCAAGAAATATAATATCCAAAAATCATCATTATTTTGAAGTACTTGCAGATTGCACTTTTCTTTTTAAAGGCAAGATAACTCCACCCAACTGCCATCTCTGCCGTCAGTTTTGGAAAAGATGATGGTAGATCTGGGGAATCCTCTGAGTGTTGAAGATTGGCCTCATGGTGTAATGATCTACATGTAGAAATACCTTTTGAAGATTAGGAGAGGCTTTGTTATAAAGCTCACATGCAGACGATCAATACCAGATACATGATGTTACTAATATTCAGATGGCTAATGTGAGCATTACACCCATAGATATTAAAAAATCACACCCGTGTGAACTGAGTGGTGCAAGGTCTTATATAGTCTGATCAGCTATGTCAGTGACGTCACACACTAACCATAGTAACCATGCTCACCTTTGCACGGACAGGTAGGTACACAGACATACAGACAAAGCTGGTTGTTGGAGTGGTTTGCACCACTCAAAAAATAGATGCCTCATTGGCCGCTGCAGTTCGTTGGAGCGATGTGTGTTGAAGGAGGGGCGGAAGAATTTACACTGGGGGAGGAAGTACACCGGAAGTGTGGAAGGCACGTTACGTCACGCTGCCACTCAAGTGATTACTGGCCAATCACAGTGCATCTTTTCTTGGACTTACAGACCCGAACATGTGCTCTGTGACGCACACTCATGCTTCCGCACGGCTTCGCAAGGAATCTCGGGAAAGTTTTGCCCTCCCTTGAGCACATGCACTCCAGAGCCGGAAAGGGCGTCTACATTTATATGTCTATGATTATACCTTCTCTAATCCTTCATCATTTTGTTCCCAATATACCAGACCAATGTTTAAAGTGCAATGTGGAAAAAGGTACATTATTTCACTGTTTGTTGCAATCAATGCCCAAAGATCATGACGTTTTGGAAAAGGTGGTATATTATCATGGATAATTTCAGATGATATGTTCCTATTGTCTGCCCACAGCTGTGGATTATGTGGCATATTTCCTGATAATCTCAAAGTGAACAGTAATAAAGACAGTATGATTATATACTCTCTTATCCAGGGTAAAACCAGATAAATCAGACATCAGGCAATGGTACAGAGAGTTGACAAAATTGTCTTGCTCCACATAAATTGACTATTGCCATTAATGGGACCAGAAATACGGGGACAAGTATACAGTACATTTTATGGAAGACAATATTTTGTATCTTTTCCATAGTTTATTGTGTGCGTGTTTATGTGATGTCATCTCTGTTTTTGTTTTGTGTTTATTATGCATTTTTATAAAGATAAGAGTAATACTACTGACATGAGAGAGGCAGGCATTGCTCGGTTCTGAAGAATGTTGGTCAGCACAGTCCCTTTCTGATTGGTCCAGGTCCATGACAAACAGAATGTTGGTCAGCACAGTCCCTTTCTGATTGGTCCAGGTCCATGACAAACAGAATGTTGGTCAGCACAGTCCCTTTCTGATTGGTCCAGGTCCATGACAAACAGAATGTTGTTCAGCACAGTCCCTTTCTGATTGGTCCAGGTCCATGACAAACAGAATGTTGTTCAGCACAGTCCCTTTCTGATTGGTCCAGGTCCATGACAAACAGTCCCTTTCTGATTGTTCCAGGTCCATGACAAACAGGCCAGCCTCTTCTTGGATGGATTGGAGGAAGATGGAACGCCCTTTGACACCCGACCTCTGACCTCCAGGCTGAATGACATCACCGAGGATAGTACCATGCTGGTGGGACAGGGCACCAATGGTAAGGATGAGTTCAATGATGAGTTCTGTTCATTTAGACAGGAAATGTCATAATGGGAGGAATAACTCTTTATTTAAAGGTTGGGGCCTATCTATAATGTATTATAATCACATTTATAATGCATTATAATAAAAGGCTTTACAACACTAAATGATTATAATTATGCATAACAACTTACACTACAGTATCAAACTTTGTTTTGTATTTCCACATTTCCAACAACCTTTTCCAAAGTGAACCAAAGTGCTTCACAGAGCATATAACATACAAACAGGCAAAAGAAGATGAGACAGAGCAAAGCAAGGGAAGAAATTACACACAAAGTTAAAACAACATATCAAACAACATCAATATATGCAGTACATCCAAGGTAGGCTGTGAGGGCCGGGGTAAGCACATTCAAAAATGTAGTCTTTAGTAATGAGGTTTATTATGAAGTATTATGATTTAAGTGCTGGTCATAATGCCGTATAAACTTAGTGGAACAACACATTATAGCTACCAAACATACATAGTCAGTTAAAGTGTATTTTTATACATAAAGTCTCTCTTTTTTTAACTAGTAGAACTTAGTTTAGAAGTTTAGTTCTGCATTGGAGATCTACTGTAATGCATGTCAGTGATTGTGATGAGATGTTTCAGATGTTTTAAGGGACACGTGGAGCCACAGCAATGCCTCCCTCCCCCCTTTAAGACCACTCAGGCCCCTTGCCTTCTTATAAGTGTCTGGCCAGAAATCAACAAGAACAAATCACCTTTTGTCACATTTTTAAATATATCAATTATCAATTAATTTGATTCAGGATTTCAGCTGGGAGAGAACACTTTCATCATCCCTGTCAGCTTCTACAAATTCTGGAATGTTGTCCCAACTCACTCTGTGAGTGGCAGTGCACCGATTCTAATGCTCCGCAGTCTTCCAACTCACTCTGTGAGTGGCAGTGCACCGATTCTAATGCTCCGCAGTCTTCCATTTTCTCAAAGGATAACATAAGTTGTGTAGGGTGAATGCACGCAGTGCCACATGATGTGTCACGATGCGTTTGTCCAGGTTAGAGTCCATTTCTATCCACTTAAAGCATAATGTACTTCATTGACCGCTGGTGACCGGGGTCCCCCAGGGGTCTATCCTTGGCCCCGCTCATTGTCGTCTATACCAAATCTCTCAGCTGAAAAATCACTGATCTCCAAGCTCACACCGTGTGAGGCTGTAGATCTGCTGAATGTGTTCCCCAGAATAGGAACGCTAGGGTACACGTGGTTCAATTGTGACACACACACACACACACACACACACACACACACACACACACACACACACACACACACACACACACACACACACACACACACACACACACCCCAGTGACGCATCTTATTGTAAATAGATGAACGTGTGTGTTGTGTACTTATCACACGGTTGTATCTCAGTATTGATATCAATGAGGAGTCCCTGCAGCCTCCATTTCTCTCAACTACATATCTGTGATTGATTGGTACTGCCTGGGAGCTGTCTCTGAGTCAATAGGAGAGAAATTGAGAGAAAAATGATATCCGTTCATCTCCACAGTGATAAACGAGTGTTTTTCTTGTCGTTTATCAGCCATTGATCCCTAGTTCACGGCAGGTAGCATCTGATCAGTTGGAGATCACATCAGAGGAGGTGATCAATACAACTGATTGGCTCAGGGGGAGTGTGTGTGTGTGTGTGTGTGTGTGTGTGTGTGTGTGTGTGTGTGTGTGTGTGTGTGTGTGTGTGTGTGTGTGTGTGTGTGTGTGTGTGTGTGTGTGTGTGTGTGTGTGTGTGTGTGTGTGTGTGTGTGTGTGTGTGCGCGTGCGTGCGCACGTGTGTGCGTGCGCTGGCATGGTGGGGTTTTAACCCATGAGGCTGTGTCTGGAATTCTGATCAGCGGATTGATCATGTGAATGCTGATCAGATGTATTGATTAATGACCTGCTGTTATCACCAGGAGCTGCTAAAGCTTTGCGAGTCTCCTTTCAGAATTCCCTCGGTTGAACAGGAGTTTGTTCCTCTGCTGTGGAAAGCGACCAAAGTCTTGGATACGTTAAACCAATAATAATTGCCCAAGCATCTTATTGTCATATATTATTAATATCTATCTCCAAAAACTCACCTCGTTGAAAGAAAATGATGTTTCTCCTGTCATGCTCCTGCATATTATCAGGATATTGTCATTATTGACCTAGTTGGCTTCATATTATATTTTTAATTATTCGATGCAGTCCCAAGGTGGCCAGTGTCATCTGTCTGTGGCCCCTTCTTTTCCACCAGAAGAACCTTTGGTTCTAGAACTGGTGATCGGCCATATCCACCGATATTCACTCTGATCTGTGATCGGCAATTTACCTTATCTGGAGAAACTGATCTTTTACACCATGTAAGTGGTATAAATGTCAATCAGATATAGAGCATGATATCATTTTGCATTTTTGTGACAGGCCTAAACCCTTCCTCCCCCCACACACAGGAACAGTTTTGACATATAATATTTTTTAGATCAGTATCGGTATCGGACCTATCGATATCGGCCGATCATGAGAAAAACAATCGGTGATCGGTATAGGTCCCAAAAAACCTGATCGGAGCATCCCTTACGGTTTCTCTTTTCTTTGCTTTGTTTTAATGACAATTTTTCGCTTGCTTTTGCCACATTGCTTATAATGCATCTGCATCTTCCAAACTGTAGAATTGTGACACGCCCACTTTGATTCCCAGTTCAGGACAAGAAAAAACAAATATCTTTGGGTTCCCGTTCCGAACCAAGTTTTAGGGTTCTGAACCAACTCATGTTCTGAACCAACTCATGTTCTGTGGAAACACTGTGGACTGTCTCCAAATTAGGTGGGAAGAAAGAACTGAACCGGTTCAACCCCGGAGGAAAAACGTCCTGTAACTAAAACAAAGCACATCGTCCGTGTCAAACCATTCAGTACAGTAGACTCCTCCTGTAAATGTATCCATCTGTAACCCAGAGAATATACCAAATCATAATCAAATGAGAGGAATCCCATCGGTTACATTCATACTCAGAGAGTACTGTGTACGATACAGCCAATACATTCTTCAGTCATTCATGCCAGCTTCGGAATAGTCTGACTTAACAATTTAAAATCTGACTCGTTCTCGGACCATTTAGTGGGCAATTAAGCATCCACCCCAGACAGACAGACATGTTATACATTGAAAGTAACCAGACAAAGACAACATGAGATGTTGTGAGTGGTGATGGAATGTGCTAAGAGATGGTTTTAATTGCCTTTTATGAGAGAGAGAGAGAGAGAGAGAGAGAGAGAGAGAGAGAAGAGAGAGAGAGAGAGAGAGAGAGAGAGAGAGACCTGCTCAGAGGAGGGACTTGAAGCTTATACCTTGCATCATCCCAGTAACAATAGACAGAGTGGTTTTCACAAGAATGTATAATCCTATTTCCACACGCTGAAGAAACCATGAGCCAAGGCCTTAGGCACACACACACACACACACACACACACACACACACACACACACACACACACACACACACACACACACACACACACACACACACACACACACACACACACACACACACACACACACACTGGAGTAGACAAGGCAAAGCCTCTGTCAGTATCAAGATTCACACTAAAACACACACGCACGCTTGCGCACACACACACACGCACACACACACTCTCTCTCTCTCTCATATGGCAGGGCTTCTGTCAGTCCGTTATCCTCCTTCTAAGAGTTGTTGTCAAACTGGAGAGAAGTTTGTTGGACAAAGGCTGTCTGAGCCAACATCATCGTCTGTGAGTGTTTGATAGTCTCTTATGTGGGCTCCAGCACTCGTGTTTGCATGTGTGTATTGAAAGGGGCTTGTCTACAAGAATCTGTCTTCATTGGCCAAGTAACCAGTACAATCCTGCATGTTAAGTTAAACCTGAGAGTGCCCAGATATTGCTACATTTTGTTGTATTTATGCACTACGAGTATGTAAATCTGAATTTGGGATAGGATTCAATACATGGCTCTTTGCACAGAGTTAGGGTATGTTCACACGGTCTGCCTTTTTGTGAAGAAAAAGGATGGTGGATGTTGCAATGTGTGCATTTTGTTTACATAATATATCAGCTTGGACTAGCAGTCTGTGTTTTATTCCTGCATTTTGCCTAATATCACACTGGCACAAACCATTCAGCGCAAGACTTGGTCAAGTCTTTTCGTCGGGTCGCCGCCGGTCAAAAAGGATGAGAACCACTGCTCTAGTTCTTGCACAGCATAGCAAAATGAAATCAACTCATCTTTTTTATGTGACGCTGTAAAGCCCCATTTGAGCCTCTAACTGTGAATACGGGCTATACAAATAAACTTGACTTGAGAGATAAACATACTCGGTCCCTTCCACTGATGACCAAGTCAAACAGTTGCTAAAGGGGTTTGGAATCGGGACTGAATGAGTAAGGAATCATTGGCCCTCTAGTGGAAGCCAGTATATAAGTAAGATCTGACCCAGGGTCTGTTTAACTCTGCAGTGAGAAGCCGTTCATCTCTGATTGCATGACATCACTGTTAGATAAGATAATGCACTGCTTTGAAGACTGTATTCAATACGAAAGCATTAATATACCCTCTATACCCTCCTTTCTTGTCTCCAGGGTCTCATCAGTTCATTGGACGGATGCAGGACTTCAGATTGTATCCAGACACTTTGACTAACAGGTGAGTCGGGAGGACGCTGCAAAGAAAGAGAGAAGCAGGAAGTGAGTGAAGAATAGAGGGATCAAGCGGTGGAGAAAGAGAAGTGATGTGTAGCGACAGACTAGCCCATTTAGGCCTGACGTCGAAATAAAAAAAACGTTCGCTCTGAAAGAATATATATTGAAAGATTTGTGCCGCATATTTACGATTTTTCAAAAATAGCAGACCTACAAGCTCGTAGCGCGCCACTCGGTGGCGCGCTATGAGCTTGTAGATCTGCTATTTTTCAATAGCTAAAGTATAGCATAATGCTCAGTTAAAACACCAAAACGGGTTCCCGCCCAAAATGGGCTAGTGAAAGAAGCGTAGGGCGGCGATGAGGATGGAGAGATAGGGTATGGATTGCAGGGGATGGGTGGCAGGAACAAATGAAGGAGGGATGAAGCCAGTGATAGAGGGAGGGGAGGGGAAGGCTAATCATTGCGTCTCAGGATCCATACGGCTGCAAGAGGATTTTCTCAAGAATCCGATAGCAGGCAATTAGTGTTTTGTTCACTGGTGATGTACTGCATACAGTATGTGGAGGGGGGGGGGGGAAGGAAGGAAGGAAGGAAGAGAGAGAGAGAGAGAGAGAGAGGGGGAGAGAGGGGGAGAGGGGGAGAGGGAGGGAGAGAGAGAGAGAGAGAGAATCCTCACAATGTCTTATTTCATCTATTGGTTCCTGTGAAAGTTTGTGAGTTTAAAATTGTTAGCCTTTAGTTAACCATCCAATACAGTGATATAACTGATTGATTGACTGATTGATTGATTGGCGTGTTTGCTGACAAACATGCATATACAGTACATGAACATATATACGTTTGTGCACATCTTTCAAAAGGATAAAACTAAATAAATCTCAAGAGCTTATTTCTATTCTGGTCCTTTGAGAGCAAGACATTCTTATTTAAGCAATAACTCATGAAAGGTTGTGGTGTATTGTGATTATTAACTCATGTGATGTTGTCATACTGTAGATTAGCGTCTTCAGCCTACAGCGGAATCGCAGTTAGTTGTGCTGGTATACAGTCTAACGGCGTTCCCTCTCGTGTGATTAACTCTGTGTTGGTCCATTCCTATTCGACTGGCTGCTGTTCTAACAGGGAGGTAGTGGAGGCGTATTAACTCTGTGTTGGTCCATTCCTCTATTGGACTGGCTGCTGTTCTAACAGGGAGGTAGTGGAGGCGTATTAACTCTGTGTTGGTCCATTCCTCTATTGGACTGGCTGCTGTTCTAACAGGGAGGTAGTGGCGGCGTATTAACTCTGTGTTGGTCCATTCCTCTATTCAACTGGCTGCTGTTCTAACAGGGAGGTAGTGGCGGCGTATTAACTCTGTGTTGGTCCATTCCTCTATTCCACTGGCTGCTGTTCTAACAGGGAGGTAGTGGCGGCGTATTAACTCTGTGTTGGTCCATTCCTCTATTCCACTGGCTGCTGTTCTAACAGGGAGGTAGTGGCGGCGTATTAACTCTGTGTTGGTCCATTCCTCTATTCCACTGGCTGCTGTTCTAACAGGGAGGTAGTGGAGGCGTATTAACTCTGTGTTGGTCCATTCCTCTATTCCACTGGCTGCTGTTCTAACAGGGAGGTAGTGGCGGCGTATTAACTCTGTGTTGGTCCATTCCTCTATTCCACTGGCTGCTGTTCTAACAGGGAGGTAGTGGCGGCGTATTAACTCTGTGTTGGTCCATTCCTCTATTCCACTGGCTGCTGTTCTAACAGGGAGGTAGTGGAGGCGTATTAACTCTGTGTTGGTCCATTCCTCTATTCCACTGGCTGCTGTTCTAACAGGGAGGTAGTGGAGGCGTATTAACTCTGTGTTGGTCCATTCCTCTATTCAACTGGCTGCTGTTCTAACAGGGAGGTAGTGGAGGCGTATTAACTCTGTGTTGGTCCATTCCTCTATTCAACTGGCTGCTGTTCTAACAGGGAGGTAGTGGAGGCGTATTAACTCTGTGTTGGTCCATTCCTCTATTCCACTGGCTGCTGTTCTAACAGGGAGGTAGTGGCGGCGTATTAACTCTGTGTTGGTCCATTCCTCTATTCAACTGGCTGCTGTTCTAACAGGGAGGTAGTGGCGGCGTATTAACTCTGTGTTGGTCCATTCCTCTATTCGACTGGCTGCTGTTCTAACAGGGAGGTAGTGGAGGCGTATTCGGGGGTCCTGCCCTCGCTGCACGCCCAGTCTGAGTGCCGCTGTCCTGCCAGTCACCCCAGAGTGCACCCGCTAGTGGAGAGGTATGGTGTCACGATCACATGTAGCATGTCCAATTGTCCATGCTATGTTACTGTCTAGATCAGGAAACAAGAAAACAAAAAAATCTGACTTGGACAACCAGAATTTTATGTGACATAAATAAAGTGTGATTTATTTTTCATACACATGTTGTAGAAACATTCAGTTTACCTTAAATAACTTGGGCAGATTACCGGATGAAAGACATCACGTAATGACAGAGGTACGGATGTGATCCTATATTTGTTGATTTTTATCAGATATTTATTGGCGTTTTATTTCAACAGGTACTGCATCCCCAACGCGGTCCAGGACACAACCAACAACCGGGTGTTGAGGCTGGACCTTAATGCTCATCCTCTCAGCTACATCAATGACCAGGACATGGGAACCACCTGGCTGTCTAAACCCCTCACTGCATCCCCCTCCATGGAGGAGACCCTCACTGTCACCGTGGACCTGGCTAACGGACAGTACCAGGTGACACATCTGATAGCACACGCACACACACACACACACACCCATGTATTGTTACCGTGGACCGGGCTAACGGACAATACCAGGTGACACATTGGTAATAACTTTATTGAGAGGATAGCCCCTTGAGATGGAGCATCTCATTTTAGAGGGGGTCTGTAGAGTTGGTCAAGTGGCCTAGGCTCCAAAAAAAAGTTCAGGATTACCGGTTGTGGGTTCTTTATTTCTCTCAAAAATGAAGGCCTTTTCAATAAATAAGACTTGGAAAAATAGATTTACAAAAACAATGGAAACTTAAAGCACAACTAAGGACAACAAACCATACAGCTTTGCCTGTACAGCTCTGCCCAAGTACTCCCAAACCTCACTTCCCTCTTAGTGTGTACAGTATATAGGTCACAGGTTGCCCTGTGACAGGGTCCTATACACAGGTAAAGCATCAAAGAAATGCTGGGTATATGATAAGATCTCATGGTGGCACATCCCCATGTTGTTGAGGTGTTCAGTCTGAAATGACCATGACAAACAATCCGAACATGATCATTGAACAGGTCTCAGACCAGTTTGTCCTGTGGAGTAGGAGAGACCACTATACTGTGTGTGTGTGTGTGTGTGTGTGTGTGTGTGTGTGTGTGTGTGTGTGTGTGTGTGTGTGTGTGTGTGTGTGTGTGTGTGTGTGTGTGTGTGTGTGTGTGTGTGTGTGTGTGTGTGTGTGTGTCCTGTGGAGTAGGAGAGACCACTATACTGTGTGTGTGTGTGTGTGTG
>NC_136808.1:48880901-48903401 GCF_951216825.1 Electrona antarctica | reverse complement strand
TGTCTCTGTTTCTCCCCCTAGGGGAGCTCGCACACACACACGCACAACACACACACACACACACACACACACACACACACACACACATACACACACACACACATACACACACACACACACACACACACACACACACACACACACACACACACACACGCACAACACACACACACACACACTTTGTTCCAGTTGATGCGAAAACATTTGATCTTGGCCAATCAGAGAAAAGCAGGAAGTGGTCTAGCTGTGACCCTATTGGCTGGTCACAGTCGCCTCTATGAAGACAAGATTACAGAGAAACATGTTGGCTTGATTGAACAAGGGAGCCCACACACACACCCACACACGCACACGCAGACGCAGAAACACACACAAACACACACGCATACATATCTTGGCATGCTCACAGTGGCACTAGATTCATAAAGGAAACTGCCACGTTGCTTTGGCTCAGCTTTGAGTAGTACCAGGTAGAGAACTGAACACACACACACACACACACACACACACACACACACACACACACACACACACACACACACACACACACACACACACACACACACACACACACACACACACACACACACACACTCCTTCTCTTGGGGTTGGCACCAGATAGAACAGGTATGATGTAAACATAGGCTGGCATTGGAGCAACTACAATAATTTGAGGATAACAAATTAGTTGATTGATATTTTAATGATTTGGAGAAAACATAAATAATAATCAATAAACACAATCCTATCTCAAGATAATTAGCCTCCTAAGGGTTTAACCACTTTATCCTTGGCGTTCCAATTTTTGGGCATGTAATTATAAGCACAATAATGAAAGGAAAAACCATTCAGCTGTCTCATCAGACTGTATTGCTGAAGCTTTGCCTGCATCTAAAAAGGACCAGTAACTGTTGTTTGTGTTGTTTTAGCTGCTTGAGATGTCTGTGGGGTGGTGCACACCCTCCCTAGACAAAACCTTGTTTTAGCTGCTTGAGATGTCTGTGGGGTGGTGCACACCCTCCCTAGACAAAACCTTGTTTTAGCTGCTTGAGATGTCTGTGGGGTGGTGCACACCCTCCCTAGACAAAACCTAGTGGGTAAATAATGGTTCATTGATTTACTTTTAACACAGCAGAGCAATTCCACCTCCTGAAACATTTATGTTTTATTTGTCTGTAGCGACTAGCGAGTAGGACTAAACGATGGGTCTATTAAATACTGGGGTCATAGGAGAGTATAGGTAGCGATGGGATTGGTTCCCAGACAAGCAGGGCAGGGCTATATCATTGTAACGGGGTCCCACCCCACACTAATGTGTCCTTGGAATAATACATTCTATTGGTAACTTAAACAGCTGTTGAACATTATTTAAACTGTATCAATGCATGCACGCACGCACGCACGCACGCACGCACGATACAGAGACACCTCCCTGACAATAACGCAGAGACAGCTTATATGAAACGATTTTAAGATGAGCCCATGTTATTCTCCATAGAGAAATTACTTCCGTGAACCAGGGGAATCGAGGGGGACGAGCGAGTGACGTCAGGATAGGGTGCCGAAGTCCTGACGTCACTCGCTCATCCCCTGGTTCTGCCTGGTTCACAGAAGTCATTTCTCTATGGAGAATAACATGGGGTCATCTTAAAATCGTCTCATATAACCATTGTGGTCCAAAAATAAACAGTGTCTCTGCGAAATTGTCGGGGGGTGCTCATATTTGATACCGTCTGTTTCTAGCAAAAATTTAACTAATTCAGCAGCAGTAACAATAGCGTTTTCTCTCAGTCAGTTGATTCTTCATGAGTGAAACGGCCGGGATGACATGTTTATTTTTCAAACACAGTTATATGAGGCAATCTAAAATCCCCCTATGGGGATTACAATGCCAATACAAAGTACATGAACCCGTGGACTTGCGCCCTCAACCAATATTGACGTCAGACTTCGGTGCTCTATAGAGCACACCTCCAAATGTGGTGGAAATACTATTTCTGCCTGCAGCTTCCTTGGATCCGGACAGCTAAAACCCATGTCTTACACAGCCCTTTGTAGACCACGTGGCCTGGTGCAGATATGTGCTTGCGAAGCGCCTCTTTCTAGTTTGTAATTATTATTTTCTCTGTGTGTGCATGTGCGTGTGCGCGCGTTTTCAGTGAGGTGCCATACACAGGAGGTAACATCACCTTCAGCCTGCTGACCCCAGAACCCAACCTGAGGCCAGGCTACAATGACTTCTACAGCACCCCTGCCCTGCAGAGGATGGTACAGGCCACCCACATCAGGATCCATCTGAGTGGACAGTACCACACCACAGCAGCAGGGGTGAACCATCAGCACAGATACTACGCCATCAACGAGATCACCGTCAGTGGAAGGTGAGAAGTCATTACATGTAACATTATTGATTGATTTTTCAAATTCAGTAACAGTATTAAACCGTATAAGACTGTAAACTGTAATTCAATGCATAATACCATATATTTTTGTCATCTGTCATCAGATCTTAAATTAATTTTAGCTCAGTCAATTAGTTCCAACAATTCAATAACGTTTAAGTCCTCTGTCTTGAAATGATCAAACAATTGCTTATTTTGGAGGCAGTGCTCCCCTCACTAAAAGCTCAGGTTAGGTTGCATGGAGTTCATGAATTGTGATTCAGTAATAGACTGTCTTCCCATGGAAAAAGAACAAATTAAGCAGCACACCTTGAAATAAACCCAGACATTATATTATTTCAACATTTATTTTAAGCCAAAAGACAGAGAACGCCGACATGTTTTGTCTGTATGTCTTCCTCAAACATTGAGGAAGGCTCCCAGCTGAAAGGGGAGGCAGTCACTGAATACATTAGTCTCTCGACATTTGGACAGTTTTTCTCTCGTTTTCCTACTCGGAAACGATGCAAGTCGAGAACGATGCGAGTTGGAAATTAGGGCTGTGGATTATTGGGGTCACTATTCGAAAATCGATTCTCATTTAACTCACCCACCGTCATCACTGCCATCTGGTGGCTGAATAATCAGAAGACCGCCACTGTTCACTTCAATCAACTTATTTTGACAGCCGTTTCACTCGGAAAAAACAGGAAGTGAAAATCGTGTCCTGCGAATGTTATTTAACTCCTTCTAGGGTTAGCATGCTGTCACTGCCGATATGACACCCGTCTGGTCCCATTCTACGGAGCTTGTTGCTTGTTGCTTGTTGTTCCGGGTTAAACAGGAAGGTGGGGGCCCCTGGGAGGAGTTCAACACCACTCGCATTAGCCCACAGTCTTTAGCTAGCAGTACAACCAGCTACATTTTCTCAGCAATGCGGTACAAACTCGACGATTTACAATCGTCGGGTGCGCGGCGGTGCACCCTGGACAGCTCTCGAACCTTTGGAGATACGAGAAATTGGGTTATAATGGAGGCTCAACAGAGCTGGATTAAAAAATCAAAAAAATCGCTGGTGGGGAAGGAGGAAGTCCATACTAGCCGGAGCAATGCTAAAAGGTAAACAGACGGACGGCGCTTTCATATATGGAGTAAACGGTTGTCTGCGCTTATACGCGTAGCTGGCATAAATAGGTCCCATTAGCCTAGCTACGTTTATGTAGATGGCACTAAAATAATTAAATATACCCAAAACATACATTTTGTAACCAGCGATCATATCGTTTATAGAAATGAGCCGCAAATCAAGCTTGTTTTGATCCAAAACGCAGCCTGGAAGAAGAATCCGAGACATTAGGATTCTAAAAAAAGCCAGCGGAGTCGTCAAACTCGACTCCCGATCCCGACGGCCTTTACCGCGTGTCTTCCCCCCCCATCTCTTTCCCCATTTCCTGTCAATCTACTTTCAACCTATCAATAAAGGCAGAAAAATATATCTTTAAAAAGACAGTCTTGGCGACGAGGGAGTCAAAAGAAGGCAGAGAATGAGTTCAAAAATATTCCCAACTCCTGTAACTTTCACTATTGCCAGAGTCTATGCGACCGACTCAATGGCGGACACGGCACACAACATGCACGCACGCACGCACGCACGCACGCACGCACGCACGCACGCACGCACGCACACACACACACACACACACACACACACACACACACAGATTTTTTGCACATTCATAGTAGGATAGGAGAATTGCTGAGAATGTCTCTCTCTGTAGGTTTTAACACGTTTTGCACAGACGAGGACAGATCATTTCAGATATATTGAATGTTGACGTGTGTAACGGAGACGAGAAGTGTTTTAATGCTGGTTTTATAGGCGTTTAACACACGTGTTCATTAAGCTGACAGAGAAGGCTTTCTTCTGACTGTGGTAATTATGAGATTATGGAAGAAGCAATCATCTCCCTCTAAGCTGTTTTAATTAGTAGCTTGTTGTTAGACTGAAGTAGGGGGAATTTAAATGCACTGAAACGTCAACTCTACAACCCACCCCCCACACCCAATCCACCCATCTATTCTGTTCCATAATTCCATCTCTCTCTCCATCTTCTCCCTTCTCAAGCATGTAAATGGCATGTTGGCAAGACAAAGGTGTGTGTGTGTGTGTGTGTGTGTGTGTGTGTGTGTGTGTGTGTGTGTGTGTGTGTGTGTGTGTGTGTGTGTGTGTGTGTGTGTGTGTGTGTGTGTGTGTGTGTGTGTGTGTGTGTGTGTTTAATATTTCCTCAATAGGGTGTGTCTGCAGTGACAGTGAGGGGAGCATTGTGTGAGTGTGTGAGCAATTGCGGGGGTCTTGACAGGCGCATGTACACATAGGCTACGGTACATGCAGTTCGTGATAGGGGATCCTCTTGTTTGTGACAAAAGGCAGTAAAAGAAAATAGACGCCTGGGGATGTTCTGATGCAGTGATTCTCAATGTTGTACTGTACTGTACTGTACTGTACTGTACTGTACTGTACTGTACTGTACTGTACTGTACTGTACTGTACTGTACTGTACTGTACTGTACGTCCTGCCGGCGGTTGTGGAACGCCCCAGCACGACTCTACTTGTATGCATACTGTATCTAGCATGAGCTGATATTCACGTTACCAGATCAGCGCACGTCCACACATGACGCCGAATATGCCAGGAAAGAAAGAAAGAAAGAAAGAAAGAAAGAAAGAAAGAAAGAAAGAAAGAAAGAAAGAAAGAAAATAATGAACACATCTGAATATCTGAATAAATAATTGAATGACTGACCTGTCTCTCTGTGTGAGTGTGTGCATGGAGGGCTGTCAGCCGTGCTCTTCCATTATTCTGATATCTCAGACTGACGTTTATAAATGTTAAATGGAATGTCCTCCTAATGGCTTCACTGCTGCTGGATGGACAGAATAAAAGGAGAGGAAGTCACTTACTTTTATTTGTGGATTTAGTTGGTAGTTTTTTCACATTTTTTATCTTTATCATTTTGAATTTGGATTGTTAAAATACAATTAAGAAAACAATAATTAACATCAGAAATTAGTCAAAATCTGGGTTAGGGTCAGTATTAGGTACATGATAGTCGGGTTACGGGCAATAGGATTAGGATACTGCTACTGTACAGTTGATGGCCATTGTGTATTGTTCATACTTCCAGCTGTCACCGCTGATCAAGCTCCCACCCACCCTCACTATGTCCATATTTGGGTATAATCGTAACTTGGCTGCAGTTGGGGATCTCCATAATATGTGTCGTGACTCACAACCAAAACTGGCTATGTCAGTCAGGTTGGTATGGTGTGACTTGTCACATCATACTGAAAACCATGTGCCGGGCCGAGGTCAGAATAATAGATAAGATAAGATAAGATAAGACACTGGATGATGCACCAAAACGTACAAGGTTTATTTAATGGTTCCTTTTACACCATGGATGTGATGTTTTTCTTGTAGCCTCTCGACGTCACGTCCATGGTGTAAACTGAAGGAACCTTGGCAGTAAATGAGTTAAAAAGAAAGAAAGACATTTTCTATCGATTGATTTAGGTAGTCCTTTTAAACTCAAATCTTAATTTGACACTTCTCTTATCTCCTCTCTCTCTCTCTCTCTCTCTCTCTCTCTCTCTCTCTCTCTCTCTCTCTCTCTCTCTCTCCCCCTCTCTCTCATTAGATGTGAGTGTCATGGCCATGCAGATCATTGTGACATCACCGTGACACCGTACCGCTGTGCATGTGTGCCAGAGAGTCACACGGAGGGACACAATGTGAGTAAGACAACCTACCATTCAGTACATTCAGGACACACTCCTCCACTGCACTTTCACAAAGACCACATTACCACCAACACGCATTGGGTGTGTTGTGTGCTCATCTGCAGGTCTGAAGAACGTCAGAGCACAGCACCTAACACACACTGCTGACGCGAACGCACACACACTCACTCACTCACTCACTCACTCACTCACTCACTCTCTCGCTCGCTCACTCACACACACACACACACACACACACACACACACACACACACACACACACACACACACACACACACACACACACACACAGTGGAAACCCCTGGGGAAACCCTCCTCATGGTCTTAATTAAGCAGTTTTCCACTTAAACGACATAGAGAGGACATCTCTAATGAATCCCCAACCCCCCACTCCCCCCCCCCCCCCCCCCCCCACATTTGCATGCACGCACGCACGCACGCACGCACGCACGCACACAATTAGTAGCTGGAAGTTGATGAAGTGACAATGCGTGCTTCGCACAGCACTAGAGTGTCAGTACTGGGCTGTATGGTCGTGAAGGTATAACGGCCATCTGATGATGGGGGAATAGAACCTGCAACCCTCTGAATCGTAACCAATGCGTGCATCTATACTACAGCGTTCACCTTTGAACTGTAATTCCCGGTTTCATAACACCAACCTAAACAAAATAGTGAATTATAGCAGTGCAGTTAATGGACAAAGACTTAAATCACTAGTACTGTAGTTAACCCATTCTGGACGGGAACCCGTTTTGGTGTTTTAACTAAGCATTATTTAGCTATTGAAAAATAGCAGATCTACAAGTGGCGTGAGTGGCGCGAGTGGCGCGCTACAAGCTTGTAGGTCTACTATTTTTGAAAAATCGTGAAAATGCGGCACAAATCTTTGAATATATATTCAGAAGACTTTTTTTTATTTTGACGTCGGGTCAAAATTAAGTACTGTACAGTAGGTGCTACAGTTGGTGTTCAGTGGTTACAATCTGGATGGCATCATCCTAGACCTGGTCATGCCCACTAGTGTGGTGGGTAGCCTATCTGGATGGCATCATCCTAGACCTGGTCATGCCCACTAGTGTGGTGGGTAGCCTATCTGGATGGCATCATCCTAGACCTGGTCATGCCCACTAGTGTGGTGGGTAGCCTATCTGGAGGGCATCATCCTAGACCTGGTCATGCCCACTAGTGTGGTGGGTAGCCTATCTGGATGGCATCATCCTAGACCTGGTCATGCCCACTAGTGTGGTGGGTAGCCTATCTGGATGGCATCATCCTAGACCTGGTCATGCCCACTAGTGTGGTGGGTAGCCTATCTGGATGGCATCATCCTAGACCTGGTCATGCCCACTAGTGTGGTGGGTAGCCTATCTGGAGGGCATCATCCTAGACCTGGTCATGCCCACTAGTGTGGTGGGTAGCCTATCTGGAGGGCATCATCCCAGACCTGGTCATGCCCACTAGTGTGGTGGGTAGCCTATCTGGATGGCATCATCCTAGACCTGGTCATGCCCACTAGTGTGGTGGGTAGCCTATCTGGATGGCATCATCCCAGACCTGGTCATGCCCACTAGTGTGGTGGGTAGCCTATCTGGAGGGCATCATCCTAGACCTGGTCATGCCCACTAGTGTGGTGGGTAGCCTATCTGGAGGGCATCATCCCAGACCTGGTCATGCCCACTAGTGTGGTGGGTAGCCTATCTGGATGGCATCATCCTAGACCTGGTCATGCCCACTAGTGTGGTGGGTAGCCTATCTGGATGGCATCATCCCAGACCTGGTCATGCCCACTAGCGTGGTGGGTAGCCTATCTGGATGGCATCATCGTAGACCTGGTCATGCCCACTAGTGTGGTGGGTAGCCTATCTGGATGGCATCATCCTAGACCTGGTCATGCCCACTAGTGTGGTGGGTAGCCTATCTGGATGGCATCATCCTAGACCTGGTCATGCCCACTAGTGTGGTGGGTAGCCTATCTGGATGGCATCATCCTAGACCTGGCCATGCCCACTAGTGTGGTGGGCAGCCTATCTGTGTGTGCAATAGCAGGTTTGCTCAAATACACACCTTAACGGTCCACTTTAAGATGTTTTTCAATACGTCAAAGGTCTCTCTCTTTCTCTTCCTACTCCTCAGGCCCTTTCCTCCACTGGCTTTCCATCTCTTCTTCTCTGATCTTTCCATTCCATCTCTCCTTTCATTTACTAGTTCTCTCATCTCTCCATCCGTCTCTCCTGGGACTGTGACAGGGACATTTTCCTCTTTCTCTTCATCTATCTCTTACTATTGTTTTATCCCTCCTTTTTCCCTCTGTTTCCACTTGGTCTTACTCTTTCGTTATGTCTCCCTTTTCGTTATGTCTCCTTCCTGCCTATACGTCTTTTCATCTCTCTCTGTCCCTGTTTCTCTCGCTCCTTTTCTCGCTCTCCTTCTCCCTTTCGCTCAGTGACTGTATCTAGTTAGCAGGTGGTAACAGATGGGACAGGAATCAACAATCTGACTATATGGTAATAACCGTGTGTGTGTGTGCGTGCGTGTGTGCGTGTGTCTGTGCGTGCGTGCGTATGTGCGTGCATGCGTGCGTGTTTGTGCGTGCGGGCGCCTGTAAGATTACTTTAAAACATACATTAATCCCTTTTGTGAACAAAACCACCCTACAGTGAAAGACATCGGTATGTCAGGGCTGTAGCGAGCGAGCGTGTGCGTGTGTGTGTGTGTGTGTGTGTGTGTGTGTGTGTGTGTGTGTGTGTGTGTGTGTGTGTGTGTGTGTGTGTGTGTGTCCGACATGTCCATTGCGTGAATATTCAGGACCCCTACTAGCCTCTTCTGTCTGTAATACTGGAGCATAAAAGGCTGGGGGAATATTAGCGATTAATATTGCATGCGTTCTGTTGGCTTGGATAGGCCCAGCTCCCTGACAGGATGTTCTACTAATCTGCAGAATTTCCACAGTGACATTAAAGTGACAGAAGAATGCTCAGACATGTGTCAGAATGATCAACGAGACGCACACACACATACACACACACACAACACACACGCACACGCGCTACACATGCACGCAACGCACACACCTTTATTCTCTCGTTCTTTCACTCTCTTTTGATTCTTTCTTGTGTGTGCACACTCTGTCACTCTCTAATCTCTCACCCTGTCTCTCTCTGTCTGTCCACAGTTGATGGCTTCTGTCGTTTCTCAGCATTAGATCACATTTTGTATTATACACACACAACACACACACACACACACACACACACACACACACCACACACACACACACACACACACACACACACACACACACACACACACACACACACACACGTCTACGTTCCTTTTTGCATGTGCTCTCTTTCTTGTGAAATCCTATTTGTAAGCCCTCTGTTCCTCATACATATCTATAAATACTGTATGTCCACTCTTGATTGTAATTGAATATCATTTGAACCAGTAATATTTGAATTGAGAACATTGTGATTGTTCTCTGATTCTCTTTCCCTGTCTCTTCTCACAGTTTTACCCAAGTATCACAGATTAGTTATGGTTGGGGGGGGGGGGGGGGGGGTGGAGGAGAGAGAGACTTATGGATAGTGACAGTGCTTGGGGTCGTTCAACATATATGTTGTCAAAGCCTGCAACTGCAGCAGATTTCCACCAATAGGCTGGGGTTAACTGGGTTTAAACTGACACACAAATACATACATATGCACAACACACACACACACACACACACACACACACACACACACACACACACACACACACACACACACACACACACACACACACACACACACACACACACACACACACACACACTGGTGCCACAACCTTTCCAGGGAGAGCATGAATTGGTCATGGCATCTCTGGATGGAATGGGTGGCCTCTCTCTCACTCTCTCTCTCCCTCTCACACACTCCCTCCCGCTCTCCCTCCCTCTCCCCCTTCAAGCAGGCCATCTGAATGTCCACATACCGGATCCATTAGCCTGGACTACACACTCAGCAACTTCTGTCTAAACTGTCAGAGTACACAGCAGATGTTTTATTTCCCTCTGCGCCCACTCGTCCCCCCCCCCCCCCCACTCTCTGTCTCTCTCACATACATACATACACACACACACACACACACACACACACATCATACATACATAATACTACATACATACATACATACATACATACATACATACATACATACATACATACATACATACATACATACATACATACATACAACATACATACACACACACACACACACACACACACACACACACACACACATACATACATACATACATACATACATACATACATACATACATACATACATACATACATACTGTAAATACTAGGAGATGTATCAATACTGTATCGGTATCGGCCCTTATTTGTCATATCGGTGATATGCCAGTCTAATCACAGATCCGACACAGGGTAAGGGGTTGACACTATGGCTGGTAAATAAAATGTTGGGGCATGAGGAGTTTGCTTTGGAGTTGCTCAACTGTGTGACATTTGATTGAGGACTCTGCTATAAACACAAGATCACAACACTGGTATCGGTATTCGGTATCGGCTAACATAGAAATTGTGGTATCAGGATTCAGGATCGGATCGGAAATGAAAAAAGTGTATCGGGACATCCCTAGTAAATACATACAAATACTTAAAAAATCACACCCGTGTGAACTGAGTGGTGTAAGGTCTTATATAGACTGATCAGCTGTGGTCTGACGTAATGTCTGACGTAATGAAATCACACCCATGTGAACTGGGTGACCATAGCAACCATGCTCATTTGTTTTGGTACGGACAGACACGTAAACTAACAAAGCCAGTTGTAGGAGTGGTTTACACCACTCAAAAATATGTAATGGTTTGTTTGACATACTTGCTATCTTGCATTACTCAACATTCATAAATATTATTGGCTGATTACTGACGTACAAATGGAGTACAAATGGAGACAGCCAGTAAGATTTGCATTCATTTGTACAGACGTGCGTGTCTGTGAGAGAGATAGAAGTGTGCTTTAACAAAAAATCCATAGAGAGGTTATGTTTAAGTCCACATCATTTGATAATGCTGTAATGATCTTTTAGAATCATACTGTTAGGCTGCATTGCGTTGCGTCAGACTCCCACTGGTCACATCCTTCTTTACATTTCAAGCAGGATATACGTATCCTTCTAGTCTCTACTGGGTTTAGAATAGATGGAGCAGCAACGAGTCAACTGGTGAAAAGCTTTTGTCTGCAGAAGAGAAGCACATGCAGTGTTGGGTTTTTACTCTTAACTCCCAACTAGCAGTCCCTGCTCTCATTAGCAGGCTGCGGGAGGAAGGGATGGAAACGACAAGAAAAGAACAGAAGAAGAAAGAGATGCCTCTTTCATTTGCTATGGTAATGTTTCCTGCTCACATAGTCACTGTGGTGATGAGAACAAGGGCTGGTGGTGGTGGTGGGGTGGGGGTGGTGGAGAAAGTGATTTCTCTATAGGAGAACAATAAGGAGTAGAATGGGAGGGAGAGAGAGAGAGGGACGCAATGGGTGCAGGGAGGGGAAGGGGATGAGAAGAATAGAAGTAAAGGGAGGGGAATGGGATAAAAAGAAGAGAGAGGGAAGGGTAGATGAGAGTAGGAGAGATATAGAGAGCGAATGGCGGGAGAAGAGAGGTGAGTGGATGAGAAGAGAGATGGAGAGGTGAGAGTGGATGAGAAGAGAGATGGAGAGGTGAGAGTGGATGAGAAGAGAGATGGAGAGGTGAGAGTGGATGAGAAGAGAGATGGAGAGGTGAGAGTGGATGAGAAGAGAGATGGAGAGGTGAGTGGATGAGAAGAGAGATGGAGAGGTGAGAGTGGATGAGAAGAGATGGAGAGGTGAGTGGATGAGAAGAGATGGAGAGGTGAGAGTGGATGAGAAGAGATGGAGAGGTGAGAGTAAGAGAGATGGAGAGGTGAGAGTGGATGAGAAGAGATGGAGAGGTGAGAGGTGAGAGTGGATGAGAAGAGATGGAGAGGTGAGTGGATGAGAAGAGATGGAGAGGTGAGAGTGGATGAGAAGAGATGGAGAGGTGAGAGTGGATGAGAAGAGATGGAGAGGTGAGAGTGGATGAGAAGAGAGATGGAGAGGTGAGTGGATGAGAAGAGAGATGGAGAGGTGAGAGTGGATGAGAAGAGATGGAGAGGTGAGTGGATGAGAAGAGATGGAGAGGTGAGAGTGGATGAGAAGAGATGGAGAGGTGAGAGTAAGAGAGATGGAGAGGTGAGAGTGGATGAGAAGAGATGGAGAGGTGAGAGGTGAGAGTGGATGAGAAGAGGTGGAGAGGTGAGTGGATGAGAAGAAATGGAGAGGTGAGAGTGGATGAGAAGAGATGGAGAGGTGAGAGTGGATGAGAAGAGATGGAGAGGTGAGAGTGGATGAGAAGATAGATGGAGAGGTGAGTAAGAGCGATGGAGAGGTGAGAGTGGATGAGAAGAGATGGAGAGGTGAGAGTGGATGAGAAGAGATGGAGAGGAGAGTGGATGAGAAGAAATGGAGAGGTGAGAGTGGATGAGAAGAGATGGAGAGGTGAGAGTGGATGAGAAGATAGATGGAGAGGTGAGTAAGAGAGATGGAGAGGTGAGAGTGGATGAGAAGAAATGGAGAAGTGAGAGTGGATGAGAATAGATGGAGAGGTGAGAGTAAGAGAGATGGAGAGGTGAGAGTGGATGAGAAGAGATGGAGAGGTGAGAGTAAGAGAGATGGAGAGGTGAGAGTAAGAGAGATGGAGAGGTGAGAGTGGATGAGAAGATAGATGGAGAGGTGAGTAAGAGAGATGGAGAGGTGAGAGTGGATGAGAAGAAATGGAGAAGTGAGAGTGGATGAGAATAGATGGAGAGGTGAGAGTAAGAGAGATGGAGAGGTGAGAGTGGATGAGAAGAGATGGAGAGGTGAGAGTAAGAGAGATGGAGAGGTGAGAGTAAGAGAGATGGAGAGGTGAGAGTGGATGAGAAGAGAGATGGAGAGGTGAGAGTGGATGAGAAGAGAGATGGAGAGGTGAGAGTAAGAGAGATGGAGAGGTGAGAGTGGATGAGAAGAGAGATGGAGAGCTGAGAGTAAGAGAGATGGAGAGGTGAGTGGATGAGAAGAGAGATGGAGAGGTGAGAGTAAGAGAGATGGAGAGGTGAGAGTGGATGAGAAGAGAGATGGAGAGGTGAGAGTAAGAGAGATGGAGAGGTGAGAGTGGATGAGAAGAGAGATGGAGAGGTGAGAGTAAGAGAGATGGAGAGGTGAGAGTAAGAGAGATGGAGAGGTGAGAGTATGAGAGATGGAGAGGTGAGAGTGGATGAGAAGAGATGGAGAGGTGAGAGGTGAGAGTGGATGAGAAGAGATGGAGAGGTGAGTGGATGAGAAGAGAGATGGAGAGGTGAGAGTAAGAGAGATGGAGAGGTGAGCGTGGATGAGAAGAGATGGAGAGGTGAGTGGATGAGAAGAGATGGAGAGGTGAGAGTGGTTGAGAAGAGATGGAGAGGTGAGAGTGGATGAGAAGAGATGGAGAGGTGAGAGTGGATGAGAAGAGAGATGGAGAGGTGAGAGTGGACGAGAAGAGATGGAGAGGTGAGAGTGGATGAGAAGAGATGGAGAGGTGAGAGTGGATGAGAAGAGATGGAGAGGTGAGAGTGAATGAGAAGAGATGGAGAGGTGAGAGGTGAGAGTGGATGAGAAGAGATGGAGAGGTGAGTGGATGAGAAGAGAGATGGAGAGGTGAGAGTAAGAGAGATGGAGAGGTGAGCGTGGATGAGAAGAGATGGAGAGGTGAGTGGATGAGAAGAGATGGAGAGGTGAGAGTGGTTGAGAAGAGATGGAGAGGTGAGAGTGGATGAGAAGAGATGGAGAGGTGAGAGTGGATGAGAAGAGAGATGGAGAGGTGAGAGTGGACGAGAAGAGATGGAGAGGTGAGAGTGGACGAGAAGAGATGGAGAGGTGAGAGTGGACGAGAAGAGATGGAGAGGTGAGAGTGGATGAGAAGAGATGGAGAGGTGAGAGTGGATGAGAAGAGATGGAGAGGTGAGAGTGAATGAGAAGAGATGGAGAGGTGAGAGTGGATGAGAAGAGATGGAGAGGTGAGAGTGGATGAGAAGAGATGGAGAGGTGAGAGTGGATGAGAAGAGATGGAGAGGTGAGAGTGGATGAGAAGAGATGGAGAGGTGAGAGTGGATGAGAAGAGATGGAGAGGGGGATGAGAAGAGATGGAGAGGGGGAAAGGGGTGATGAGGAGAGAGCTTGGAAGTGCAAAAATGGAAGGGAGGGACGGACGGACGGACGGACGGACCTATGGTACACAGGCAGATAATCAGAGATAGACAGACGAACAGCGAGACAGGTACTGTAGACCGACAAAGACAGCAGCAGTCACAGAGACAGACCTTCTGGCAGACAGACAGGACAAGTGTGTGTGTGTGTGTGTGTGTGTGTGTGTGTGTGTGTGTGTGTGTGTGTGTGTGTGTGTGTGTGTGTGTGTGTGTGTGTGTGTGTGTGTGTGTGTGTGTGTGTGTGTGTGTGTGTGTGTGTGTGTGTGTGTGTGTGTGTGTGTGTGTACGTACGCACGCGTGCGCGCGTGAGCTTGCTGTCTTCTGAGAATGTCCTGCTGTTTCATCAGATCCTCTTAATAATAACTCAACAGGGAACCATGCTACCAACGGTGTTCTCACACACACACACACACACACACACACACACACACACACACACACACACACACACACACACACACACACACACACACTGGCCTGTTATGTTCTTCATGCTGTGGACAGGCATCTCTCAGTACTATCTGTCTGTTTGTCTATAGATGGTTTCAAACTGACGATAGCAACAGGGACTTGCAGTGGCGGCCATTTTCTGGTTCCATTGATCCACACGCACCACATTCATCTATACTAGTTTCCAAATAATATTTGTATCAATTATTGTGAGCCTAGAATCAAGCCATCCAGGATGCTGGTGAGTCATGGCCATAAATCATTTGATTCTGTGAAGAAGAATACATAAATAAAGCTATAGTATATCATCATCATATATAACTGTCCTTTTAGCCTTCCATTATTTATTTTTGGTCACCTGTTTAGTGTAGCCCAAAGCCCAGCCACAGCCAACCTGATGTGTCTCACCGTTTCCAATGAAACCGTCTGTACCAACAACAATGTCCTGTTTCAAAAAAGTCTTTAGTGATTTGAGGTTTATCACTGAATAATGTCTATGGTTCACCGTTCCCATCCATTAACTGATTACTAGTCCTGACATTTGCATGATTGAGTTTGATTTGTCTGTGTGTGTGTGTGTGTGTGTGTGTGTGTGTGTGTGTGTGTGTGTGTGTGTGTGTGTGTGTGTGTGTGTGTGTGTGTGTGTGTGTGTGTGTGTGTGTGTGTGTGTGTGCGCGCACACACGTATGCATGCATTTGTGTGTGTACTGTGTAGTGTTGTCACAGACTTGTCTCCATAGACAGACTAACAACCATCTCATCTCCCCATATGCATGCGCACACACACACACACACACACACACACACACACACACACACACACACACACACACACACACACACACACACACCTTTCTCTCTCTCTGGACAGAATAGGATCTTTTCCCCCCTCTCCTCCCATCCCCCAGTGTCTTTTCATGCATAATAGACTGCTCGGGTCTGAATGTGTCACATGGGAGGAACTCGCAGATTTTTTTTATTTTGTATATACATTTTTAATCCTTCTATTTGATGCCCTCATGTCTGCTATAATTCGTACTGACTGCTGAACACAATCAAAGAGGGCCGTGCTCTCCCTCTCGCCTCTGCTCTGTACAACACAAAACATGCATGTTTTATTCCTGCACCGCCCCCTCCCCCCCCCTCCCCGCTACACACCTTGACATGTTTATTTTGACATGAAAGTGGTCGTGTTGAGAGGCTTGGCTGCTGGAAGTCATTCCTCATTAGCGGGCGGATTTCCCTGTGACTTGCGCACACGCTTGTCTGTGTGGCATGCGCGTGTGTGACAGAGAGAGAGAGAGTGCACACATTTCATGAGAGCAGGTGTGTGTGTGTGTGTGTGTGTGTGTGTGTGTGTGTGTGTGTGTGTGTGTGTGTGTGTGTGTGTGTGTGTGTGTGTGTGTGTGTGTGTGTGTGTGTGTGTGTGTGTGTGTGTGTGTGTGTGTGTGCTTGCGTGTGCTTGCGTGTGCGCGCAACAGAGAGAGACGGCGAGAGAAAGAATGAGAGTGCTCAGCACTCATGCACTGCATATACACACGGGAGAGTAAAAGTGTGTGTGTGTGTGTGTGTTAACATTCTGTAATGAGTTCCTTTTATGAGGTACAGAATACCTCTGTGTTTTCCATTCAGTTAATGTGTTTTATTCATATCTCTCTTTAGATTTAAACACGCCTCCTTTATCTCTGTCTCTCTCTATATATTTCTTTGTGTTCTGTGAAAGTGTTCAAGTCCTCATGTGTCAAGAGACATTCTGTAATACTCATATAAGCATGCATGCATTGGCCACAAGCACACAAAACACACATTGTCAATCTGCTTACCCAAACACGTACTGCATGTGAGCATGTTGTGTATAAATGCTTACATTGTACACGTCAAGGGACTATTTCATTCTGAGCATATGGTTCTGTTTGTAAAATAACACAATGATAGACTAATTAATTGAAGACGGTTTTTGCGAATGCTTAGGGGTACAAAATTGCGAGGAAAATCAGATTCTACAAAAATGTGATTGTAATGACTTGTTATAATAGTGTGATACTGTCTATACTAGTCTCTAGCCTCCCCTTTTCAACTGCAGTTAAAACATTTATTCCTGTTGAGCGAAACATTTAAATCATTGTAGGTAGTACTTCAGTTGAACCTTTGAAACGGAAGCGGTTCAGCAATCAGGAAAACGTTAAGAACTATGATTTATCTTTGCTATAGTATACTATAACAGGTACTGTATAGTACAGTATGGTTTCATTATATGGATATTCCACTGTTACGTTCTGACCTTACGTATGATTCATGATAACTACTTTTTATGTATATGATGTATTGCCATGCTTTTTGTTCTTGCTTAAGAGCGTCTGCTAAATGCCTAAATTGTAAAATTGTAAATTGTGGGTGTTACAGTAAGTGTATCTTGTGGAACAGGCCCATTGCAAGTTGCTGTACTCTGTCCTCTACCCTGAGCCATCCCACCCTAGCGGAATGAGCAGGGGTTAAATGAGTTGTAGATGGGAGGCCTAGTAGTAGCCTGAGCAGTTTGTTTTGGGAGGTCTGGAGCCTTGTTGTTAAGGTCTTTGTGGTGCTGTGGTACCATGAGCAGTTTGTTTTGGGAGGTCTGGAGCCTTGTTTTTAAGGTCTTTGTGGTGCTGTGGTACCATGAGCAGTTTGTTTTGGGAGGTCTGGAGCCTTGTTTTTAAGGTCTTTGTGGTGCTGTGGTACCATGAGCAGTTTGTTTTGGGAGGTCTGGAGCCTTGTTTTTAAGGTCTTTGTGGTGCTGTGGTACCATGAGGTGCATGTTTTGGGAGGTCTGGAGCCTTGTTTTTAAGGCCTTTGTGGTGCTGTGGTACCATGAGGTGCATGTTTTGGGAGGTCTGGAGCCTTGTTTTTAAGGCCTTTGTGGTGCTGTGGTACCATGAGGTGCATGCATAGTCTTGTTTTTAAGGTCTTTGTGGTGCTGTGGTACCATGAGGTGCATGCATAGTCTTGTTTTTAAGGTCTTTGTGGTGCTGTGGTACCATGAGGTGCATGCATAGTCTTGTTTTTAAGGTCTTTGTGGTGCTGTGGTACCATGAGGTGCATGCATAGTCTTGTTTTTAAGGTCTTTGTGGTGCTGTGGTACCATGAGGTGCATGCATAGTCTTGTTTTTAAGGTCTCTGTGGTGCTGTGGTACCATGAGGTGCATGCATAGTGTTTTTAAGGTCTTTGTGGTGCTGTGGTACCATGAGGTGCATGCATAGGTCCTCATTCACAACGGCGTTTACACCAGAGTGTAACGGAAGTGTATACAGATACTAAATATCATCGTAATTCTCTGTCCGATCACACTGCGATTTGCTCCCGTCTTATTCAGGGAAGCTGGTGTAATCACTTCATTTGTGCGGATCGCAGAGTGTAGCCTTTCCGCATTTTTCCCAGGCGATTCGCCTGGTGTCGCCTGGTTAGAACGCCCATCCCACACCATATAAGGCAACAGGAAATATCGAAATACGTCATCATAGCCTGCACCGGGCTTTAAATTATATACAACAGCCGCGATGAGCTTGTAGAGCAGTTAATTTTGACAGGCGGGTCTCTGCACGGACAGATCTTCAAGCAAACAGCGCGAGTTTTGTATATAATTATAAACGAAACTTGCCAACTTGGCACGCATTGCTTCACTCCTTGTTAAATGTCAGAACGTTAATAAGTTAACTGATGTTACAGTTACTTTCACATAATGAGAAAGAAGTTAATTGTCTCCACCGCCGAAGGCATGGGGAGAGAGTATGTTTTGCACTCCGTCCGTGTGTGTGTGTCCGTCCGTCCGTCCTTCCTTCCGTCCGTCTGTGTACAGCTAATCTCCGGCACCGTTAACCCGGTCGATGCCAAACTTTGCACACACACTCCCTGGATGGCAACGATGAACCTCTGCCCCGCATTTTCCAGAATGGCCTGTTATAGCGCCACCATGAGGCAGCTTTTCACATTTTTACCTAAAACTGCACCGATCTGCATGAAACGTTGCATGCACACTCCCTAGTGGCCAAGGACAAACCTTTGACCTGCATTTTCCGCATCTGCCTTTTATAGCGCCACCAGGAGGCCGACTTTTGTAAAACACCTTTTTTGATATTACTCCTCCAGATTCTGTCCAAAAATCTCACAAATCGTTACACAGTATCTCTATGGTCATGTGCTCAAGTCGGATCTGTCCGATATTTCATATTCCATCCTAATTGGCTATAATTGGCTTTCACAGTTTGCAAGATTGCCCCGTTTTGAACAAAAGCCTCAAATCATGAACGCAGCATGCAATTTACGTGAAATCTTTCACACATTTTCTTACTAGGCTGAGGAATATATCCCACCCTTTTCACATTGGCCTGTTATAGCGCCACCAACAGGTTGATTTTTGCAAAACACATTTTTGGAACAAAATGCCTCAAATCATCCAATTGCCATCAAAGGCAAACATCTCACACACACTCCTATCCTCCTGGTGGAGACCTGTGCCCAGAAGGGCACTTCTTCTAGTTTGTACTGTTCACCACACAACCAAATGCTATATTAAAACTCGGCAATGATAAAAGGCCCTATTGATTAGTCTACTGCGGTGATTGATTCCCTGCCCTGCACTGTCGGATTTGGAAAGCAAATATATGGACATGCATGGACACAGAACATATTTTCTTTCTTTTTTTCTTGTGGGATTTGGACTTAAGGCTATATTTCATCCGATCCAACTACGTTGTATGTTTCCTCAGCTGCAGGTAAGAGTTGGCTATTCTGTGTGGCGTCCGCATGTGATCAATATACATATTATAAATTAATACCACGACGCAAATGGAGGCAGATAGGTGCTTGCAGCAAATGCATTTAGGCCTACGTGAAACTTTAATTGGCTGAGTCTCTGTCAACATGCTGATCAGCGAGTTACAGTGGTAATAATAATCATCATCAACAGCCTTTCTTGTCTGTCTGTCCGTCATGTTTGTGAATAAGCGCGAGTGGAGGTGAGCTGGCTTAAAACTATGATATGACTGGCCGACTTTCAAACACGCTGATGCCATTCATTCAAATAGGCTAATGTGGTCTTCTATTTTTTATATAGGGCTAATCCCCCCCCCCCCCCCCCCCCCCCCACACACACACACACACACACACGCACCGACAGTCAGACTGACTCAAAGGAGCTCCATAACGAAACAATTTAAATAGTCCTATACTGCAGACATTACTACACTAAAAAAACGTTGGATTCGTACAGTGCAGAATGCAGATAAGTGTATGTTCTTATTATAATTGTGAGTTTGTTTTTTAACATGCAGCGCGAGTCCGCGAGACTGCGAGAGCCGATCTACAAGCTCACAGCGCGTTGCACTGCGAGTAGAAAGCTGTCAAGTGAGCAGCGCAATCGCGCATGCTAGAAATATCCTAATAAATAAATAAAAAGGTGTCGGGCTCGGGGGCAGTTTCTGTATGGGACTCTAGGCTAACTTGCCTCTAGAATGCATGCATATAGGCATACAAGTGATACTTGGCTTTTATATAGGCTATCATTTTTTTATGTGCTGACCAATGGGACAGACACATGCCTACATATTTTATCTGAGGTTTGGGGACTTTTAATTGATTCAGCATGAAGACTAAAGCCTTCTTAATAAATCTACGCAAGCCGTACACGACCATGAGAGGTGGCGCAGCTTTCAGCGGAATTTCCGACCAACCCACGTCACCGTCAAGTTCACGTTCAAGTTCATGAATTCCCACGTAATGTGGGAATCCACGTAAGTGCCTGTCCGCTCACGCTCCGCTCACGTAACGTCACTTTATGAGCGTAAACGCCGTTGTGAATGAGGACCATAGTGTTTTTAAGGTCTGTGGTGCTGTGGTACCATGAGGTGCATGCATAGTGTTTTGAAGGTCTCTGTGGTGCTGTGGTACCATGAGGTGCATGCATAGTGTTTTTAAGGTCTGTGGTGCTGTGGTACCATGAGGTGCATGCATAGTGGTCGTGACATTTCCTGTTAGAGTCCCCAATGTATTCTTACTGACCAGTGAGGAGATCCTGTACAAATATCTTGTTCGTCTTTTGTTTATTTCTTTGATTACTTTAGTTGCCATTTTATCACTGGAAAGATTTGCCTCTAAAAATGGAACCCAGGTCGGGTAATTTCCTATTTTCTTTTGATAACAAGATATATCTGTGTGCTATATATATTATGTGTGTTTCCAATGCAGTGCCAGCGATGTGCGCCTCTCTACAACGACAAGCCATTCCGGTCAGGTGACCAACTCCAACCCATGAATTGCCGTCCTTGCCAGTGTAATGGCCACACCCACTCCTGCCATTATGATGTCACGGCTGATGACCAACCAGATGAGCACTATCGGGGAGGGGGCGGAGTCTGTGACAACTGTATGCACAACACTGCTGGTACGCTGCTGATAGCATGTCACTGGTACACTGAGTAACAGTGGTATGGTGTTCAACATTGTTGCTAACGTTTTCAATTAACGCCTATTAATCAAATCTCGTTATCTCGGGGTGGCGACCTGGACAAAGGTAGATTAATCTTGTTATCTCGGGCGTGGCGTCCAAACAGTTAGAAGTGAGGGGCGCTCTTATCATCATACATCCTCACTTTTCTGTCCTGACTTTTTATCCGCAAATCCGGGTGGTACACACATACGCAGAAAACTATCTATAGGAGAGCCTAGCGCCCCTCAAAAATGTAACATTTCTATAGAAAGGCAACAGATTTACTACTGGTAGGAAGAAAGTGTAATATTAAGGGTAATATTACAGCATGAACATGGAATTATACAATATTTATTTCTGATAGACTTATTATTACATTCAAAACTGATTTGCTGTAGAATCATTGACGGTGTACTATAATACATTTACATATAGTGACCTCCATATTAAAACTTTGTAAAATCGAATCCCGTATCCTCTCTCTCTCTCTCTCGCTCTCTCTCTCTCTCTCTCTCTCTCTCTCTCTCTCTCTGTCTCTCTCTCTCTCTCTCTCTCTCAGGTAAGAGCTGTGAGTTGTGTAGCGGACGGTTCTTCAGGTTGGAGGGATCTGAACCCAGGTCAGTTGATGTGTGTCAGCCCTGTGACTGCCACGCCCCCGGAACAGTCAACGGCAGCATGCAGTGTGACCAGGTACGCACGCACGCACGCACGCACACACGCACGCACGCACACACACACACACACACACACACACACACACACACACACACACACACACACACACACACACACACACACACACACACACACGTGCACACACAGAACTGCAGAGAAACATTGTACGCAAATGTAGGTACGTGCACACAGATACACACAAACACATTCCATACCGGTCATATTGATCTATTGGATGTGTTAAGTGTGTGTATTCCTAGCGCCATCTATCAGCCATCTGATGTAGGAGGAAGTTACACACACACACACACACATGTATGCACACACACACACACACACACACACGCACACATGCACACATACGCACGTGTGCGAATGCAGCTAGTATGTAAAACTCTCATTAACACACCTTCAGTCTCTGGAGAAAACACACA
>NC_136808.1:48848401-48870901 GCF_951216825.1 Electrona antarctica | reverse complement strand
TCATAGTATAGCTTCAAATATTAACCCATTTAGACCTGAGGATGATTCTACAAATGCCTTCTAAATCCTGACACCTATGTATGTTTCTATGTCAGTCGTTCTCAAAAAATGTCATGTCAAGGACCCCCAAAAATATACAAATTTGGCCACCGACCCCCATCTGAAAATATGTTGTTCCAGGGACCCCCCCAGAAGCGAAGATTTGAGTTTAAAACGTTCGCTGTGAAAGAATAATATCATTATATTCAAAGATTTGCGCCACATTTTCACGATTTAAAAAAAATAGCAGACCTACAAGCTCGTAGCGCGGCACTCGGTGCCAAGCTATGAGCTTGTAGATCTGTTATTTCTCAATAGCTAAAGTATAACACAATGGGGTTTCTCGCCCATACTGGGTTTAATCTTTTCCACATCTTCCATCCATTCATTCAGACTTTCTTTCTCTCTGTCTCCCCTGTTTTCAGGAGCACGTAGAGGGCCGTCGCTGTGACTCGTGTCGTGCCGGTCACCACAGTCTGGAAGGTCGTAACTCCCTGGGCTGTCTGCCGTGCGTGTGCGACATCAGGGGCACGGTGCCGGGCAGCGTGTGCGATGCTGGGAGCGGTCAGTGCACGTGTCACGAGGGCCTGGAGGGGGCGCAGTGCAACCGCTGTGCACCAAACTACTACGATAGCGGTTCACGCCTACCGGCGGGTAAGAATCAGCTGTTGTATAATTCCAGTTCACACGTACCTTTATTTATTTGTATTTTAAAGGTAAGTGATGTTCTGGTTAAAACAAATGTTTTTTTTGTTCATAGATTAAATCACTATATTCTGATAACAGGAGTCTCCCTGCCTCTCCAGCTCATTAAAGCTGCTATAAGCAATAATATGTCAACATTTTAATGACTTTTCTTTTTTTTCCTTTTTTATTCAGGCAGCCAGCAATGGGTAGAACGCTCCCAAAAATATTTTAGTCTCTGTGACACATCTTCCATTCAAAGATGTTCCTAGAAGCTTTGTCATTGGTCGAAAAAAAACCCGGTCGCAATGACTAACCAATCAGGAAGCAGATAGGCAAATCGACCAATGACAAAGCTTCCAAGAAAATCTTTGAATGCAAATTGTGGCCCCTAGATGATTCTTTTTTAATACAAAATACAAAAAAAGAGGTCATTAAGATGTTGACATATTATTGCTTATAGCAGCTTTAATAAACAGAAAATACATTTTCAGGTATAGGTGACAACATGTCAGCCAATCAGGAGAGAGTACTATCATTTGTATAGTGTTCCAGTTCCAATTGTGGAACTGGAACACTATTTGCTCATTTATTTGTGTCATCATCCACTTGTTTAATCTGTATCCTGACTGCGTTCTCTATCCTGATTGGATAAAATTGATATTCCGACCTGATCTGCAATCTGCATGCGATCTGTTTAACAAAAAGCTGGAGAGACATAACAAGGAGGCTAGAATAATTCAGGTCAACCATCAGGCCAAAACTAAACGATTGATAACAAAAGAAAATCAGGTCAAAACTATTCAAACACAATTTATAAACAACACTGTAATAATCTTCAGAACACGCTTAAATTGCACAATACTACTGCAGAGCTGAATAGGGCTAACAGTAGTCTGATGGACAGCAGCATTTGTCTTTGAGAAATGAGAATATCCATAACAGATACTTTAGCTCAAAACGTGAAAACGTGTCAGAGTGTGGCACGTTTTGAGCTTGTAGGTCGGCTTTTTCCACTATTAATAAGACAAAAAAAAGAAAAAGAAAAAATAAGAATAAAGTAATTGAATATGGGTTATTTGTCATATCTGCCCTGTGCAACTTTAGTTTTCAAAAGCTGAAAGCCAAGCAGAAATTGCATTTTACAATTTACAATTTACAATTTAGGCATTTAGCAGACGCTCTTAATCCAGAGCGACTTTTTTATTCATAATGTTCCAAATAATGTTACAATGACAGAAACACAATCAAATCGCAATTATTTCAGTGACAATCAGCCGTCAGGTAAAATGTCATACTAATGGTGACAGCCTCCTATACGTACCTCTGAGTGACATGTCCTCCTATACCTCTGAGTGTCTGTCTCCTGCTGTGTGTCGTCCTCACAGAGGACACCAGGACGTCCCACGGCTGTGTCCCGTGTTCCTGCGACCCCGGAGGGAGCGTGAGCGGGACGGTGTGCGACAGTGACACGGGACAGTGTGTGTGTGTGTCCACACGCCACCGGCCAGACTGCAGCAGCTGTCGTCCCGGTGAGACACTGGCGTGGCTGCATAGATGAATACTGTACATAAACAAAGTCTCATTGAAATGAGTTGAAGTGAATGAATGAGTTGATAACATGATGAATAATGTGCTGTGTTACCATTGACTGGAAGGACTTTAACCCGTTGAAACCGGGAAAGCATCTGGTTCATATATATATATTTTTTTTTAATCATTGCGTTGGCTATTAACAAAATAGCAGATATACAAGCTCACAGTGTGTCACTTCATGCCACACGAGCGAGCTTATACATCTGCAATTTTTCATTTTTGTTTTCATTAAAAAAAAGATCTTGGCATTTGTAGAATCGGCCTCAGGTCTTAATGGATTAAAGAACAATGATGACCATTGGCTTTAATGGTCTATGGTGTGTGTGTGTGCGTGTGTGTGTGTGTGTGCCTGTGTGTGTGCGCGTGTGTGCGTGTGTGTTTGTTATCTTTCTGCCAAATATCCAATCAGTGATTGTTGCGTTGATGCCAAGACCCCAAAACTACTCCTTAGAGTGAAATGATGGATTCATTCACTCATCTCACTCTGATGGTGTGTGTGTGTGTGTGTGTGTGTGTGTGTGTGTGTGTGTGTGTGTGTGTGTGTGTGTGTGTGTGTGTGTGTGTGTGTGTGTGTGTGTGTGTGTGTGTGTGTGTGTGTGTGTGTGTGTGTGCGCGCGTGTGCGTGTGCGTGTGCGTGCACGCGCGTCTGTGTGGTCAGTCTCAGTGGACTCGAAGTAGCAGATGCTGTATTGTGTCAGTAATGAAGATAGACCATCATGCTTACTGTAACACACACACACACACACACACACACACACACACACACACACACACACACACACACACACACACAGGTGTGAATGGATTAATACAATGGCGGCAGTGAGGGGTGAAATGATAAATGTCTCATTCACCTCCTATCCGTTGTTGATGCCATGACACCTCTGTGTCCTGTGCTCTAACGGTACATCCTCTGCTCTAACGGTACATCCTATCCGTTGTGACGCCATGACACCTCTGTGTCCTGTGCTCTAACGGTACATCCTCTGCTCTAACGGTACATCCCGGTGTGTTCATTAACTTTTCTAAAAACTAAGCAACACTGTATTCTCACCCTGCTGGAGATGTTCCAGTTCAGATGAATGAACTGATGTGTTCACCAGCTGGCAGGTCCTGGAACAGCCCCACCAAACAAAAACACACCACGACAACAGATCCTCTGGTGTTTTGTTGTTGCCGAGCTGCTTTCGACCTTTAATGAAATGAACTTCATAATTTAGGAAGGACACATGCATGCAGTGTTCATCTGAGTGAAGAGACGGTCAACATGACAGTTCTGCAGGACCAGGACTTCCATGGTTGAGAAAGGAAGGAAAGAAAGAAAGAAAGAAAGAAAGAAAGAAAGAAAGAAAGAAAGAAAGAACTACATTGTAGTTACAAGCTGTCAACCTTTACTATGCTTGAGCGTTATTCGCATAAAAAAAAGAAAAAGCCCAAAAAAACATAAAATTGTTCCAGTAACGATTCAATGTCAGGTTGTAAATGACCGGGTTTTTAGACAGCCTGGAGAATCAAACGTGACACTGATGAGGACCACTACGTTCTTTCCAAAAGTAGAATTATTATTTTCAGCTTGAAGTGCCCAGGGAACATTGGACCCAATGTCAGCTTATTATCGGTCGACTTTGGGCTTGTTTTACTGTAAGGTTGCTTGGAAATATTGGTGGTTTGCGGTTTTTGGGACTTTTTTCTGAAGTGTAGTTGCTTATTTGAGCTTGTTTCCAATTTCTTATGAATTATATTTTAGACCAGTGATCCTCAAACATTTTCTCAAGGACTCCCAAATTAATATACGTGTACCATCTGAAATTATCTGAATCATCTGAAATAGTACATACCTACGATACATGCATCTAACTTGAACCTACCTGTTGTTGGCGTCTTACTATAAAAAGAAGACAAAAAAAACAAGGCTAGTCCAACAGGGATCCAAGTAACTCCAAAATTAGCCACTCGTATGTTCCACGTGGGAGTTAACGGAAAAGTACAGTAATAAAAATGAGTCCTGATTTCATGACACAGTTTAGCGATCACAAGATAGCTGAATTGCCATGAGAGACAAGATTGGAAGGTCGGAAAGTTTTGGGTGACCTCATTTACTTCCTTATCGTAGCCCTTATTGGCGGTCACGGTGCAATAGGAACATGGCTGCTTATAGCACTAGAAATATAAATATTCTTCCTTTGCCACGTCAAGAATAACATTGTTCTCAATTTGTATCGCAGTGGTTAACCCTGTAAAACCTGGATTCATTTCTACTTGCAAAAAATTTATTTCAACCTTGCTACTACTTTTTACTACTAGGACTTATCAGAGGAAATTATGTAAAAAATATATAATTTTATGCAGATTTATAATAATTATTAAAATAATAATAATAATACATTAATAATTTACATTTGGGGGATATCTTTCACAATAATAAATAAAACATGTTCTAGACATTCTAATGATCACAAAAAAACATATTACAGTTATTTACTTATTTTACTTACTTTTATCAGGGTTAAAGGTCAAAGGTCATGAGTCATTGGTCAAGAGTCCAGAGATTTTTAATTTGTGTGAATTTCAGCATCTGTGGGGGGTATTTATATGCAAATATCATGACCAATGGCATTGCAATGAACATCAATGATGACGTTTAGGTGAAAAAAGATCATATAAAAATATAATAATTAATTGTTATATATAACGCTGGGTGATACAGGGTTAACCGTGTGTGTGTGTGTGTGTGTGTGCGTGCGCGTGCGTTGTCTTTGCTGTCTCACTCTCTGCAGATTTCTAATTGTCTTTGTGTGTCTCTGCAGGCTTCTACCTGTCAGAGGACAGTGTGTGTGTGGAGTGCGGCTGTCATCCTATCGGAGCCTCTCAGCGTGTGTGTGACGAGCGCACGGGACAGTGTGTGTGTGCCGACCTCTCAGTCGCAGGCCCACGTTGTGACCAGTGTCGAGACTCGTACCATGGCTTTAACCCTGGACATGGCAGGTAACGCACGCACGCACGCACGCACGCACGCACGCACGCACGCACGCACGCACGCACGCACGCACGCACGCACGCACGCACATGATGTGTGTCAGTTGTACATCTTGTGAATCACTTTTATCATTAGTTGGACCACCTGTATGTTTACACACACACACACACACACACACACACACACACACACACACACACACACACACACACACACACACACACACACACACACACCGTGTGGACTACAGTACCAGTCAATTAGTTTGCTTACCATTTATCTGCCCTGATACCCTGGTGTGTATACTTGCAGGTGTGTGTGTGCGTGTAATACCATGCAGGTGAAGACACGAGTGGTAAAGGTCAAAGGAGAGAGAGAGATAGAGAGAGAGAGAGAGAGAGAGAGAGACAGAGAGAATCAGCAAGTGAGAGACAGAGAGAGAGTGTCAGGGATGTAGAGACACAGAGAGAGAGACAGATGACCTTGGCTCATTGCTGGCCTCTTCAGTGTCAAAGCATTCACCTCCTCCTCCCGCCGGGAGAGAGGGATGAGCGGAGGTGTGGATGAGCAGAGAGATGAGGAGAGGCGGGGAAGGGGAGAGAGTGATAGACTTAAAGGAGGAAGTGTCAGTAGAGAGAGAGAGAGAGGGAGGGAGGGAGGGGGGGGGGGACTTTTGAGAGAGTTTTGCAGGAAGTATAGGATTAAGACGAACGAGAACATGGATGGTTACTGTTCATCATGTAAAAGGAATTGTGACTGAACTGGATTAGCACGCACACACTCACGTACACGTGTGCGCACACACGCACGCACGCACGCACGCACGCACAAACACACACACATCCTAGCATGTGCAATTGTGCATAATGTAAATGATAGATAGTAGATACAGTCTAACCAACCATTTCTTGAAATGGAACTGATGAAAGAATCCGGAATAAGTGATTGAATATTTGACTCATGTATTTATTGAAGAAAACATTTCATTTCCATTTCCGATGCTGAGGGAAAATAAACTCAGCTTCTTTGTCTTCTTTAGTTTTTCTCAGTTTATTTATCTCTGCTTCTCTCTCTCTATCTTGCTCCCTTTCTCCACCTTCTGCCCTCTCTCTCTCTCTCTCTCTCTCTCTCTCTCTCTCTCTCTCTCTCTCTCTCTCTCTCTCTCTCTCTCTCTCTCTCTCTCTCTCTCTCTCTCTCTCTCTCTCTCTCTCTCTCTCTCTCTGTCTGTGTAAGGATGAATGATTTATTCTTCATACTGCTCCAGTTCAGCGTCTCTCCAAGATAAAGATTTCTTCATCTAAATATTATCAAGTCATTTATCCTCCTCTGACGATCAATAGGACAAACACACACACACACACACACACACACACACACACACACACACACACACACACACACACACACACACACACACACACACACACACACACACACACAGGAAGGCAAGTGCAAATACACATGTATACACACACACACACGCTCGCAAGTACACACACTCACGCATGCACGCATGCACATCACAGACACACAGTATTGATCTGATAGGGGCCTGGCTGGTTAAACCTCCTCAATAAGGTTATTGAAGATTTCCCAGACTGGAGAATATGACTGAATATGTGGACTTCTGTTACACACACACACACACACACACACACACACACACACACACACACACACACACACACACACACACACACACACACATACACACACACACACACACACACACACACACACACACACACACACACACACACACACACACACACACACACACACACAGTGTACCCAGTGTTATGTGACTCCTAATAGACCTCTTCTATGGGGACACGCAGACACATTCAGACATGCATGCACACACACACACACACACACACACACACACACACACACACACACACACACACACACACACACACACACACACACACACTCACACTCACAAACACACGTTTTGAGGCCGATAAAGCCGAGTGGAGGTGTTTCTCCTTGAGAGGGGAGTGAAGGTCGAGTCACCAGGGCAATTCAGATAACTGCGTGAGCACGCACAAGCACCAGTTGACAGGTCAAATTTGTGTCTCGTTCAGAATCTGTGCTTTTCACACTGCAGTATCGTGTGTGTGTGTGCGCGCGTGTGTGTGTGTGCATTTGCGTGTATGTGTGCGTGTGTATAAGGCTGTCATCATTCAGTGAGAGTGGTGTCAGTCTACATATACTGTGTGTGCGTGCGTGCATGTGTGTGTATGAGGGTGTGTGAGGGTGTGAGGTGGCTGGCCGGCTGATCACCTTCTCCCCTGCCCCACTGGGGGTAACACTCCCCCAGTGGGCTTACCCCCAGTGGGGCAGCCCCACACACACACACACACACACACACACACACACACACACACACACACACACACACACACGGCGCGCACTTTGACAGCTCTAAGTGATAACTGTGAATAAGCGTTGTGAGGTGTTTGGGTGTAGTGCCTGAGGGTCTCTCCTCGATAGTGTTAAGGTGGAGACCCAACACCTGTCAGTCTAGCACGCATGCACACACACACACACACACACACACACACACACACACACACACACACACACACACACACACACCGCATGCTCTCTCAAACAGAGTAATATATTGTCACTATGTGGGATATACAGGTATTTTCTGGTTAAGGTGCCACATGAAACACAGGACAAGTTACAACACAACAAGGACAGGACAACGACACCTTGCAAGACGAGAGCAATATGCAAGTCACACACTATCAGTACAACATCATACGTTAGTGAGGAAGGACTACATCTTTTTTCTTTGACTCTGTTCTCCAATGTGTCACCATAGACCAGTGGTTCACTGACTTTTTAGCTCATGGCGTAATGGAAGACACAAAAAGGGGATCTTTACTCGCAACCCATACAAATGGGTCCGCGACCCAACCATGTGTCCCGAACCACTGTTTGGGAATCGGTGCCATAGACTACTGTAGACACACTTAGTGAGCTCTCACATAGAACAGTGAACAACGATGCAAAGAAGACAGTCCGCAGAATACAACGTTGGCTGGCAGTGGCAACTGCCTATACTGTGGAAAGTTAGTTTCTGAGGTGACAATAATTGGTGACAATAATAATCTATAAGCACAGTATTTTCGGTGAAGATATTTGGTTTAGGGGGACAAAAGCTCCCAAGAGCATACTTTACCAGAAGTAATAGAAACTTTTTGGATTCATTCTTATAATTTTTGTTATTATATATATTTTTTAAATAGAGCAGTCCTCTTGAACTGAACTGTAAGAAACATCATAATTCATACTGTTATGAAGTGATGTTTTCTAATAAACTTGAACTTGAATTTTAACTTGAAAAGAAGTGGACAAAGAATAGAGCCGTGAGGGACCGTGGTCAACCAAGTACAGGGTTTAAGTCAGTGGTTCCCAAACCTTTTCATGTCAAGAACCCCGAATTGACACTAATTAACCCCGCAGACCCCCATTTGAAGAGATATGCTAGGGAACCCCATAAGAGAAGATTTTTTTCGGCTCTAGCAGTTAACCTCAACCATTTTAATTTCAAGGACCCCCAGTTTGACACGCATTAGGCTACGGACCCTAGGGGTGTAAACATTTTTTTGATTCGAATTAGAATCGCAATTCCCGTTATGAACGATTCAAAATCGATTCATAATTTCCACACAAAAAAAAGTAGATTTTTCTTCTGCTTACAGTTAGTTTTCACTACATGGTGTTGTTGTAATGTAAATGTAAGTTACTCTAATCACAGTAAACATGACTTCAGTCATTTTCAATACTGTAGTCAGTACTAGTCACTTCAGATCAGCACAGCTGTATTGTATTGTAGTATTGAATAGAGAATCATTTTGAATAGACAATCGTTTTGAATCTGGAAAAAAAAAATGCTTTAGAATTTTAAAAAAATCATTTTTGGATTGAGAATAGAGTTGTATCGAAAAAATCGAATCGTGACCCCAAGAATCGGAATCGAATCGTGGGACACCCAAAGATTCACAGCCCCTAACGGACCCCCATTTAATGTAATTTCTATCTCTGGGACCCCAACTTATGTTGCAAAAATCAATGTTGATTTAACTCAGAGTGTACAAATGGTCCATTTGGTTCCATTTGTACACTCTCAGAGTTACAGACCCATAAGGGTCCATTTGGGTCCAAACTGTCATTTAGCTGGGGACCCCCTGGAGCTCCCTCAAGGACCCCCGGGGGTCCCTGGACCCCACTTTGGGAACCACTGGTTTAAGTGGTGGTTGGTTTGTTCTCCGTGTCGTTGCAGATGTCAGCCCTGCCGCTGTCACCCAGTGGGCAGCGTGCACGGCTCGTGCCACCCAGACTCTGGTGTGTGTGAGTGTAAAGCGCTGGTTACTGGAGAGCAGTGTGACGTGTGTGCGCCTGGAGCCTCTCACATGGACCCCGACAACCCCCTGGGCTGCAGCAGAGGTCTGTCATGCACGCACGCACAAATGCACGCACGCACGCACGCACGCACAAATGCACGCAACAATAGCTGATCTACAAGCTCAAAACGCGTCGCACTGCAAAGTGCTTTGAGCTTGTAGATCGGCTATTTTTGCTATGACAGTAATATGCCCTCTCCATCGTCAAAGTTGCCCACCCATGGTGTAATTGGCATGTCTAACCTCTCTCTCTCTCTCTCTCTCTCTCTCTCTCTCTCTCTCTCTCTCTGTGTGTCTCTGTCTCCAGCTCCATCCCAGCAGCCTGTTCCAGTAGGTGTTGTGCTGAGTTCTTCATCTATCCGTCTGTCCTGGGGTCTCCCCGACTCCCCCAACTCCCACTCCCTCAACTACACCCTCCTCAGGGACGGACAGCCTGTTTACACGGTCCACAGTCAATTTCCCTTCCGTGAGTAGACACACCCACGCACGCGCACGCGCACACGCACACGCACACATACAGTAGAGTGCTGTATAATTTCACATTGTCTGTTATGAAGAGACCACATTCTACACTGAGAATTGAAGATTCATGATATATTGTCTACTCAAAGCTAAATACATCATCCGTACCATGTTTAACCACTTAAAGCAAATACACTTTGTTGACTGGGAACCCCCAGGGGTCAATACTTAGCCCCCTATTTTATTTAAAAAAAAATCTCTTCGCCAAGAAGAGTCGCAACTCGCAACGCATGGCCACATTATTTAGTATGTGATAATGTGGTTTATGTGGTTTATTATATTATGTGACAAAAATGTGACTAAAACTAAATGAAAACTATTCAAGAGACTAAAAACTAAAATCAAAATCTGCTGCCAAAAGCAACACTGTTGTCTTCTCTGATCTCCCTCCTCCTCCTCTCCTCTCTTCAGTTCCGCAGTCGTTTGAAGACGGTGGCCTGTCTCCATTCTCTAACTACTCCTACTGGTTGCTAACGGCTAACGTCGCGGGTCAGACCGTCAGCTCTTCCGTCTCCTACCGGACGTTATCCGCCGTACCAGCTGCAGACCAGCTGCACCTCAGCCTGGTGGGACGACCAGGGCCCACCAGGGCCAGCTTCAACTGGTCCAGCCCACGGAATGACTCTGGACCAGTGGAGAGGTACAGTGAGGGATGAGAGGAGGATGAATGAATGACTCTGGACCAGTGGAGAGGTACAGTGAGGGATGAGAGGAGAATGAATGACTCTGGACCAGTGGAGAGGTACAGTGAATGATGAGAGGAGAATGAATGAATGACTCTGGACCAGTGGAGAGGTACGCTGAGGGATGAGAGGAGAATGAATGAATGACTCTGGACCAGTGGAGAGGTACAGTGAGGGATGAGAGGAGAATGAATGAATGACTCTGGACCAGTGGAGAGGTACAGTGAATGATGAGAGGAGAATGAATGACTCTGGACCAGTGGAGAGGTACAGTGAATGATGAGAGGAGAATGAATGAATGACTCTGGACCAGTGGAGAGGTACGCTGAGGGATGAGAGGAGAATGAATGAATGACTCTGGACCAGTGGAGAGGTACAGTGAGGGATGAGAGGAGAATGAATGAATGACTCTGGACCAGTGGAGAGGTACAGTGAGGGATGAGAGGAGAATGAATGACTCTGGACCAGTGGAGAGGTACAGTGAGGGATGAGAGGAGAATGAATGAATGACTCTGGACCAGTGGAGAGGTACAGTTAGGGATGAGAGGAGAATGAATGACTCTGGACCAGTGGAGAGGTACAGTGAGGGATGAGAGGAGAATGAATGAATGACTCTGGACCAGTGGAGAGGTACGCTGAGGGATGAGAGGAGAATGAATGACTCTGGACCAGTGGAGAGGTACAGTGAGGGATGAGAGGAGAATGAATGAATGACTCTGGACCAGTGGAGAGGTACAGTTAGGGATGAGAGGAGAATGAATGACTCTGGACCAGTGGAGAGGTACAGTGAGGGATGAGAGGAGAATGAATGAATGACTCTGGACCAGTAGAGAGGTACGCTGAGGGATGAGAGGAGAATGAATGTATGACTCTGGACCAGTGGAGAGGTACAGTGAGGGATGAGAGGAGAATGAATGACTCTGGACCAGTGGAGAGGTACAGTGAGGGATGAGAGGAGAATGAATGAATGACTCTGGACCAGTGGAGAGGTACAGTGAGGGATGAGAGGAGAATGAATGACTCTGGACCAGTGGAGAGGTACAGTGAGGGATGAGAGGAGAATGAATGACACTGGACCAGTGGAGAGGTACAGTGAGGGATGAGAGGAGAATGAATGACTCTGGACCAGTGGAGAGGTACAGTGAGGGATGAGAGGAGAATGAATGAATGACTCTGGACCAGTGGAGAGGTACAGTTAGGGATGAGAGGAGAATGAATGAATGACTCTGGACCAGTGGAGAGGTACAGTGAGGGTTGAGAGGATAATGAATGACTCTGGACCAGTGGAGAGGTACAGTGAGGGATGAGAGGAGAATGAATGAATGACTCTGGACCAGTGGAGAGGTACAGTTAGGGATGAGAGGAGAATGAATGAATGACTCTGGACCAGTGGAGAGGTACAGTGAGGGTTGAGAGGATAATGAATGACTCTGGACCAGTGGAGAGGTACAGTGAGGGATGAGAGGAGAATGAATGAATGACTCTGGACCAGTGGAGAGGTACAGTGAGGGATGAGAGTAGAATGAATGACTCTGGACCAGTGGAGAGATACAGTGAGGGATGAGAGGAGAATCAATTACTCTGGACCAGTGGAGAGGTACAGTGAGGGTTGAGAGGAGAATGAATGACTCTGGATCAGTGGAGAGGTACAGTGAGGGATGAGAGGAGAATGAATGAATGACTCTGGACCAGTGGAGAGGTATAGTGAGGGATGAGAGGAGAATGAATGAATGACTCTGGACCAGTGGAGAGGTACGCTGAGGGATGAGAGGAGAATGAATGACTCTGGATCAGTGGAGAGGTACAGTGAGGGATGAGAGGAGAATGAATGAATGACTCTGGACCAGTGGAGAGGTATAGTGAGGGATGAGAGGAGAATGAATGAATGACTCTGGACCAGTGGAGAGGTACAGTGAGGGATGAGAGGAGAATGAATGACTCTGGACCAGTGGAGAGGTACAGTGAGGGATGAGAGGAGAATGAATGAATGACTCTGGACCAGTGGAGAGGTACAGTGAGGGATGAGAGGAGAATGAATGAATGACTCTGGACCAGTGGAGAGGTACAGTGAGGGATGAGAGGAGGATGAATGAATGACTCTGGACCAGTGGAGAGGTACAGTGAGGGATGAGAGGAGAATGAATGAATGACTCTGGACCAGTGGAGAGGTACAGTGAGGGATGAGAGGAGGATGAATGAATGACTCTGGACCAGTGGAGAGGTACAGTGAGGGATGAGAGGAGAATTAATGAATGACTCTGGACCAGTGGAGAGGTACAGTGAGGGATGAGAGGAGAATAAATGAATGACTCTGGACCAGTGGAGAGGTACAGTGAGGGATGAGAGGAGAATTAATGACTCTGGACCAGTGGAGAGGTACAGTGAGGGATGAGAGGAGAATGAATTAATGACTCTGGACCAGTGGAGAGGTACAGTGAGGGATGAGAGGAGAATGAATGAATGACTCTGGACCAGTGGAGAGGTACAGTGAGGGATGAGAGGAGAATGAATGAATGACTCTGGACCAGTGGAGAGGTACAGTGAGGGATGAGAGGAGAATGAATGAATGACTCTGGACCAGTGGTGAGGTACAGTGAGGGATGAGAGGAGAATGAATGAATGACTCTGGACCAGTGGTGAGGTACAGTGAGGGATGAGAGGAGAATGAATGAATGACTCTGGACCAGTGGAGAGGTACAGTGAGGGATGAGAGGAACATGAATGAATGACTCTGGACCAGTGGAGAGGTACAGTGAGGGATGAGAGGAGAATGAACTAGAAAAAGTGCCCTTCTGGGCACAGGTCTCCACCAGGAGGATAGGACTGTGTGAGATGTTTAGGAGTAATATAAACATGTTTGCCTTTGATGGCAATTGGATGATTTGAGGCATTTTGTTCCAAAAATGTGTTTTGCAAAAATCAACCTGTTGGTGGCGCTATAACAGGCCAATGTGAAAAGGGTGGGATATATTCCTCAGCCCAGTAAGAAAATGTGTGAAAGATTTCACGTAAATTGCATGCTGCGTTCATGATTTGAGGCTTTTGTTCAAAACGGGGCAATCTTGCAAACTGTGAAAGCCAATTATAGCCAATTATGATGGAATATGAAATATCGGACAGATCCGACTTGAGCACATGACCATAGAGATACTGTGTAACGATTTGTGAGATTTTTGGACAGAATCTGGAGGAGTAATATCAAAAAATGTGTTTTACAAAAGTCGGCCTCCTGGTGGCGCTATAAAAGGCAGATGCGGAAAATGCAGGTCAAAGGTTTGTCCTTGGCCTCTAGGGAGTGTGCATGCAACGTTTCACGCAGATCGGTGCAGTTTTAGGTAAAACATGTGAAAAGCTGCCTCATGGTGGCGCTATAACAGGCCGTTCTGGAAAATGCGGGGCAGAGGTTCATCGTTGGCATCCAGGGAGTGTGTGTGCAAAGTTTGGCATCGACCGGGTTAACGGTGCCGGAGATTAGCTGTACACAGACGGACGGAAGGACGGACGGACACACGGACGGAGTGCAAAACATACTCTCTCCCCATGCCTTCGGCCTGGTGGAGACAATGAATGACTCTGGACCAGTGGAGAGGTACAGTGAGGGATGAGAGGAGAATGAATGAATGACACTGGACCAGTGGAGAGGTACAGTGAGGGATGAGAGGAGAATGCATGGCAAGAATGAGGGAGATGTGTATAGTACTAGGCATGTAACGATACATCGTATATCGATATTCGTGTCACACGCGACACGTTTTGAGCTTGTAGATCAGCTATTTTTTGCTATATTTGAATTGAAATCCTTTTTTTTAATCCTGAAAAATAACCTTTTTATTTAATTTCAAATGAATTCAGTTATCGTTATGTTAACTTTATGAACTAAATCCAAACACATTAGACATACAAAAGCTGAAATCAATTACTCACAGAACATTCATCTCCACTACTCTCTCTCTCTCTCTCTCTCTCTCTGTCTCTCTCTCTCTCTCTCTCCCCCTCTCCCCCCTCTCCCTCTCCCTCTCCCTCTCTCTCTCTCTCTCTCTCTGTCTCTGTCTCTGTCTCTGTCTCTGTCTCTGTCTCTGTCTCTGTCTCTGTTCTCTCTCTCTCTCTCTCTCTCTCTCTCTCTCTCTCTGTCTCTCTCTCTCTCTCTCTCTCTAGGTTTGTGTTGTCGTCCATAGAGTCCTCCAGTACAGAGTCTGTTGTCCACTACAGTGGAGTTTCTACAGAGGCAGTAGCTGGTGGTCTGAAACCCTTCAGCCTCTACAGGTTCACTCTGGAGGTAAAGAACAGGCTGGCAGGCTGTTGGTGTTGGATGTTAACCCATTTTGACCTGAGATCAGATTCTAAAAATGTCTTTTACATCCTGACAGTTTTCTGAAAAAGCTATGTTTCTATGTCAGTCGTTCTTCGATTTAAAAAAAATCACACCCGTGTGAACTGAGTGGTGTAAGGTCTGTCTGATGTAATGAAATCATGTCTGATGTAATGAAATCACACCCGGATGTGATTTCACAACTGGCTTTTTTTGTGCAGAAAAAAATAGCATGGTTGCTATGTTCACCCTGTTCACCCGGGTGTGATTTAATTACGTCAGAAATTATTTTGAACATAGCAACCATGCTAATTTTTTCTGCACAACAAAGCCAGTTGTAGGAGTGGTTTACACCACTCAAAAAATAGCAGACCTACAAGCTCGTAGCGCGCCACTCTGTGGCGCGCTATGAGCTTGTAGATCTGCTATTTTTCAATAGCTAAAGCATAACATAATGCTAACACCAAAAGGGGATCCCGCCCAAAATGGGTTTATGGCTTAAACCACAATGATATGTTTTCTAGAGGTTTGGGTTGTGTTGTTACTTCATATATTATGAGATGTCTGCAGTAGCTGCTCCGTTGATAAGAGGGACTTTAAGCAACGACGGCTACGGCAGTCCGCTCCGGCAACCGGAAATGGATCAGTGCTCGATAGATAAACCTGCTTGCTGTCGCAGCCGTTCCTACTACGGCAGAACCTACACTTCCACGTAGTGTCTACTACAACGCCATGTCTTAACCATGTTTATTAGGGGTGTAACGATATAGTAACCGCATCGAAAAATCGATTTTAATTTCAAGAATCGAAGTATATCGAAATGAAAACAGCAACATTGACTATGTATCGTATCGTTTTGCAATGGAAATAATCGGTATCGAATCGTTTTGCTATGCAATTAATCGATTGTATCAATACTACATTTTTGTGCGTGGTATTTAGCAATTTTTAGAAGAAAAATGAAAAAGAGGGGTTTAATTACTTAATTTATAATGTCAATGTATTTTAAATAGTTACTGTATCGATTTCAAATCATTGAATCATCGTATCGCCACAATGAACCAATATCGTCCATGTATCGTATCGTCAACCATGTATCGTGATACGTATCGTATCGCTGTTAAAATGTATCGTTACACCCCTAATGTTTATTGAAATAAACTATATACATTTACACCGATTGCTCCATCACCTCTCTTATGCTGTGTAATGTGAAGAAATGACACTAATTCCATGTCATAATAACCATGTTTATTAAAACTGTTTTAGGATAACACAAATTGCTCCAGCACCTTTCTCTTTCCACCAAAAAGCGATGGGAACCCGTCGCCGATGGCTGTTTGCTTAACGATTTTGACTGCTACGGCGATCGCGTGGTGGCAGCCGTACTTTCCGCCTAGCGGAGGCGTCCTGAAAACCGTCGTTACTTAAAGTCCCTAATCTCTACAGATGTGTCAAGGATCATAAAGTGATCATAACGTGTTTCTTTCCAGGTGTGTTCAACAGGAGGGTGTAGCACTGCCCCTCCCCTGTCCATCTTCACGGCGCCCACTGCACCCCAGGACCAGCCCCCACCCTGGGTCAACGCTACTGGTCCACACACGCTGCAGGCTGTCTGGGACCCGCCCGGGCAGGCCAACGGTAGGACCGCACGCACACCACTGTTGTTTTTGTCGACTAAAACTAAGAAGAAAAATGTTCGTCGACTACCTTTTTCCACTGACGAAAACTAAATGGAAACTAAATGGAAACTATGATGACTAAAACTAAATAATTTCGTTGACAAATATAAACTAGACTAAAATGTTACTAGTGGACAAGAGATCCAGTATAAGTAATTTTACACTAGTTTGCATGCTGAAAATAGCAGATCTTCAAGCTCACAACGCATCACGCTGCGACGCGTTGTGAGCTTGTAGATCGGCTATTTTCAGCAAGTGTAATAACAGTCATTACGACGACATCAAGGCCTGCCAAAATTCATTTTAGTCGACTAAATCAACTGTAGATTTAGTCAACTAAAGTCTTGATATTTAGTCGACTAAAACTATGATAACACTAAAACATTTCAGGTGACTAGTAAAATGTGACTAGAACTAAATGAAAACTATTCAAGAGACACCTCTCCTGGCAGTCTTTGTTTTTAAATCCAGGGAGCTTTGTGCTGTGACTAAAGGCTCCATGTTCCTAAGCTCTGTAAGTAGGACCCCCCTCTGGCCCTTAACTTCTGCTCTTACTAAAGTGTATTTGTAAGGCTTTTATGAAGGGTCCTGCCTGAAGATAACTTGGTCGAATAATGTGTGATGATGTGGGGTCACATTACTGGTGGAAAGCGTTTGTCAGCCACTATGCATCTTATTCATGCTAAACTGTAGGCCATCATATTGACATCAACCCCAGGAACAATCAAATGAACTATATATACAGTATATGTATACGCACGCACGCACGCACGCACGCACGCACGCACGCACGCACGCACGCACGCACACCCGCTCTGTTGCTTTTCAATGGTTCTAAATTCAGCTGAGATTAAACAAGCAAGAAGAAAGCGATGCGAAGGGAAAGAGAAACAGTCCCAGAGAATGAATGAGATCTCTGGTGAATACAGTCATTGTTAAAGTGAAGTGAATGAACTGAATGAATCTCCATTCACTTAATTGTCTCTTGGTCCTCTACACTAGGCGTCGACTAAAACTAAGACGAAAAATGTTCGTCAACTACCTTTTTCCACTGACGAAAACTAAATGGATAGTTTGGAAAGTAAATGAAAACTAAGCTATGAGACTAAATGTATTGACAATTTCGTCAACAAATAAAAACTAGACTAACATTTTAGGAAGGGACTAGTGGACAAGAGATCCAGTATAAGTCATTTTAGTGATTTTACACTTGGTTGCATGCTGAAAATAGCAGATCTACAAGCACACAACGCGTCGCAGTGCGACGCGTTGTGAGAAAAAAAAAAAAGATTAATTTCGACGACATCAAGGCCCGCCAAAATACATTTTAGTCGACTAAATCAACTGTAGATTTAGTCGACTAAAATCCTATATTTAGTCGACTAAAACTAGACTAACACTAAAACATACCAGGTGACTAAAATGTGACTAAAACTAAAAAACTATTCAAGAGACTAATGACTAAAACTAAAATCGAAATGTGCTGCCAAAAACAACACTGCAACTTAGGCCTTTATTACTGACAAATTGCAAGATCAGAGTAACCAGCATGCACTTTAGTCAGGGTTTAAGGGTGTGTCAAGTAGCTTTAAAACCAGCATCCATGTCCTCAACCTTATCTTCTCGTGCAGGTGTAATCACACGGTACGAGGTCTATCTACGGGGGCCGGTGGAATCATCACAGAATGACACCATCAGTCCTGTGCCCGAGAGGAGGGTGTTCGTGAGTTCTGGTTGGCTGGATCCCAGTGTCACTCAAGAGTCTAACGAAACCGGCATCGCCCCGCCCCCTGAGAACAGCACGACGATGATGGGCCTGCGAGCGTTTTCCACCTATCACGTCAGAGTCGTGAGCGCCAACGTGGCCGGGAGTGTGACCTCCGAGTGGACCGCCGCACGCACCTTGGAGGGAGGTCGGTAATATGCGCCACCGCGCACACACACACCTGTGCCTTGAGCTCTATTTATTTATTTCCTTTTTTATGTCGCTGATTTCTGTATACATTTGACTTGACTTGACACACACACACACACACACACACACACACACACACACACACACACACACACACACACACACTTGCCGACTTTCTTTTTTTAATTCATTCAAACCTATAGTAGGTATAGGACTTCCTCCAAAGATTAAACGTTTTCATTCCACAATGAATGAAATACAAGTTGTCGTTTCCACATGTCTGACCGACTGCAGTGGCCATGCAGACATGTGGTCAGATTGCGACAGGGACGACTGTGGCTCAAGAGGTAGAGCAGGTCGTCCAATGATCCATGGGTCGGCGGTTCAAATCCAGGCTCCTCCTGGCTACATGTCGAGGTGTCCTTGGGCAAGACACTGAACCCCAAATTGCTCCTGATGTGCTGGTTGGTACCTTGCATGGCTTCCGCCGCAATCGGTGTATGAATGTGTGTGTGAATGGGTGAATGTAATGCACAATCTCTGTAAAGCGCCTTGGATAAAGGCGCTATATAAATGCACCGTTTTTACCATTTACCATCGCAGCAGCTCAGGTGCAGGACACAGAATTTGAGCTGATCCCTCCGTCATGCATACAGCCTCCAATCACATTCAGCCATCATAACGGATCAACAATGCAGTCTCTATGGGCCATATTCAGACCGCAGCCATCTTGCCAGCAAGGTGCTACCTAGGTGATACTTCCCAAAGACAGCCCATTCATCCAAACAGAAAAGTCCTATCTAATTATATTAAACAACGTCAAAATCACCAACATTGCAGCTGTAGGGAAAGCTTGAATTATCCTCTTTCAATCTGTAAAGTTTTTGTTTAATAAAAATCCACCGTAGACATTTTATGAGCTACTTCTAAGTGCTGGAGTTTGGAAGCGCTCGTTGAATATCACGGCCCGTGTGTACCACCTGTTTTGAATGTGCACATAATGCAGGAGGCAGCAGGAGGTTGCTTTACGGATAACGAGCGCTTCCATACTCTGATACTTAGAAAATAATCATCTGCAAGGAATTTATTGACAGGAAGTAGCTCATAACATGTCTACGGTGGATTTTTATTAAACAAAAACTTTACAGATCGAAAGAGGATAATTCAAGCTTTCCCTACAGCTGCAATGTTGGTGATTTTGACGTTGTTTAATATAATTAGAGATGACTTTTCTGTTTGGATGAATGTTACTGTAGGTAGCACCTTGCTGGCAAGATGGCTGCGGTCTGAATATGGCCAATTGAAGCAGACTGACATTGTGCTCTTTGACTCAACATCTGCTCAACATCCCTCACTGCTGACACAAATGACAGCTCCCCATCAGGGACGTGCAGAGAGTGCTAGAGAGGCAGGGGCTGAAATCCCGTAAGAGGGCACTATTTTTGCTATTATTGGAATTGAAATCCTGAATAATTGTTTGCTATGTTTCAGTTGGAATTCTTGAAAAGTAAATGTTAAATGTTTATTTAATTTCAAATGCCTTTAATTATAGTTATGTTAACTTTATAAACTAAATACAAATACATTGGACTTATGTTGTTATTAAAAAGATAATAACATTGTAATGCTACTCATTATGCTACTAATTTAGACTGAAGTAATTAAAGCCGGTCATGTTGGCAAATCAATAATATATCAGTATTCTGATATTGACCTGAGGGCCACATTAAGTGAAGGTGAGGGCCGCATGTGGCCCCCGGGCCGCCAGTTGCCCATGTATGTTCTGGAAGAGCCACACTGCCAAATACATTACAATGCAATATAATTGCAATGCATACATTGCATAGTTTCATCTTGACGAGAGTGTCCTTTTTTTTCAATTGTTTTATCCCACGATTTTGTAACCCATTGTCACCCAGTGTCAATTATCTAATGTAATCCTGGGCGCTACACTTCCTCTGCCAACCTGGGGGGTGGGCAGCGGACTGACCTCATGCTTCCTTCTATGCATGAGGAGTCCAAGCTGCTTCTTTCCACCTGACAGGGGAGAGTTTCCCCGGTTGGACGTAGCGCGTGGAAGGAACACGTTATTCCGACCAGTTCCTTTCCCCTCCATCAGGCGCCCCAGCTGGCCAGGGGGAGGTCGTTTTAGAGACCAGGATTACTGCATGTTTTTTGTGAGGGTACCTACCCTAGGGGACACGGGGAGAACATGCAAACTGTCCTGACCGAAAGACAAACGCAGACTAGATGAATGAACTGCGGAATATTTAGGCCCGATCATGTTCATATTGTCCACACCGTTTCACATCCAACAGAGGAGTTGGAGAGGAGAGCAGATGGTTTGACGATCGTAATTATTATTTGTTTAGGGGGATTCGATTGGATTATTATATTAGGGCAGCTTATCTGCTGTATTGGTGCATGACATGATGAAGGTCAAGTGTGTGTCTCCAAGTCACAGCAGGTAATAAACGTACTGTAGGTTATACTGTTAAAGATGGAGTGACATGAATTTTGTCCACCCTAAAACATGATCATCAGGTCTTATTGTTATATAAGGAGGAATACGTTTTTCAAAAAAGTGTACAGTATTTGTTAAAATGTCGTTTTTATGTGGGCACCCCAACCAGTTCATTAAGTATGCCTGGTTTGCCTGGTGGGTGGTGAATGGGTGGTGATCCACCTGAACTGAAGCCGCACCCACAGCTGTTGTTGTATGATAAAGGGGGAGGGGTTAGGGGAGGGGCTGATAGTGTGATGTCACTATATTACAGTTTTTTTCATTGGCACTTTTGACTGTCAAGGTTTCAGCCTCCAGGAAGAAACCCTAAATACAAAGGGAAGACATCATTGCACATACTGTAACAACCACACCAAGGGGTCTAATGAAGTACTGTCACCTCTTAAACACATGAAAAATTTGAAAAGGTACAAAAATCACGGCACTCCAACTAGATAAGTAGTAAAATGAGGTGCTACTCCAGGTGACAACGGAGGTAGAAAGGTCTAACTGACGGTAAAACTAAATGTCATTACTCTATAGGGCATATCAGTGGCGGACATTTCCTGGTTCCATCGTTCCAGACCCCGTTAATTGTTTCCCATTGAGATTTACAAAAATATTCAATTCATTTAAGCCTAGACTCTTTTTTTTTAACAGAATCAAATGATTCATTTGGATCCTGGATGGCTTAATTCTAAGCTTGAATTCATTGATATAAATATTTTTGGAAATCTCTATGGGAAAATAGCTGCTATGCAATACTATGCAAAATATTAGATAACAGATGATTGAACGAAAACCACTCGCCAGGAATGAAAGGAGAGAATTAAACATACGTAAGAGGGAGAAATGGCTCATTAAGGCTAAACGATGCCTCCAACAATACTGTAAGCTAACAACCATATGATAGCACCATATTTAAGCGTGTGTGTGTGTGTGTGTGTGTTTGTGTGTGTGTGTGTGTGTGTGTGTGTGTGTGTGTGCGTGATTATGATTGCTCATGAATCACATTTCACAGTAGATTTCATGGCTGGATGTCAACAGAAGAGTAAAGAATGTATCCATTTAATGTGTCACATGCACTCACTGACTTACATTATGCGTGAAGACATGTCCTTTTATGTCTTCATAAACGTACACATGACATCCGGATTAATTTGCTG
>NC_136808.1:48840901-48843401 GCF_951216825.1 Electrona antarctica | reverse complement strand
GGGCACATATGGTACAGAACAAACACACACAGAGGCAGACGACCCCAAACATCCATCTGCTCATTCATGTTCTCTTCTCTTACTGTGCGAATATACCCACATGCTTTCATCTACAAATGCTTCTCCCATTGATTGCAGCATTGGGACATATTGTTATCAGCTCTATCTGTTAAGGGAATGCGGTTTGTTTTTGCTTGTTTTTTTTTTTGTAACAAGTGATACAATAGCTCATATCGTCACCGTCGGGGAGAAACCTTGTATCTCCCTATTTCATCTTTTGGTGTTGTTGTTTTTTCTTCACAAATTATTGTTTAAAAATACTTTTTCATATGGTGGTGTGCGTGCGATGCAATGCATTGTCGGCTTATACAGTAGGTCGGCTATTCTTGCTCTTTATGCTTTAATTATGTCATGACCGCCGGCGGCTGTGGCTCAGGAGGTAGAGCAGGTCGTCCAATGATCCCTGGGTCGGCGGTTCGAATCCCGGCTCCTCCATGTCGAAGTGTCCTTGGGCAAGACACTGAACCCCACGTTGCCTCCAATGAGTTGGTTGGTGTGAGCTTGCCACCATTGGTGTGTGAATGTGGGAAGTGAGGACGCTGGCGTCGACTGTTCGCCGCTTCACCTCCCAATATATGAATGAATGAACCATTGTAAAGCGCTTTGAGCACTATAAAAATGCAATTCATTAATGACCTGCCCAAAATAGGGATGTCTGGTTGAAAGTGGTTACGTCGTTTTTGGTGTTTTATAAATATTTAGCTGATGGAATGTAAAATGGTAAAAGATGGTAAATGGTGCATTTATATAGCGCCTTTATCCAAGGCGCTTTACATAGATTGTGCATTACATTCACCCATTCACACACCTTTACATAGATTGTGCATTACATTCACCCATTCACACACCTTTACATAGATTGTGCATTACATTCACCCATTCACACACCTTTACATAGATTGTGCATTACATTCACCCATTCCCACACCTTTACATAGATTGTGCATTACATTCACCCATTCACACACCTTTACATAGATTGTGCATTACATTCACCCATTCCCATTCACACACACATTCACACACCGATGACACAGGAAACCGTGCAAGGCACCAACCAGCACATCAGGAGCAATTAGGTGTTCAGAGTCTTGCTCAAGGACACTTCTGGGGGAGCCTGGGTTCGAACTGGCAACCATGTGGTTACCATCCAGCCACTCTACCCCTGAGCCACCGCTATATGTATTAACAATAGCTTGTGAATAGCGTAATTAATAACTACACTGGATCCATTGGAACACACGTTCTTTGTTCCATTTCCTTAAAAGTAGCATACGAGGTTTGCAGCCATGATATTTGAATCCATGGTTCAAATGTATTTTTAATGTTTTAATGGCTACATCTGTTGACACGGCATCCATTCTTATTTCAGATCTTTCCCAACACATCTCTTCTCTAGGCCGCAACACAGGACGGTGCAATATGGTGAATTGTACCCGGATGACTTTGTCGATGTATTTTTAACGGCCACAGCTGTCGCCTCCATTGTGGGAATTTAATTTCATCTGAATCAAAAGACTTCCCCTGTTTTAACTGCGAGAAATAATAATGGCATGTGGATGATATTTTTCTTTCCAAAACCCATTTATGTTGAATATTTATCCGATGGCCATCAAATCTCTGTTGACAACTGACAATTACCCATAATTCTCAGTGCTGCTCATTCAGTCTAAACCTTCAGTCTGTGGACCAGTTCACCAGCTAAAGGGAATTAACTTCACCGTTTTTCAACCTCAATGTGAGGAGATCAATAATGTAGTCTTGTCAAAATTAAACGTTGTTTTTGGTGTCTTTGTTTGTGAATTATTGACATCACAAAACACTTTTGTTTCACATCGTTGGCACGCCAATCTAAACACGCCTTCTAAAACCTAACCTACGGTTTCTTCAAACCTTCAAAATCGTATTAAAAAATATATATATATATGTTGCTACATGTTGTGTATAGCAACAACTAATACAGAGGTAGATTGAAAACGTGTAGAAATGTGACGTCAACATGTCGAGGAGAAATACACACAAGACAAGATATTTTCTGCCGTACTATGTTGATATTGTCATATCAGGAGTGAGGACAACAGGATTTAGATCTGCAATGTTTTCCTTTTAAACAATATAAAACAGTCTTTTGATGTGATGGGTAAAAAAAGGCTCACTGGTCAGCAAATCCCAGTAAGATTTACTTACAGTACATGTACTACGCCAGTTTGAACTTAGAGCACCTTGAAGAGAAACATAATTTAATTAAACTGTGAAGATCACTCAATCCTTTCTTAACCTCCTGCGCACACACACACACACACACACACACACACACACACACACACACACACACACACACACACACACACACACACACACACACACGGCTGGACCATTAGACGTAGAACCATCTGCTTTCAGACAGAGAACAAACATCTGTTTAAAGACTGCAGCTCTA
>NC_136808.1:48800901-48838401 GCF_951216825.1 Electrona antarctica | reverse complement strand
TTGTCTCTTTATTGTTAATGGCATTTAATGTTTGTGTTGGCACCGTTTAATCACTTAAACCCTATATTGTGGAAGTTGATGACAGAGACATAGACGGAGAATGGAGTCTTCCACCTTGCCTTTACTTCCAAGCAGTGTTGTTTTGGCAGCAAATTTCTATTTTAGTTTTAGTCATAGTCTCTTCAATGGTTTTCATTTAGTTTCAGTCACATTTTAGTCACCCGGAATGTCATAAGATTTTAGTCGACTAAGTCTACAGTTGATTTAGTCGAACAAAATGTATTTTGGCGGGCCTTGATGCCGTTGACTGTTTTTTTCACTTGCTGAAAATAGCCGATCTACAAGCTCACAAGAGCGATGCGTTGTGAGCTTGTAGATTCGCTATTTACAGCATGCAACTAATTGTAAAATGACTTATACTGGATATCTTGTCTACTAGTCCCTTCCTAACATTTTAGTCTAGTTTTTATTTGTTGTTTGACGCAATTGTCAGTATATTTAGTCTTAGTTTTAGTCATCGTAGCTTAGTTTTTATTTAGTTTCCTTTTAGTTTTCGTCAGTGGAAAAAGGTAGTCGACGGACATTTTTCGTCTTAGTTTTAGTCGACGAAATCAACACTGCTTCCAAGCAAACACAATAGTAGTCATACGGGTGCTGTCATTCATGATCTATTCCCCTTCCCTTCTGGTCAATTCTGAGCTGAGATGCTTCCCTCCAGTGTCCACCAGAATTAGGGGTGTAACGATACATTTTAACAGCGATACGATACGTATCACGATACATGGTTGACGATGCAATACATGGATGATAGTTGATACAATACGATTCAATGATTTTAAATCGATACAGTAACTATTTAAAATACATTGAAATGTGTTTAAATTAAGTAATTAAACCCCTCTTTTTCATTTTTCTTCAAAATTGCTAAATGTCACACAAAAATGTAGTATTGATACAATCGGTTAATTGCATATAGCAAAAAAGAAAAACGATTATTGCCATTGCAAAACGATACCATACATAGTCAATGTGGCTGTTTTCATTTCGATATACTTCGATTCTTGAAATTAAAATCGATTTTTCGATGCAGTTACTGTATCGTTACACCCCTAACCAGAATATAAAGTCATTTGTTGTTTTACATAAATTAAAAATAGCAATCTACAGTACAAACTCCGCCGCTTGTGGTGCTCACAGCTTGATAGCTTGTAGTGTAAATAATAAAATCAGTGGGGACCAGACACACTTCCACGTGCATAGTCGGCGCACAGCGCTGTGTTGTATCCACACAATCTAGAGTGCAAAGCAGTTGTGGTTGGGGAAGATTATGATAACACTCAACACTATCACGCTTAAGATCAGTTTTATCGTATAGCGCTGGACACAGAAAATATAGGGCCCAATTTTTTAGTAGAATTTCCAGCGTTTTAAAATGATCTGTTGCCCTGGCCTAGACATGGTAATTTAATATTTAAAGTGAAAGGAAACGTAATGTATGGTGAGTGACAGTATGACTGCAAGAGAGATCATTTTATGCTTCTTTATGAAGGACTTTTTATGCTTAAAACTCAAACTAGCATCACATTTGATGACTAACAAGATCTACCAAGAAAAACATTTTTTGTTAGTCGTGTCATAGTATTGTGATGCCAGACTGATGTGTATGGAGACCTAGACATGCTAGGTAGATGCTAGAACAAATATATACATATGCTTTATAAACCAATCCTGACAATACATTTCTTATTTTAATGCTATAAATGTTTCCACCCACTATTAACGATGAAAGCTGGGGTATTGAAATCATCTCTAGTTGAGTATTTACAGACTGACGTGTGAGTTTGTAGTTTTCGAATTCTGCATTTTCCACTATAAGTTTATCAAATATCGTTGGTTATTACTTATCAAATATGACCCATTTCATTAGTTTAGCCTTAAAAGTCAATGTTCAAATCAAGAACGGATGGGTGGATTTCCATGAAATTTGATGGGAGTGATCAGTAGGCTGTCCAGATGAGTTTTTATTACGGTACACCTTGTTATGATTTATCGTTTTGTCACATATTGTAATAGCCTGTAGTCTCTCACTGCTATGAATTATTTTAGCATTATTATTTTATTATAGGATTTTGTAATGAAATCTTTCTCCTCATGCTCTCTCTCTCTTGCTCTCTCTCTCTCTCTCTCCCTCTCTCTCTCAGCTCCATCAGGCCTGTCTCCACCCATACTAGATCCGTTCAATGACACCTCCATGTACATCCACTGGGACCCTCCAACCCAACCCAACGGACCACCACCCCTCTACCAGGTGGGTGTGTGTCTGTCTGTTTCTGTCCCTCTTTATTTCTATGTATATGTCTTGGCATATGTGACCAGATTTGACTTCAAATTGACATAATATTGGTTGTTCAGTTTGACCCACCAATTTTGGAGATATGGCTTATAGAGTAATGTCTTACAGAAAACAGCGAGTTGAGAAAACAGGCTTGGATGGTTCACTTCTGTGGACTCTAACATTACACCTAGCTACATGTATTTATTTCATATTTACATGTCGATTTCAGCTCTGACATTTATTTGAGACATGCTCTAGTTCTAGTATGTGAAGAGTCTGCTTGTGCTATTAACAGTTTGACTCCATAAAACGCTTTACCCGCATTTAATCAAATATTCTACACTGCCGAAATTGTTTTATTACCTTTAGAGCATACGCTGAAGTATTTGCAGCTTTCAACAACGAAAATCCGGCGAAAAATGGTCCGTCGGCATGTTATGATCAGACGCACCAGCGGCCATGACAATGCGAAACGAAACCACAGTGCAGAGCAAGTTGTAGTCCAAACAAACCCCGCGTTCACTTGCATTTGGCTCAATTTCCCAGAAGCCCTAGCAGCCCAGATGATGACTTGATTTCCGGTTTCGTCATCATAACGTGACGGCCTCGTCATCAGGTCCCGGATAAATCCGCTGTTTCTTTTTAATTATTTTAAAACGGCGAATTAAACGCATTAAACAAATGTCGGGTAAAGCGTTTTACATGCGGTGGATTAAACAATTAGCGGCCGTCAAACTGTTAACTCATTTTGGATAAAAAATTAATAAATTCAGTTTTTCTCCTCTGGTGAAAAGCTGGAGGCTGCACGATGGCAGCCCCTCAGTCAAATCTGGTCACATATGAATTGCTTGTAATAATGACTGTATGAAATATGAAGGAATACGTATAATGTTGACGGTGCTGTCAGACTGCTTAACCCTTCCATGTCTTCATAAGACGGACATTGAAATGTATTGATGTGACAGTTATGCCGCGTTCACACTGGCAGCTACAAAGCGACAGGCCGCTTCCAGTGGAAGGCATGCAGCTACATTAAGACACACGGTGGCAGCCAATATTGATCATGGGTATTGATTTGATCAGGTGGAGCGAACAGACCTCTCTTTCTCTGACCCTCGTGACCCCGTTGTCAGGGGAACCAGGTTCCCTGGCAGTGCTTACTACCGTTTCCCCAACGACACGCTGCCTGTCAACACCGACTTCACAGGTGAGCAGCGCACGCACGCACGCACGCACGCACGCACGCACGCACGCACGCACGCACGCACGCACGCACGCACGCACGCACGCACACACACACACACACAGACTTGCAAATTCCCTCACAAACAAAAACGTAGGCGTGTGTGTGTGTGTGTGTGTGTGTGTGTGTGTGTGCGTGTGCGTGTGTGTGTGCATGTGCGTGTGTTCTTCTATAGATGTCAATGGCATGTGTACCCCTGGTGGCACAGGGGTACAGTACCAGCGCACCACCACCTGGTGGCGCAGGGGTACAGTACCAGCGCACCACCACCTGGTGGCGCAGGGGTAAAGTACCAGCGCACCACCACCTGGTGGCGCAGGGGTAAAGTACCAGCGCTCCACCACCTGGTGGCGCAGGGGTAAAGTACCAGCGCACCACCACCTGGTGGCGCAGGGGTAAAGTACCAGCGCACCACCACCTGGTGGCGCAGGGGTAAAGTACCAGCGCACCACCACCTGGTGGCGCAGGGGTAAAGTACCAGCGCACCACCACCTGGTGGCGCAGGAGTAAAGTACCAGCGCACCACCACCTGGTGGCGCAGGGGTAAAGTACCAGCGCACCACCACCTGGTGGCGCAGCAGGGGTAAAGTACCAGCGCACCACCACCTGGTGGCGCAGGGGTAAAGTACCAGCGCACCACGACCTGGTGGCGCAGGGGTAAAGTACCAGCGCACCACGACCTGGTGGCGCAGGGGTAAAGTACCAGCGCACCACCACCGAGTCTTGGCGTGTGATTCCACTGTGGTGCGTGTGGCTTGTCGAGCGTCTATGCAAACACCATTGGCCGTGGTTGAGGGAGCGAAACCAAGCAGGGAGGGTGATGTGGGAGGGTGATCCCAGGCAGAATAACTTCTACATATATCATTCAGTAATCAGTATTAATGGTAATTTGTATGATTGGGTTCTATTTCATCAATCTCTATAAAAGCTACTGTGTGTTTACTGGTTGTACCGGACAAACTACCTGTTGTGAATCTGTAATTGTTTTCCCCCTTGATCTTTGTATTTATATTTTCAAAATAAACTGATAAACGGTACAATCAAATTTGGTCAATACAATAACTGTTATATGGAAACAATATTACACCAAGACGGACAGGACAAATAAAACGTAGAACAGTGAGACAAAAACTAAGAACAAATAAATCAAAGTAATGTTAATTAAAAAGCACACTTATCTGCCCAGAAAACGGCATTTGTGTCAAAATGTAAAATAAGATGATTCCATTAAGGATAATGGGCCACTCAATTAAGAACAAAACTCTGTGTTTTTATCCCGATATAGAGATAAGGATTTTTCATCCTGGAGGAGTGTTTCCTCTCCTCCTTCATAAAGGGTAATGGATCAGACGATCGCTTTGAGACCGGATCTATTCAGGACCATCAATGTGTCGGCAGTCCTCAAACCATCGCCCTTTCGCCGGCGTCAATACTAATAGCATCATCCACAGACAATTATTCCCATCGAAGCTCACGCAACAGCGAACAAATCAAAGCTAAATCGGATTATAAATGTAATGCAGTGTAATGTCCCCCGAGAGCTGATTGATCACAGAGAACAGACTCGTCAATGGCTGATGTTTAGTGCAAAACCTCGTAAGTAAAGTGAATGAATTGGAACTCCGCTCTAGACCACGGTTTAGCGGAGCGTGGTCCTCCGGCAGGTTTCAAGGTCCACCACTCCCCGGGACGTATTCAAAACGTATGTTTGAATGTCTTTGAGAGAAGTAAAGTCTTCGATATTAACTCGTATAAAGTTGACTTCTGGGAGATACAAGGCTTCCCTTTGACGGCGGAGTCGATGTTTCAGGAGATCCAGGTTCTGCGGGAAACAGAGGATCATCATTTTTCTCCGTCAAACATAATGCAGCGTTGTGGGAATATTAATAATGAGGTGTTTTCCATAATTGGTTCATTTTATGTTCTTTCCGCAGGCTTTCTCCTTTCCTCAACATGTGAATTAAGGGCACTTGTCTTTGAGTGGGGTCAATATTCTCTATGTTAAGTCTCAGCTCGGATCAAGCCAGGGTTTTTTATCATGCAAAATTAATGTTCCGATGAGAACAACCTGAGTGCCTGCTTCCATAAATACACAACATTAGACCATTTAGTCGATCTTCTAAATCTTAGTTTATATTAAAATAGCGCGTTTTTCCATCCACAATTATTATAATATGAAATGAATACTGTGCGAGTGCTTAATTTCATAAACGGAATGCATCTATAATAATGTTTCCCTCTGCTAAATTAATCTAGAACATTTTGAGGTCACAGCGTTTCCTCCAGTGAATCTTCATTTAGATCAAAAGAGGCTATATCCTCATGCAGTCAATGTTAAATTATAAATATCCTCTGAGTGCTTGTTTCCATAATTACATACGACTCCATTCACCCGTCCTGTAATGGCGTATGAGGAGGCTGGCACTCATTGTTGAGCTTTGAATGAAGGAGTTCCCTCGTATACGTTGCTTGGATCAAAGTATCTCTTCTTACCCCTTCGTAAAATTTGATGTTTTAATATGAACAGTCCATTTTATAAATCCGCAGATGACGTGAGCGCCCCTCTCACCTCATTGGTTCATTGATGAGCTGCTCACATTCCTGCTACTGACTCTCCAGATGCATTTGATTGAAGCCCAAACTATAAATGAACAGATATGGAACGTCGCAGATGCAGACTGAAGAAAAAGCTGCGGGGAAATTAACAGAAACATTAGAGGCTGGCTGCTGTACAACAGTTATATAGAGAGAGTACTACGCAGTTAAAATCCATTTGTATACTTGTTTTAAATGAGCGCTAAGGGTTTTTCTGTGCACAGTACTTATTTTACTACAGTACAATAGAAGTACAGTTCACTGTTACAGAACGCCGTACGTCGACAGGGCAGCACTACAGCAGGCTGAACAGGGGGGAAAAAAAGGGAAATGTTAAATGATACAAATGATTTTTCCTTAATTAATTTGATTGATTGCCAGGCGTCTGCGTGGAGAGGAGAGAGGGGGAGAAGTGTGGTGTGAAGGGAAAGTTTGCGCAGACATCATTAGTTTTTCTCCATTTAACCCATTTAGGCCTGACGTCGAAATATAAAAAAAATGTCTTCTTTCTAAATCCTGACAGTTTTCTGAAAAACCTCATGTTTCTGTATCAGTTGTGCTCAATATTTCATGTCAAGGACCACCAAAAATTATATGTAAATTGGCCACCGACACCCCATCTGAAAATATGTTATTTCAGGAACCCCCCAGAAGCAAAGATTTGAGGTAAAAACGTTGGCTCTGAAAGAAAGAGTTGTGCCACATTTTCACGATTTTTCAAAAATAGCAGACCTACAAGCTCGTAGTGGCGCGCTATGAGCTTGTAGATCTGCTATTTTTCACTAGCTAAAGCATAACATAATGCTAACACCAAAAGGGGTCCCCGCCCAAAATGGGTTAAAGATTAATCAGGAGAGGCTGGGCTCTTTAATTCTGTCATTTGTATATTTAATGGGCTGCTGCAGAATCTATGGGTGTAATTAGCTGGCTGCCGCACGCTCATTAATACACCAGGCTCTGATTAATGCCAGCAGAGAGCTAACATGACTGGAGTTATTCAGGTTATGTTGTAGAGATGATTACACACAACCTCTGCTGTTTACCGAGCGACCATACAATAACATATGAAACAATATTAGCTCATAAATAAGGCTCCCATTTAAAACAATACACTGTGCTATACTTTTATGCCTGCTATACAATCATTTCTATTTACTGAGATGCAGGAAGTATCACTTTGTTATAATTCACGTCACGATGTACATGATTAAACGTTAGAGCTGATTAAATATGCATCTCAACAGTTAACATAATTGTACTTCTTCATGATAATTTGCATCGGTTTGTACAAAGTATAGTACTTAATGTTAACAAAGTGCCTGTAGACGTGTCAGGTTGGACCAGCAGCTCAGCCGTACAAAAATAGGTTTGGGAAACATTTCTGCAGTGCTGATGTTTTTATTTTTATTTCAATAGTGAAATGTCGTGCAACCAATTTCCTGTGCAGACTTAATGACCAACTGAGGAAAAGAATAATAGAATAACAAATGCCATTATTCTGATGTGAGAACATGTGGTATATTGCAGAGATTAATATAGGGTGCATTTTGTATCCCAAAACGCTTTATAGTTAAGGGACGCAATAAAACAACGACCTCTGCATCCACAGGATGCACTACTGTACTACTGTACTGTTTTTTATTCTAGTTTATTTTGCTAGCTTTAGTTATATGGCAAAAATGGCAAAATATGACTCCTAACGTGGTTGAAGTGGGACTCATAAAATGTCCCTGGGACTCATCTAAAAGACCATCCCTGCATCCCGGGACTCATTACATTGAAAACCTATTTACATCACTGATATTGTGCATGTTCTAAAAACATATCCTACTGTATGTATTCTGCATTTAAAGCTCTGCTGCACAAATAGCAGAACGGTACTGTACGCCTGATGATATCAAACAATTGCATAGTAACACTAAGTAAGGATTTGACGGTTTTACTATAAGGTACCGTAATGTATATGGTGGGTTCCCCACTGCACATGGTGCCCCAAGACCTTTAACGAGACATATTACACAACAGAAGAATTCTCCCTGAAGCTTTGAAGCATTCTCTAATAAAACACCAAATACTGCTCTGAAAGTAGCATTCTTAATCATACATGACACATTTAATTATATTGCAGATGAAACCAATGATTAACAATTCATTAGCTGGCAAAATGCTAATTTACTCATAGCTAACACATGTAGCACATTCTCATGAAACATGAATATATTTCATGCCATGTTGGCAGTACAGTTGCATTCCACTGCTAACAAAGCAAAGCGAGTAATATGACGTTCATGTTCTTTCATTCAACATTATTTAGGGGTTTTAGAATTATTTTCTGCAAAAGCTAAGTCATTAGTACAATATAGACCAGCTAAGCACAATATAGACCAGTAAGACGCCTGGGGGGCATTATCTCTGTTGTCTAGATTAGGCCTAGTGTCGTATTAAGAAGCTCTGTTGTCTAGATTAGGCCTAGTGTCGTATTAAGAAACTCTGTTGTCTAGATTAGGCCTAGTGTCGTATTAAGAAGCTCTGTTGTCTAGATTAGGCCTAGTGTCGTATTAAGAAGCTCTGTTGCTCTGTTGTCTAGACTAGGCCTAGTGTCGTATTAAGAAGCTCTGTTGTCTAGACTAGGCCTAGTGTCGTATTAAGAAGCTCTGTTGTCTAGATTAGGCCTAGTGTCTTATTAAGAAGCTCTGTTGTCTAGATTAGGCCTAGTGTCGTATTAAGAAGCTCTGTTGCTCTGTTGCCTAGATTAGGTCTAGTGTCGTATTAAGAAGCTCTGTTGTCTAGATTAGGCCTAGTGTTGTATTAAGAAACTCTGTTGTCTAGATTAGGCCTAGTGTCGTATTAAGAAGCTCTGTTGTTTCAGCGCGGTCGCTTCTTGCCCTCAGAGCGTCTAGGACTATTAGTGAGGAACAATGACATGAAGATATGGTTGAAAATGGGTGGACTGCTCCTTTAAGCTTTTAGTTTGTACATTTCTATTTATACATAGCCGTGTGCTTGTCTGGCACTTGAATGTGCATAGACAATTTGTTTGTAAGTGCACACATGACGGTGTGTGTGTGTGTGTGTGTGTGTGTGTGTGTGTGTGTGTGTGTGTGTGTGTGTGTGTGTGTGTGTGTGTGTGTGTGTGTGTGTGTGTGTGTGTGTGTGTGTGTGAGTGCACACTGCACACATGACAATGTGCATGTGTGGGACAGAATGGGACAGAGAGTGTGTGCTTTGATTGCTGTGAAGTTGACAGAAGTCCTCAGGGGAGAGCAGAGTAATGTAATGTTGAGTACACTGTACACTAAAACACCATGACACACACACATGCGTGTGCACGCACGCACGCACGCACGCAAAGCTCTACGAAACTTTAACTCGGGACAATTGACCTAATCATGCTCTTTTAACCTTGTTCTAAAGCACTTAGTAACTATGGTTGGAGAAGTGCTGTACAAATACCGGTAAATAATTATCAATCATTATTAATAATGACTCATAAATAAGGCAAATTAGGCAATACATGGAAATAGCGTTCTAGTGTGTATTGTTAGTCTGATTTGAGAAGCTAACATAGAATTCAGCCTCTTTTTTATTTCCATTTAAATAACTAAAACAGACAATATTCAGCTGCACTGCATATTGTAGTGATGTATGTCATGGTTGTGTGTAGTTGGACGTCAGTGCTGTGTGTCGTATGAAGTGAACATCAGTTTTTTTTTGCTGACTATGTTTAAACAATATGGATGTTTATTTGTTTCTGCAAGGTCAGGTCCTATGAGAGAATGTGATTGTCTCTTGGGTCCAGTCTGTGTGTGCGTGTGTGTGTGCGTGTGTCTCTGTGTGTGTGTGTGTGTGTGTGTGTGTGTGTGTGTGTGTGTGTGCGTGTGCGTGTGCGTGTGCGTGTGTGTGTGTGTGCGTTTGCGTGCGCGTGCGCATCCGTCCGTGTGTCATAAATGCTTTTCTTGGCTACTGTGAAAATTGGTCACAGTAGTCATGACAGCACGCGATGTACAGCATGCAGCATGCCTCCCTACAGACCACCTGATGTACAGCATGCATGCCTCCCTACAGACCACCTGATTGACATCAGCGGAAGACTGGAAAGAGGGGCCAAAATCTTGTTTTAATCCCGCGGGGGAAATTCCATTTCAGTTTCACCCAGCTGATGGCTGGTGAGATGGTCATGATGAGCACTCGTGGGGGGGGGGTAGGTGTTGGGGGGATTCAGAATCTTGTCCAGGGACACTTCTACACAGACACGGGGGGCTAGGAGGCAAACCGGTGACCTTCTGATTACCAGCCGCCAGCGTCTGTACGTCTGGAGCATCAGATCGGTAGAGCAGTGGTTCCCAAACCTTTTCATGTCAAGGACCCCCAAATTGACAAAGGGCTAATTAGCCCGCGGACCCCCATTTGAAGAGATACTGGGACCCCCATAAGAGAAGATGTTTACGGCCCTAGCAGTGATTTTCAATCATTTTAATTTCAAGGACCCCCAGCTTGATATGCAACAGGCTATGGACCCCCATTTAATGACGTTAAAGACCCATTTTTTAAATTGTAAAATAAAATCAATGTTAATTTAACTCTGAGAGTGTACAAATGGAACCAAATTGACCCATAAGGGTCCATTTGGTTCCATCTGTACATTCTCAGAGTTACAGACCCATAAGGGTCCATTTGGTTCCATCTGTACACTCTCAGAGTTACAGACCCATAAGGGTCCATTTGGTTCCAAACTATCATTTAGCTGGGGACCCCCTGAAACTCCCTCAAGGACCCCTAGGGGTCCCCGGACCCCACTTTGGGAACCTCTGGAGTAGAGAGAAGACGATAACATTGGAGCTAGAAAGATCACGGTTCTGTTTGTTACTGTACTTTGTTATACGTAAGATCACGGTTCTGTTTGTTACATACTGTACTTTGTTATTGTATATAGCTGCTATTTCCTCTCGTTCTCCCTCTCTCTTTGTTTTGTCTTTTCTGTCTTTATAAAGGGTATATGCGCATGACATCATCATCATACCCGGAATATATGTGGGAATGCCTACTGAGTGGCAAAAACTACTTTCTGGTCATGACAGCCCATACATGTCATGACAGTCCATACATCCAAACAAAGAAGTCCTATCTTATTGCATTAAACAACGTTAAATGGCGTTGAACTCACTCTTCCACTCACTTTATGCATGCGCTTACCCTCTATAAATGGTAAATGGTGCATTTATATAGCGCCTTTATCCAAGGCGCTTTACATAGATTGTGCATCAATTCACCCATTCACACACACATTCATACACCGATGGCGGAAGAAACCATGCAAGGCACTAGCATCAGGAGCAATTTGGGGTTCAGTGGCTTGCTCAAGGACACTTCGACACTAACTCTGGGGGAGCCCGGGTTCGAACTGGCAACCTTGCGGTTACCATCCAGCCACTCTACCCCTGAGCCACCGATAGTTACAAGTGAAGATTGACAGGAAAGAGGGAGGGAGAGACGTGCAGCAAAGGTCGTCATGAATGGGACTCGAACATGTGACACGCTGTCAGGCCAGAGCCTATATGTTGCATGTGCCTGGACCTCTAGGCCAGTGGGCGCTCCTATTTCTGCAATTTTTTAAATGCAAATAAATAAATTAGAGAAATGTAGAAACGTTTTGAAGCATTTGGATATTAAAATGTATTGTCAAAATGTCATATCAAACATGAATTACAAACATATCAGACGGTCTACCTGAAATTGCATGTATTTAATTCAGTCCAACCAAAAGCAGGGACCAAACATATCCCCACCGGCGATAAAAACAAAATGGGGGGATATCAAAAGTCAAACCCTGCGAAGGAGACATCGAAATTCAGGTCAAGAAAAAGGTAAGAGAGAAGGAAGAGGAGGATTGAAAGGTCAGGAAAGAGAGGAGGAAGGTTAAAAGCAGAGGTGACCGAGGGAGCGAGAGTGGATGGATGCAACGTTGGTGAGAGAGTGAAAGACAGAGAGGTTAAAAGGAGATAATGTGATGTCACATATCTGTCATGGCTTCCCTCGTCTCTGCGGTGACAAGGTCATGAATGTAAATGACACATGACTGCTGGACGTAGAGATTGTCAGTCTGACGCAGAGAACGTCTTTATCTGCTCCGACGCCAAGCACAATGTCAGCTCCTCCTTTCGCTTGAGAAATTATATTCCAAGTATGTTTACTTGAGGACAGCTGCTAAGCATGCTATTTAGAGTCAAGATTCAAGATTGTTTTTTTTTTAACTAAAATGATTTGGTTTCGGTTCTTCAAGGTTATAGCAGCAGTAACATTAAAATGAATAATTAAGAATAACAAGTAGTAAGATAGGAAATAGCTAAGTATGTACTGTACATGAATCATGAAGCACAATTTGAGGCACTAGAAGGAGATGGTGCTATTACAATACATGATTCCTGCATCAAAATATGATATACATTATGTAAATGAGCTGTGTGTGTGTGCTCGCGCGCGTGCGTGTGTGTTATGCTGAAACGCATTGGTCAGTGTGCTTGTTATGTTATTGCGATCTCAAATTGAAAGCGAGCATAAAGGTATTAAGCTCTTCCAGGACAAACGACAGCTGAGCTGAGACATGTTACAGTACTTACACCTAGAAACCCCATTCAAAAACCAGTATTTAACTTAAACGCCCAATGCATTCTCAATGGCAATAGCACAAACTTTGACATGCTACTAGTCCTACATACACCTAGAAACCCCATTCAAACCTATTTAGGTTCATCTTACGGTGGACATGTTTGCCTGAAAATAAATCTTTGAAATGTTTCATAGTTTTAGAAATATAGTGCTTTCAAATTTGAGAAATTCACAATGGGGCTCAATGGCAGATAGTGGCACGTCAAAAAATCACTTTCACCTAGAAACTCCATTCACACATTTTATAATTCAGCTTACTGTGGAGTCACATACTGGAACTTTTTACTTTGAAATGATTTGTAGTTTCTGAGTTATTTAACTTAAACGCCCAATGCATTCTCAATGGCAATAGCACAAACTTTGGCATGCTACTAGTCCTACATCAGGGGTGCCCACACATTTATGACGTGAGATCTCCTTTCAAAATGACGAGCTCAACAAGATCTACCCACTGAAAAAATAATTGTACCATTGCTGAAAATAGTTTAAATATATAATGTACCTGGGGGGGCTTTGGAATAGGGAGGGGGTGAAATTATGACAGCTGTTGTCAACATATGACCCCCCCAGTATTTAACTTAAACGCCCAATGCATTTCTCAATGGCAATAGCACAAACTTTGGCATGCTACAGTACTAGTCCTACATACAGTATCTTGTTTAAAACAAAAACAAGTTTCTTACTCACTCTGTTTACATGACCACGTACTGAAAATAGTACATCTACAAGCGTACGTGTCATATCGCGACAGTTTGCGAGCTTTACTTGTAGATCGGCTATTTGAGATGCAACACTGACACACAACTACAGTATGAATCAGGCTTTACGCTGCTGTTGGATGGTCAGTAGTCTGTTGGATGGTCAGTAGTCTGTTGGATGGTCAGTAGTCTGTTGAATGGCCAGTAGTCTGTTGGATGGCCAGTAGTCTGTTGGATGGTCAGTAGTATGTCGGATGGTCAGTAGTCTGTTGGATGGTCAGTAGTCTGTTGGATGGCCAGTAGTCTGTTGGATGGCCAGTAGTCTGTCGGATGGCCAATAGTCTGTCGGATGGTCAGTAGTCTGTCGGATGGCCAGTAGTCTGTCGGATGGCCAATAGTCTGTCGGATGGCCAGTAGTCTGTCGGATGGCCAATAGTCTGTCGGATGGCCAGTAGTCTGTCGGATGGCCAGTAGTCTGTCGGATGGCCAGTAGTCTGTCGGATGGCCAGTAGTCTGTCGGATGGCCAGTAGTCTGTCGGATGGCCAATAGTCTGTCGGATGGCCAGTAGTCTGTCGGATGGCCAATAGTCTGTCGGATGGCCAATAGTCTGTCGGATGGCCAGTAGTCTGTCAGATGGCCAGTAGTCTGTCGGATGGCCAGTAGTCTGTCGGATGGTCAGTAGTCTGTCGGATGGCCAGTAGTCTGTCGGATGGCCAGTAGTCTGTCGGATGGCCAGTAGTCTGTGGGATGGCCAATAGTCTGTCGGATGCCCAATAGTCTGTCGGATGGCCAGTAGTCTGTCGGATGGCCAGTAGTCTGTCGGATGGCCAATAGTCTGTCGGATGGCCAGTAGTCTGTCGGTTGGCCAGTAGTCTGTCGGATGGCCAATAGTCTGTGGGATGGCCAGTGGTCTGTCGGATGGCCAATAGTCTGTCGGATGGCCAGTAGTCTGTCGGATGGCCAATAGTCTGTCGGATGGCCAATAGTCTGTCGGATGGCCAGTAGTCTGTCGGATGGCCAGTAGTCTGTCGGATGGCCAGTAGTCTGTCGGATGGCCAGTAGTCTGTCGGATGGCCAGTAGTCTGTTGGTCTGTTGGATGGCCAGTAGTCTGTTGGATGGCCAGATGCATTGTGTAATAAAGTCCATATAGTTTATAATCATATAAACAGTACAGAATAGGATCTCTGATGCATAATAAAATATTCATGTTAAATTATTAGTTAACTCAGTAACCATTCATACAAAGTAAAAAAGCTTGTGTTGAACCCTGAGCCATCTCCTTTCAGATCCTCAGATCTTCCCACACTTCTGTTCCCCATAGAGGCAGATAGAGATGAAGATACACACGCACACACACACACACACACACACACACACACACACACACACACACACACACACACACACACACACACACACACACACACACACACACGCTCCATGTTTCCATGTGGATCTGCTGGTGGATTAAGATTCAATCCCTGATCCACTGAAACACGGCAGAGCAGCACGCAAGATGAATCCCAGGGGGTGTGTGTGTGTGTGTGTGTGTGTGTGTGTGTGTGTGTGTGTATGTGTGTGTGTGCGTGTGCGTGTGCGTGTGTGTGTGCGTGTGTGTGCGCGCGCGCGTGCGTGTGTGCATGTTAGAGTAAGTTATAGAAAGCAGTATTGGTCTCAAAGGATGACCCTCTAGTTTTCCCAGCTTCGATTGATAACATTTTAAAACACAGGTTCTCCCATTAGGTCAGATGGGCACAAAGCTTTATGAGGCCTTTATGATGTAGAAAACATACATGACTTTATGGAATAAAAACCTTAATAAAACCTTCAGCCTGCCCTGCCACTGTGTTTACCACTATTGGTGCTATTGACGATATGCACACGGCTGCTTTCCGTACAGCTGCAATGTTGGTGAGTTTGACGTTATTTAATATAATTAGAGAGGACTTTTCTGTTTGGATGAATGGGCTGTCTTATGGGAAGTTGCACCTAGTTAGCACCTCGCTGGCAAGATGGCAGCCGTGTGCATATCGTCAATAACGGGCCACTCCACTTTTTGGCCTATAACTCTTGAACCGTAGGTCATACAAAAATTCTTCTGGATTCCTCTGTCCATGACGCAACTACAAATACATACAAATACAATAGAGCACGCACATCCACAAACTAAACGCCAGGTGCCGGGCCGAGGCCAAAGATAGAAGAAAAAAGATAGGGTCCGCACACTGAAGTAAGCTCCAAAGCTTAAAAGGTTTATTTAAGGCTCCTTACACCATAGTGGACATGTCGTTTCGAGCCTCACGGCTCTTCATCAGACCAACTAGCCTACATATAGGCCAAGGCCGTTTCCAAAATTACAACTGACACGATTTTTTGCTACTATTCAGATGTTGTCCTCATTCTTCCATCATGTGATCAATTAATATGTATCAGTCAGTTTTCCTTTTTCATTCCGATTTGCTATGATTGGCTTCCACGTCTACCACAAATTGTATCACACATTGAGAGGTATCTAAAAATGCAGAGACAAAAGCTACTTCACTTACTTAATCCATTCTGGGCGGGAAGCCGGGAACCCCTTTTGGTGTTTTAAACATTATGGTATGCTTTAGCTGTTGAAAAATAGCAGATCTACAAGCTCATATGAACTCGTAGGTCTGCTATTTTTTTTAAATCGTGAAAATGTGACGCAAATCTTTGAATATATATGCTGTCAGAGTGCACGTTTTTAACTCAAATCTTTGGAACAACATATTTTCAGATGGGGGTCGGCGGCCAAATACATATAATGCTAGGGGTCTTTGACATTAAATAGTTTGAGAACCACTGACATAGAAACATAGGTTTTTCAAGAAAACTATCAGGATTTAGAAGACATTTGTAGAATCGGCCTCAGTGCAAAATGGGTTAACACCTATGATGAATAAAACATCCAATCATACCCCGATTGGCATCTATAGGAGACCTCCAAAGCTGTCTCTAGTGGGCGCCACAGACGCCAACAGCATCCTCTGTCATACCCCCGACTACAAGGCAATATCTACACTCTGAGCGGCCAAGACGGAGATCTCCGCCCTATCAAATAATTGCGCTCATCGCCCAGGACGGAGATTAATCAAAAGACGGAACATTAATCGTTTCATAACCGAGCGCACCGCTCTACAGCCTGGGAGCGTCTATTGGGCAACATTCGATGTCATTTCCGGTTGGGACGTCATCCAAAGAGTCCCCCCTCCATTTTAATGGAACGTGAATAACTCTTAACAGTTTAAGGGACGGTGACGGGCATCACCGTCAAGTTCAAGTTCACGGTCAGTTGCCCGAGACGGAGATTGATAAATAGGACGGAGATTAATGATATCAAAACCGGTCGCATCATTCCACAGCCTAGGAGCGCTTGTTGCCCAATCCTCGGTGTTGCACAACAGTGACACGTCATCGAAAATGTTCCCTGCCTGTTTAGCGGACGAAAACGAAAATCTTAAAACGTTCATAACTCGCAATCTAAATCATCCCGTCTAATTATGAAAAAAGATCCTGTGTTAGACGGCGCTCTGCGGTCCAGTCGCTAGTCGCGATAGATTTATTCTTACCTCCCGTTGTTGTCGATCGACTCTAGAGTGGTGTGGCTATTGTTAGCTGCTACACAGACATTCACAACAACTTCCGGTCCCCCGGTAAAAGTGGTCCGGGCGCTATAAATGATGGGCACATTATATTAATGGATTAAATAGGTCCGGGCCCTTAAGGTGTTAAGAGTGTTAATGATCTCCTGGAAACGTGTGATGGTTTAACAGAAATAATTGTGAAATTTGGATTACTTTATATTAGAAACATAGTGTTTTGAGAAAGAACATCTGTATCTTGTTTCATAGTTTTTCTGGTCTGTGTGTCGAGAGTAGGAATGATTTTCTGCATAATTCAAAACAATATTCATTCTGAATTATATGCTAGAATATAGTTGAAGGACCTATTGTAAAATAGGACATTGTGACTTTAACAGGTGGAATTGTTATATTTAGATAGTAGACCTGTGTTACTCTGATGCACTTTAGACCTGGAATCATTCTAGGCTGTTCGCTTCTAATAGAAATAAAGTGAACTTAGAACTGGTGTGCTGCTGGGAATACCCGCACCCTGATGGAGATGTTAGATGAATTCACACACGCACACACACACACTCATTGTGCACACAGACATCAAAGTTCTGGGGTAGTTTGAGACTCTAGGGCCTAGAGAGTCTAGGCTGTACATGGCAGCTCTGAGGAGAGGATTTAGATTTACATGCACCGTGTGTGCGTGGTGCGTGCGTGCGTGGTGTGTGGTGTGTGCGTGGTGCGTGCGTGCGTGCCTGCGTGCGTGCATGCGGAGGAGGGAGAACAGAGTCTCTCTGTCAAAGTGTGTTTTACCTCAGTATTATAGGTTTAATCTCTCTGTCTCTTCAAGCTACAATCAATATAACGATAGAACATTGCACATTATCAGTGAAAGCAATGTCTGTGCAATGTTTGTCTTGTGACCACATGTTATTGAAAAGTAATGTGATATGTGTTGTTTGCTGTGAATTTATATATACTTTCTATTTCTCTCTCTCTCTCTCTCTCTCTCTCTCTCTCTCACACACACACACACACACACACACACACACACACACACACACACACACACACACACACACACACTGTCTGTCTCTCAGGGGTGCAGCTGAGCTTCAGAACCCGGTCTCCAGACGGCCTGCTGCTTGTCGCCTTCTCTCCAGGAAACCAGAAAGAGTTTGTGGCCCTACAGATCCAAAATGGACGCCCTTACTTCCTGTTTGATCCGCAGGTAAAATAATATCTGAATTGGAATCGACATTATGCAGTCATATTAAAGCGGGAGGCATATACTCCAGTTTTTAGGTGGTTAGTGAAAACAGAAAGATGTGCTGGGGTGAGCGGTGAGTCGCTTATCACTGTGGCTCAGTGACGTCATGCGTGAGCCTTTCAGACCACCGAGTCATGTTGCTTTTCTAATCTGGAGTATGCGTGTTCAGATTTATAGCTATCCACGATTTAACTTGGTTGATAGAGATTGATAGCTATGAACGTGGTTCATAGCTACACCTACTGAAAGGTCACAACTGCACAAAGAGTATGTCTTTACTCAAACTGTCTAAATAATATAACTCAAGTGTCTTTTATACTTTTATTGTCGTTCAACAAACATACATTTAAACACATGAACTAGTTATCTAGGGTTGGTTTTAGGGTTAGTGTTAACCCAGTTTAGGTTAGACGTTTAGTTAGGTAAATAACCTGCATGAATGAGACAGAAATACACATACATTCGTCGATTACAGGCAGGTTTACACAACACATGGATAACACATTATTCATTGATTATTAATAGTTTGCATTATGTATCAATAATTACCATTGGTCTATGTGAGCTGTGTTGTTCATCGTACGTTTGGCACGAGGCTGGATTCATCTTAGTTGGTTCCACTAGAATCTGCTCTCTACACTCGCCGAAGTGGTTTATAAAACCTCTGTTTCCGACAGGGCCGCCCTCTGGGCGGTTCTTACTAGCTAACATTCAATTGGCTGCTGAGCTCCTTCCTGTGGTTGGTTTAAGACCAGGAAGTATTACAACTGACATGTGCTTTGAGAGTGGAGACAATGAGGTGCTATCTCTCTCCATCTATGCAGTTTGGAGGAAATAGTGGTCCTGTTGTTGACTTCAGCTATTCATGGCAGTTTGGCAGTCAGCAGCACACTGCGCTCAGCAGAACACTGCGCTCAGCAGCACACTGCGCTCAGCAGCACACTGCGCTCAGCAGCACACTGCGCTCAGCAGCACACTGTGCTCAGCAGCACACTGCGCTCAGCAGCACACTGCGCTCAGCAGAACACTGCGCTCAGCAGCACACTGCGCTCAGCAGCACACTGCGCTCAGCAGCACACTGCGCTCAGCAGCACACTGCGCTCAGCAGCACACTGCGCTCAGCAGCACACTGCGCTCAGCAGCACACTGCACTCAGCAGCACACTGCTTGGTCAAATAAAGGCAGACATTTTGTTTTGTCTGCGATCAGTAAATACCCATATCACTGCGTGAAAAGAGGGGTTAACGGGCAATTATGGGCACTGTATTTTGCCCGTAAACCTCAAGTTTAGCGGGCATATACAGTTAATATACGGTAATATACCGGTACAGGTGTGATTGTACAATTCGGGAGTTTGTGGAAAGTTTAAAGGACCACTTCACCACTTTTCAACCTATCTTCATATAATAGGTCCTCACTAATAATCATGATAAAATGGCAAGATTTTGTTTCTACTCAGTCTGTGTCTCATAGGAGGGCTGTGGGCAGTTCAGAAACCGTCCTCCAATGACATCATCATTAGGCAGATTTTTTTTAAACAAGATTGTTTTACAAAAATGTTTAGATTGTCATTCTCGTGAGAACGATGACTTCCATTTTCGCATTGCAACTTTTCAGGACTAGAAAGCCTGCAGTTTCTATTAGCTTGTATTCCCCATCGATGATGTCACTGGAGGACGGTTTCTGAACTGCCCACAGCCCTCCTATGAGACACAGACCGAGTAGAAAAAAATTGCGCAATTTTTTCATGATTTTTAGTGAGGACCTATTATATGAAGATAGGTTGAAAAGTGGTGAAGTGGTCCTTTAACGGGAATTTCCTGTAATATACACATCCGTATTCCATGCTTTTTGCGCAGTACTGGAGGACAATTCGTGTTGCATGCTTTATCATGTATACAATGTAGGGATGTCCGATATTATCGGCCTCCCGATATTGTCGGCCGATATTTGCATAAAAATGTAATATCGGAAAATCGTTTTAATTTATCCGTTTGAATTAATTAAATTGTTATGATAATGTTTATTTTTATTTGGAAAAACCTTACATTTATGAATGCATCCATTAGGGAATCACAATCAAATTAGGCATAATGTGTTAATTCCACGACCGGAGCTTGACAATATCGGAATATCGGCAACAATGTCAATGTGGAACATCCCTAATAAAATTTAGTTTTTCTTCTTGGAGTCACGGAACTGCATGACTGCCCACCCGCTTCTGTAGAACTGTAGTATGAACTCTTTATTAGAACGTCTCATCCACTCTCATCTAATTTCATTTTTCCTGTTGTTTGTTTCATCCTATAAGCTCCCCTTACTGTATCTGTCTCCGTCTTCCCCATTTCCAGTCTTTCTTGTCTCTCTATCTACCGTTCACTTCTTCTCTCCATGTCTCTCTATCTGCCGTTCACTTCTTCTCTCCATGTCTCTCTATCTGCCGTTCACTTCTTCTACCCATGTCTCTCCATGTCTCTCTATCTGCCGTTCACTTCTTCTCTCCATGTCTCTCTATCTGCCGTTCACTTCTTCTCTCCATGTCTCTCTATCTGCCGTTCACTTCTTCTCTCCATGTCTCTCTATCTACCGTTCACTTCTTCTCTCCATGTCTCTCTATCTGCCGTTCACTTCTTCTCTCCATGTCTCTCTATCTGCCGTTCACTTCTTCTCTCCATGTCTCTCATCTAATAAATGTGATTTGCAGCCCTCATTGGTTTCTCTCAGTTAGAGAGAGAGAGAGAGAGAACTTTGAAAGTGTGTCAACGTTTGAATTGGCCTGCAATTAACTCATTCCCTGCAGTCACCACGCGTGAATACCAATCACAAGCTAATTAAGCTTCACATGCGTGTGCACGCACACACACACACACATACACACGCACGTGCGCACACACGCAGACACATCATCCTTATCCATCCACACAGACACATGTAGGGGGGTAAAGAGTCAACGACTTCAATGATGAAAGCAATGATGGAGGATGATTATACATAAGCATTACACACACATACACACACAAAACCACTCCACACGTTGTCTCTCCGCTTCAGTGTGGTGATATCAACTCAAGTGTGCGTGCGTGCGTGTGCGTATGTGTGTGTGTGTGTGTACAGTATGTGCACAACTATGTACATTCCTGGTTGAATTGAAGTTGAGTAGTGTATGGATGTGTGTTTAGTGTATCGTGTGCGTTGCCACATCTGTGTCTCGTCTCTAACCCAGTTGATTTGTTCGTTTAGTCTAGTTTGTGGTAATTAACAGTGGGAGTGGTGTCACGGCTTATTAGTGTTCCCCTAGATACATATAGCTGGGGCCATTAGTTCCCCCATTAGCCTGTTGAGCTAGCCTAATGGGATTACCAGCGCAGGGGGGCTAATTTAGCGTGACACAGGAAACTGGTATGCTTAGAAACACACGCACGTGTGAACTGACACACGCACAAATACACATTCTAGCACAAACACACATATTCACATGAATGAGAGGCGTGCGCTCGCACACACAGATGTGCACGCACACGTTACATTAGTTAGCTGTCACTGAGTGACACTTTCTCTCTCTCTCTCTCTCTCTCTCTCACTCTGTCTCTCTCTGACACACACACACACGTCTCACACACACTCACACCCTCACGCGCGCGCGTACACACACACACACACACACACACACACACACACACACACACACACACACACACACACTCTCGCTAATGATGCAATTAAGAAGTGTGCGCTGCTGAAACTCTGGCATTCTCAGTGAGAGGTGGTTAGTTAGCATTAGCTGCTGCTGTCACACGCAGGCTGTGAGACTATGATGTGCATTTTACCACTCGCTGTACACACTCTAGAGATAATTATCTGTCACTGACTGTTAAAACATGGAGTGCCATTGCCATGGAGTGGTATTATGTAAGGAGGAAGAATCTTTTCAAAAAAGTGTACAGTATTTGTTAAAATGTCGTTTTTAATGGCAAAAACCAAGCATTTTTTATGAACTGGTGGACACGCCCACCAGTTAATGAAGTATGCCTGGTTTGCTGGGTGGTAGCCTCAGTACCCAGGCTTTTATTTCCGTTCGCATTCGGCTCAAAAATGAAAGCCTGGAGGAACAATACACATTTCCTGGTCTAGGAGTGGGAGTGAACTACAGTGCAGAGGGGGCGGGGCTAGAGGAGTGGGAGTGAACTACAGTGCAGAGGGGGCGGGGCTAGAGGAGTGGGAGTGAACTACAGTGCAGAGGGGCGTCGCTCGAAGTTTTCTCCGCTGTTTTCTACCAGGCTAGCTGGGTGGCGAATCCACCTAAACTGAAGCTGCACCCACAGCTGTTGTTGTATGATGTGTGTGTGTGTGTGTGTGTGTGTGTGTGTGTGTGTGTGTGTGTGTGTGTGTGTGTGTGTGTGTGTGTGTGTGTGTGTGTGTGTGTGTGTGTGTGTGTGTGTGTGTGTGTGTGTGTGCACGCACGCACGCATGCTTAACCCCAGTAAAACTATGCTTAACCCTAAACTTATTCTCAGCAAAACAAAATAAAGAATCCAAGAACCGCGGCACCGAGCGGTCGGCGTGAGGTCAGTGAAAAAAAAATCGAGGGACGAGATGGTTTAGGGGCGACTGTACCTGATACCATGGTGTCAATGTCATGTCAGCAAAGGGACACAAAGTGACACAAGAAAACTGAATGCACTTCTTTGATTCTTATCTTGGTAAGCTCTTGACCACTCAGCATGAGGAAAAAGGCTAAAATAAGAAAACATTGCTGAAGCAGATAAATCAATGAGCACTACCGTACTGTAAAAGGAAGGGTTACCAAAATCAGAACAAATAGGCTAATGGATATGAAATAATAGATGAAATGTGCTCCTATTACACTACTTATGAGGACTATTGTTGTCATGAACTGGTCATGAACACACACACGCACACACATGCGTGCGCGCGCATGCAACACACACACACACACACGCATGCGCACACGCACACACTCACACACACACTCACACGAAGGCACAAGAAGTTATGTGAATGTCACCCAGTGTTCAGCTGAACATCACTTCACCTGTGTGGCCTGTCCTCTCCTTAAGAGATTGGCTAAACACACAAGCACACACACACACACACACACACACACACACACACACACACACACACACACACACACACACACGCTTGCATATACGCTTGCATATACTCTCATACATTTACACACATGAATTCTGCTCTCTCAATCGTCACTTACTGTTAGGTGCTCACAGAAACACACACACACGCACACACACACACACACACACACACACACACACACACACACACACACACACACACACACACACATGCTCCAAGGGTGCCAGGTGTCGCTGTATCAACCAAAGGGGGATCACTTTGGATAAGTGCTACTTATCTGGCCAAAGTAACAAAGGTTGTGTGTGTGTGTGTGTGTGTGTGTGTGTGTGTGTGTGTGTGTGTGTGTGTGTGTGTGTGTGTGTGTGTGTGTGTGTGTGTGTGTGTGTGTGTGTGTGTGTGTGTGTGTGTGTGTGTGTGTGTGTGCGCGCGCGTGCGCACGTATCAGCTTCCAACATCACAGAGTATATTAAAGAGAAAGCAGTGAGGGCGTTGGGGCATCCACTTTCTCACACACGCACACACACAGTCACACACCAAGGATAGCACAAGTGCAGGTCACAGAGCAGTTCATCATGCCATACACACAGGCACATGCACAAACACGCACGCGCGCACACGCAAGCAGAGAATAGTTAACAAGGTAAACCCCAGCACCGTATTCTGGGCAAAACCTTAGCAGAAAATAGCCGGTGGACCAACGCAGCGCCTTGTGAGCTTGTAGATTGGTTACTCTCTGAGAAGAGGTTTAATGTAGAGCGAAAAGTTAGAGCGTCGCAGTCCCGCCCCCTCGAGAGACCCGGAAAAGAATTCCCCGTTCATTTTCCTCATAGACTTTTCAAAAAGTATTTATTTAAAGACGTTTACGTTGCGGACAAAGCCAACTCGAGTTGTGACAAATCATGACAATAAACACAATGTTTTGGGCCAAACAAAGAATTAGAAAGAAGAAGAAAAACGGCAGGTTACAACACTTGTACACACTTGTTGTCTTTATTCTTTGTAATTATTTGTTTGGTCCAAAATATTGTGTGTGTTGTCATGATTTGTCACGACTCGAGTTGGCTTCGTAGGACGCTTAAAAGGTCTTAAAATAAATACTTTTTGAAACGTCTATGGGAAAAATGCATTGGGAATTATTTCCTGGGCCTGGCGTCGTCATGAAAGGGGGCGGGACTATAGAACTATGAGGGACTCCATTCAACAACAATATGGGGCGGTGTCTTCAGCGTTGGGCTGACTGTATTATCTTACTGTATTATATTCAGAGCTGACTGTATTATCTCTCCTGCATTGAACGCCCTATCCCTATAATGGAATTTGCTGGCAGACTGATTTCACCATGCAGCTGATGTACATAATGTTGAGAAGTCACATGGTGTCTGTTTTGTTGTTCTTTTCTTGTTCTTACACATAGTAGGAACGCTTTGCATGCGTTTCATATAGTTAACTGGTTTTAGATTGGGTCCTTAAAAGTGTAGGAATGTAATGAGCTGAGCCATTTAAACTTGGCTGTGGGTGTGCGTGATGCGTGATGCTCTTTCCTGAGGGGTCTTGTTAAGTAGAGCTGTCTAGTGATGCTACTAAACATGTCAGAAGCTGATATACTCTGGCATTCATACATATATTGATCCATGATTAAATCTTCATCACTGTGTGTGTGTGTGTGTGTGTGTGTGTGTGTGTGTGTGTGTGTGTGTGTGTGTGTGTGTGTGTGTGTGTGTGTGTGTGTGTGTGTGTGTGTGTGTGTGTGTGTGTGTGTGTGTGTGTGTGTGTGCGTGCGTGCGTGCGTTTCCTTGTTTTACAGCTGTTATTGCCCAGCCCACTTGCTAAAAGCTGATACAATGATGTCATACTTAATAGGCAGCAGAAAGTATTATAACAACACTTTGATGTCTGTGTGTTCACACTATCGTGTGTGTGTGTGTGTGTGTGTGTGTGTGTGTGTGTGTGGGGGGGGGGGGGTGTTATCCTAAATGTCCTCAACAGAGAAAGTCGATTATAACAAGCCTCCATTCTGTGGGTCATTAATCTGAACATCTAACAGCAGGTCTAGCTGAGTGGGTTCAGGTGCGTTTGCTCTGTTGAAGGGGTGAACGTGAGGTTACGTCCCAAATTCACCTACAGTACACAGCAGCAGTCAACAGACGTCAGTAGGAGTCCCGACGCTGCACTGCTGTCAAGAGTGATCCCTTCAATAACTTTCAACACTCCGACAGAACGCACGCGCTACGCTGACGGCTCTGCTCCTCATCTGCATGAATTTGCATTCTGAGTGAGCAGACATGCACGAGAAATAAGCATCCGCTCCATGGCATCAGCAAGCCCAAGCATTTAGGGAACCCAGACTTGCTTACTTTGCAGTGAATGCTGTTATACTTCCACCCCACACCTCTTCTCCTACTTAAAATTCAAATGTACACTGAACTGATTGGCTTGAACTTGACCAATGGAAGTCGCCGGTCTGAACCCGGTTCGACATGATCAATCAGCCCTGCCGGTAATACGCACATACCGTACTGTAGCAAACGACTCTAACCCTAAACCTCCAATGAGTTGTTGTAGTGGTGAATCTAGGTTGAAGGTTTGTTTTCTTGCATAACTGGGTTTAGTTTAGTTTTTTTTGCTGTAGTTGTGATAGTTAGGTAGATAGTTATGAATTAATGCAACGGTAATACAAATGTTTGTATTTTGTTGCGACCGTAGGTCACATTTATCATGAAAACCTGCATTTCCCGTTTGTTCGTTCGTTCGTTTGTTTGTTCGTTTGTTTGTTCGTTTGTTCGTTCGTTGCGTCACCCATGCCTCCATATATGGTCACGCCTTGTGACATCACGCCTCGTGACATCACTCCTCCATATATGGTCACGCCTTGTGACATCACGCCTCGTGACATCACGCCTCCATATATTGTCACGCCTTGTGACAACACGCCTCGTGACATCACGCCTGGTGACATCACGCCTCCATATATGGTCACGCCTTGTGACATCACGCCTTGTGACATCACGCCTCGTGACATCACGCCTCCATATATGGTCATGCCTCATCATGATGAGACCCTTAGATCTCCATTATGGTTGTCAGTCCAACCACTGTGGTTGCCGCGACACGACTCAGACTTGCAAATGAACCAAGTTGGTACAACACATGATCTCCATACAGTATGTGTACCTGGATCTCCATATATGAAGACCACAACACTGACCTCATCAAACCCTGGATAGCCATACATGGTTTGACATACTAGATCTGCATATATGAAGACCACAACACTGACCTCATCAAACCCTGGATAGCCATACATGGTTTGACATACTAGATCTGCATATATGAAGACCACAACACTGACCTCATCAAACCCTGGATAGCCATACATGGTTTGACATACTAGATCTGCATACATGAAGCTGGCCAGCTACTCTACATCTGACCTCCATTAATAGTTTAACTCCTGCTTCTCAACTGTGCCGTATTAAGAAGCTCTGTTGTTTCAGCGCGACATCGCCCTTTTGGGCGTCTTACTGGTACTGTGTGTGTGTGTGTGTGTGTGTGTGTGTGTGTGTGTGTGTGTGTGTGTGTGTGTAGGACTCTGTGGTGTCTGTGGGCGTGCAGGGCGATGCAGGCCGTCGCTATGACGATGGACAGTGGCACAGCTTCTTGGCGCTGAGGCGCGGGGCCGTGGGAACAATCGTTGTCGACGATCAATACAGAGGTAAATCTACTGATATTCATACTGACCTGTGTGTGTGTGTGTGTGTGTGTGTGTGTGTGTGTGTGTGTGTGTGTGTGTGTGTGTGTGTGTGTGTGTGTGTGTGTGTGTGTGTGTGTGTGTGTGTGTGTGTGAAGGTATTAGCCAGGTTAATCCCAACTACTCTCTGTCTGATGACGATAATGAGGCTAGGCAGCCCACACACACACACACACACACACACACACACACACAGCACAGCACAGCACGGGCACAACTTATTTATTTCACAGTTTATTTTCTTTATTCTAATTACTTCATTATCTTTTCATTACTTCAAGTATTTTCTCTTCTGTTCTCCATCCTGTTTTGTATTTTAAAAAATCTCTCTATTTCCACTTGTCCAAACCCCCGTTTTTATCGTCTCCTCTAACCTTTTCTTTCATCTCCCCTATCCTCGCTCTCTCTCTCTCTCTCTCTCTCTCTCTCTCTCTCTCTCTCTCTCTCTCTCTCTCTCTCTCTCTCTCTCTCTCTCTCTCTCTCTCTCTCTCTCTCTCTCTCTCTCTCTCTCTCTCTCTCTCTCTCTCTCTCTCTCTCTCTCTCTCTCTCTCTCTCTCTCTCTCTCTCCCCCTCTCTCTCTCCCCCCATCAGGCCAGGCGTCGGCCTCCAGTGGTCATTCCATCATTGGAGAGAACACGGGTGTGTTCGTCGGAGGTGTGCCTGATCACTTCACTCTGCTCAGACGTGATGCAGGTGAGGTGGTTCTCACTTTAACACACCAACACATCATACACAACAAAACACATCAACACACCACTTCATGCTAGAAGGCTTTCTTACCTTTATTTGTAGTTGTTACGTCCCCACCAGAGAGGTCCAGGTGTTATTTGTAGTTGTTACGTCCCCACCAGAGAGGTCCAGGTGTTATTTGTAGTTGTTACGTCCCCACCAGAGAGGTCCAGGTGTTATTTTGTGCAAGAGCACATTATTTGCTATTTCCCCTACCATAAGCCCTCAATGAATTGAATTGTATTGTATTATATTGAATGGGGCATTGGGTTTTAGTGCTAATTCGCTTATTTCCATCGCTCAAAAATAAAAAAAACAACAACTACAAATAAAGGTAAGAAAGCCTTCTAGTCCGAAATTCTCCGTTAACACCAACCTTGTAAAAAAAACAAAAAAAAAACAGAAAATGGGACAAAGAATGTTCAGAAATATTGATGAAAATAGCAGATCTACAAGTATCTTGAAACCTTGTAGATTGGGCTGTTTCCACTACCTTTTTCTTGACACTCAAGTAGGGCATTAATCGAGGAGAATACGAGCTACGAGGTTTCTGCCCTGCAGCGACTATATATTAATTAACTCAACAGCACACCCGTTGCCACACCGGCTATAATACATCAACGCACTAGTTAACGCTACGGCACACCCATTAACACCCCGGTTCATACATGGACACAACGGTTACCACATCTGTTGACACATCCACACTCCACTTAATTAACTCAACAATACAGCCTTTGACACAACGCGTATTATCAACACACCAGTTCTCACGTCCGTTAACACAACCACGCATCGGTTCAGAATCAGCTTTATTGTCACATCACAGGTTTACAGTAAAGAAATGTGTGAAATCCTTTTTTCCCCGGATAAACACATCATTTAACACAGATCTGGGCATTACATGGCCCGGGAGCGTGAAAGATTACTTTAGAAAATAAAAATAAATAAAAACGTACTTTCTAATTCTGCCTTTTATGCGTGGACTAAAACTGCATTGCATTTATTTTGAAGCCTGTTAACGAATCCTGACGTCGAAATTGAAAAAAAAATCTTCTAAATCATGACAATTTTCTGCACATTTTAACGATTTAAAAAAAATAGCAGACCTACAAGTTCATAGCGCGGCACTCGGTGCCGCGCTATGAGCTTGTAGATCTGCTATTTTTCAATAGCTAAATTATAACATAATGTATGTAACACCAAAAGGGGTTCCCGCTCAAAATGGGTTAATATTCACGTACACTAAATCTGTTTCCTGCCATGAATTGCGTGTGATTGACAACCTGTTACCTTCCTTATCACCCCTCAAAAATGTCCGCTCATGCCAAAAAATGAGGTTTCAACAAAATATGGACTACTAAGTATTAAATTACTGAAGTCAGAGGTAGTAATAATAATTACATATACTCTTACCATCTTGTCAAAACAATGTAATTTACTGCTTTTTATATAGAAATAAAAAATAATATTTTAATGCAGAATTGAGTTCAGTTTCTCATTTGGCCCCTTGGGAAATATAATTTCCCCTCATTTAACACCTCAACACAGCAGTTAATACACTAGATAACCCAGTCAACACACCACTTAACACACTAGATAACCCAGTCAACACAGCACTTAACACACTAGATATCCCAGTCAACACACCACTTAAAACACTAGATAACCCAGTCAACACACCACTTAAGACACTAGATAACCCAGTCAACACACCACTTAACACACTAGATAACCCAGTCAACACAGCACTTAACACACTAGATAACCCAGTCAACACACTAGATATCCCAGTCAACACACCACTTAAAACACTAGATAACCCAGTCAACACACTAGATAACCCAGTCAACACACCAGTTAACACACTAGATAACCCAGTCAACACACTAGATAACCCAGTCAACACACTAGATAACCCAGTAAACACACTAGATAACCCAGTCAACACACTAGATAACCCAGTCAACACACTAGATAACCCAGTCAACACACCAGTTAACACACTGTTTTCCCTCTGACCTCTGACCTGTCTCTGACCTCTGACCTGTCTCTGACCTCTGACCTGTCTCGCCAGCGGACGCTGGTCTAGTTCTGCGGGGGTTCGCCGGTTGTCTCAGAGACGTGAGATATAAGATGGTTGACAACCCGTCAGAGGAGTGGAGGCTTCTGGATTGGTCCACAGCCACAGAGAGGGTGGCGGCCTATGACAGCTGGGAGGGATGCCCTGCCCAATCGAACGTGGGCGTTCATTTCCTGGGTCAAGGTAGGTTTTGTTATTGCTTAATGTAAGTCGCTCTGGATTAAGAGCGTCTGCTAAATGCCTAAATTGTAATTGTAGGAACTTTTGGATGTTTGTTGAGTGAATGTTTGTTCATTTAGGACGTTATAAATGCTGCTTTGACTCACTTACTGTATGCTGTCATGGTTTCAGATAATAAGTATCAGTTTTATATGTTTACAATATCTCTTCATAATTTTCGATACAGTAAGTAAGTAAGTAAGTAAGTAGCCTTGCCGAGCCATGAGGCCCATAGGGCAGGAGCCTATCTCCTGTTTCTGTAGCGTGAGGCAGCTTGATGTACAAGTACACCCCCTGGACATGACGCTAGTATGTCGCAGGGACTTACCCTTGATGCTGAGTGTCAAGCAGGGAGGCACTGGGTCCCATTTTTAGAGTCTTTGGTATGACCCGGCCGGGGATTGAACCCCGACCTCCCAGTCTCAGGGCAGACACTCTAACCACAAGGCCACTGAGCAGGTTGATACTCAAACCAAATATTTGCGACGGAGACGAAACAGTTGAGCCCGATTTGTAGTTTGTCAGTACAAAGAGCTGGTCCACAAGATACAACCTAGCCTCAAAAATCTTTGGGAAGAGACAGAAACAATTAAGTTGTATCTACAAGGAAGTACTTAGAAAAAAAAAAGCTGTCAAGATAGCAAATAACCTCCTCTCATCCACTCTGCAGGGAGTTCGAACTACTTCCCTCTGGTAGACGGTACAAAGTACCAAAAGCTAACCGTAACATCTTTAAAAATTCCTTCATTCCTATTGCCATTAGGGCACTAAATGATAATGTCACACTAAATGTCTCGCTAGATTTTTTTTTAATGTATTTGCCACTGTTTTTGCCATGAAAATAATTGCGTAAGTGTTGTTACTGTTGTTGTTGCTGTTTGTTTTTTACTGTTGTTGAGACTGAAGACAAATTTCCACATGTGGACAATAAATTAAACTAACTAACTAACTTAAAGATGCCTTCACAGTTTCAGAGTGGTGTAAAGATGTCATGGTTTCACATAATCAACTGGTGTAAAGATGTCATGGTTTCACATAATCAACTGGTGTAAAGATGTTGTGATGCTTTCAGGTTATCTGGAGTTGAACAGTGACGTTCTGAGAGGAGGAGAGAGCTTTGAGCTTACCATGGTTTTCAAAACGGATCAGCTCAATGCTCTGATGCTCTTCACATATAACACACTCTCTGATGACTACATCCTGGTGAGTCAAATGCTCTTCACATATAACACACTCTCTGATGACTACATCCTGGTGAGTTAATGCTCTTCACATATAACACACTCTCTGATGACTACATCCTGGTGAGTCAAATGCTCTTCACATATAACACACTCTCTGATGACTACATCCTGGTGAGTCAAAGGCTCTTCACATATAACACACTCTCTGATGACTACATACTGGTGAGTCAAATGCTCTTCACATATAACACACACTCTGATGACTACATCCGGGTGAGTTAATGCTCCTCACATATAACACACACTCTGATGACTACATCCGGGTGAGTTAATGCTCCTCACATATAACACACACTCTGATGACTACATCCGGGTGAGTCAATGCTCTTCACATATAACACACTCTCTGATGCAGTGTTGTTTTCGTCGACTAAGACTAAGACGTAAAATGTTCATCGACTACCTTTTTTCACTGACGAAAACCAGATGAAAATTAAACTATGGTGACTAAAACTAAGACTAAATATAATTGACAATTTCGTCAACAAATAAAAACTAGACAAAAATGTTAGGAAGGGACTAGTGGACAAGAGATCCTGTACAAGTCATTTTACACTTGGTTGCGTGCTGAAAATAGCCGATCTACAAGCTCACAACACGTCTCACTGCGACGCGTTGTGAGCTTATAGATCGGCTATTTTCAGCAAGTGTAAAATCGGTCATTACGACGGCATCAAGGCCCGCCAAAATACATTTTAGTCAACTAAATCACCTGTATATTTAGTCGACTAAAATCTTATGATATTTAGTCGACTAAAACTAGACTAACACTAAGACATTCCTGGTGACTAAAATGTGACTAAAACTAAAGGAAAACTATTCAAAAGACTATGACTAAAACTAAAATAAAAAATTGCTGCCAAAAACAACACTACTCTGATGACTACATACTGGTGAGTCTTTACATTCACATCAATCAGGGCAACGCAAGGGCGTTTAAGAGAAATCATGGATTGTAAAAGCAGGCGCCCTGGGGGATTAAGGGCGTGCGCTGTGTTGACGCAACAAAAGTAGATGATCTTCAAGCTCACAACGCGCTGCGACAATGTGATTTTGTAGATCTGCCATTTTTGGTGTCTGATACCTTTGCACAACTAAGAATAAAACACCCGTAAAGATCACCCTCATTATGTAATATAGTAACACCCAAATACACCCATATGTGTGTGTGTGTGTGTGTGTGTGTGTGTGTGTGTGCGTGTGCGTGTGCGTGTGCGTGTGCGTGTGTGTGTGTGTGTGTGTGTGTGTGTGCGCGCGTGTGCTTTCCAGGTGGAGTTAGAAGGAGGTCTGCTATACTTCATGCTCTTCTGGGGAGGTCACATGACTGACCTCATCATGTGGGCGGGGCTTAGCTACTGCCATGGAGAGTGGAGCCAGCTATCAGTGGGCAAGCAGGGCTCATTCATCTCTGCCACAGTCAATGATTGGTCAGAACGGATGAAGGGGTCGGGCGGAGAGGGCAGCGTGGCATTTGATTCGCCGGTGTATTTGGGGGGCATTCCACCTGACCTCGTACATCCTGCGCTGATTGGCCGTCCCAGACACGGTGAGAGATGCAGATAGACGTGCAGGGCCACGTGCGCACACACACACACACACACACACACACACACACACACACACACACACACACACACACACACACACACAGTTGAGATGAATACTTAGATGAATAACCATCTAAGTCCATCATTTATTCTGACCCCTCCCCAAAAAGGGAGGGGTTCGGAATCTGCCCTGACCCCCTATCCATCATTCATACATTATGGATAATTAGTGTGGACTTAGATGGTTATTCGTCTCAACTGCTGAAACCAACAGTTCTAATCCATCGTAACATTGACATCTGTAATAAAATGTAGTGTTTTTTTGTTAAGATATATAATGATTGTCTGTTCTATCATCTTCTCTTCTCTGTTCTCCTCTCCTCTCCTCCCAGGACTTGGAGGTTGTGTACGTGCTCTCACTGTCCGCAGTGATGTCTCTGTATCTGTTGACCTCTCCGCTGCGTTCCGCCGAGCCCTCAGAGTCAACCTGGACGGTTGTTCACCCAGTGAGAGTCGCTTCCATTGCCGTGGAAATGATTCGGTGTTGGTGTACACTGGCAGACAGACGAAGGCCAGAGATGACAATCTACAGCCCTTTACTGGTACGGATTTACCCATTAAGTCCTGAGGCCCATTCTACAAATGCCTTCTACATCAGTAGTGCACACACGGTTTTTCAAAAATGTTAAAAGCAGATGTACAAGGTTGTTTAGTTTATTTAGGATCCCCATTAGCTGTTGCACCTGGCAACAGCCAGGTTCTTCCTGGGGTCCTCACAGAATAATATACATACAAAAAAAACATTACAACATTACATATATCACAAAAACATTACAGATATCACAAAAGCATTACAGATATCACAAAAAAATGATGTTGTGAGCTTGTAGATCTGCATTTTTTTGAATAGAGGGTATGCGCATGCTTAAAGTGTATGGCACATCGAGTGGCAAATCGAGTTGCAAAGCAACAGACAAAGTGAGTTTAACATTGTTTAATGTTGTTTAAACCCATTTTGGGCGGGGACCCCTTTTGGTGTTGGCATTATGTTATGCTTTAGCTATTGAAAAATAGCAGATCTACAAGCTCATAGCGCGCCACCGAGCTTGTAGGTCTTCTATTTTTGAAAAATCGAAGAACCACTGACATAGAAACATAGCTTTTTCAGAAAACTGTCAGGATGTAGAAGACATTTTTAGAATCTGATCTCAGGTCAAAATGGGTTAATGCAATCAGATATAGGACTTTTCTGTTTGGATGTATGGGCTGTCAAGGCCAGAAAGTATTTTTTTGCCACTCAGTGGGTATTCCTGCATAACTTCCTTGTTTGATGATGATGTCACGCGCATACCCTATATAGCCAACGCGAAAATCAAAAATTACACGGATGCTTTCCTGGGTGAAAAGGGTTAAAGTGGCATAACATAAGATTTCACGTATATGTTACATATATTTTGGTTTCTGTGGTGTGCCTTCTACACAACGTGCACAGCAAAGTACATTTTCACCTTGCTACAACAGGATGGGTAATACATTACCCACGTTGGCTTGTGTTGTGTTCGCTGTAGTTAATCTGTGCTGCGTTCTGGCCCTAAATGAATAGTGGAAACTCTGATAATATAATTCTCCCTGCAGATTCACGTTTATTTTTTTACCGTGGCTCTGCAGGATTGTAGCTGTCCAGGAGCGTCTGTGTATCTCTCTGTCTGTTTCTGTGTGTCTGGAACTAATCTCGCAAACCACTGGACCGATCAGCACCACGTTCATGGTGCACGCTGCCAGTAGGCCATACACGCATACGACATTTTAGAATGTGAAACAGGCCATGCGTGATCCATGCAAATCCATTGAGAAAATATTTTGGGGTGACGAGTGAGAGCCTACTCCAAATGAAAGAAGGGTGTGAATCCACACATGTGAACAAAGGCTTCACATGCTTGAAGAAGAAAGGCAACCGTTCAATTAGGGACTGTCCGTTAATAGAATTTGGTCCACAAGTATGTGTATAATGCATTACAGAAATGTTTTTTCTAGATACAGTAACAAGTGACCGACTTGACATATTTTTCTTTCTGTCTTTGATGTTGTAGTACTGTATGAATTCCTTTCTTGGAAACAGTGGATTGGTTCAATCTTAAATGTCCAAATCAGGAGCCAATAATTGAGCATCCTCAGGTGTCCCTGTATTGATCCTAGAGGTGTGATCTTATCCAGGAAACGGAACAGAAGTGCATATGGTTTGGATTAGGGATGCACGATTAATCGGTAGCATAATCGGAATTGGCCATATCGGCCATAAAAATGCCATATCGATATCGGTATCGGAATGGTCTTAAAATAATACAGATTATTTAACGTCTGTGGCACTGAAGCTGTTTTGATCGGTTTTCACCAGAAAATAATAAATACAATGTACTACTTTATTAACAGGCTTTGGGCCAAGCCCCTATAGGGCCTAGGCTTGTTTCCATTGTGGTCCTCTGTATAATATCGGAATCTGTAAGAATCGGTATCGGCAGATATGACCCTGTAAATAATCAGAGATCGGATGTATAATTTCATAATCGTGCACCCCTAGTTTGGAACGGTCACTGTCGCTATTGTTGTCAGTTTGAACCGTAATACTAATAATAATAGTGTTGTAATGTTTTGTTAACACGTTGTATACCCTGTAGAATTTAGACATTGGCGTTTTCTAGAGCAAGGATTGGCCTTATTTTAGCTCGGTAGCATTAACGCTAATTATTTAGCATTCAAGATGGAAGCCAAAACCGGACACGAGTCATATAGTGGAATAGCCTGAAAACACCCGGCACCACTGTACATCTTTCTAGCACTCTGTGGTTGTCACATTATACTATAGGTAGAAGACACCTTGATTGAGAACTCGGAAGAGCGTATAGCTAATATTCACGCCAACATACTTTAGGACTACTAAACTTTATTATTAATTCATCGGTTTCAACAAACAACATTTAGTTAACACATCTATAAATGGCTTATCTGCACAGACTGCCTGGTTTTAGATAAGTATGGTAACAGATTAATTGAGCTATTAAAGACAGTGAAAAGTGTCTATCATAACCAATTATAAGTAGTCTTAATTGACAGATGTTAGTGTCAGGTATGGCTTAATGGCATAGATTATATGCTGGTGGCATAGGCATAGATTTTAAACCTGAAATAGATATAGAAACACAAGAATATACATTTGTTACATTCCCATAATACGTTCTAATCATTTGTATTTAACAGAGATAGTAGGCAGAGTTTAAACAGTAATTACCAGTTCCCCATCCGGATCTCTCTCTTCTCCGTTTGGAGAGGTATGGACTCTTGGTTGATGTTTAGAGAATCTGACTTACTAGAGTCGCCGAAGTGGTTTATAAAACCTCTGTTTAGTGGAGACCGCTTGGCATCATTGGCTGCTGGGCACATTGTAACAGCCTTTCCTGTGCCTTACTATTGGTTGAAAGACCAGGAAGTATTTTCCCACTGACATGTGCTAGCCATGAGGTCTGGCATGGGAGAAGCAGTTTGCTGGTGGAACTTACTAGTGGTTCTGGCACTGACATCCTCTCTCTTCCCTTGAGAGGGAGCCTTTTCACACCTCAACCCCTACCCCCATTGTTATCTTTGGGACTTCACAGGCGGGGGTCCTTTTTAGGTATGTCTGTGCTAGCAGTAGTCAACACTGGTATAGTACCTATTCATTGTTGAACAATATCAATATCATGGATATTTCCACAACCACCACAGCACCACATGTGGTACACTCAATGTGTTAATGAAGGTCATGTGACTCTGTCTCCTTTGTGCAGAGTATCTGTACAGGGTAGTGGCATCTGGGGCAGGAGGCTGGGCAGCAGGACCCTGGGAGAGAGGACGGAGTCCAGGCACAGGTAACGCACGCAGGCACGCAGGCATGCACGCAGGCACGCAGGCACGCAGGCACGCAGGCACGCACGCACGCACGCACGCAGGCAGGCACGCACGCACGCACGCACGCAGGCAGGCACGCACGCACGCACGCACGCACGCACGCACGCACGCACGCACGCACGCACGCACGCACGCACGCACGCACGCACGCACGCACGCACGCACGCACGCCTGTCTGTCTGTCTGTCTGTCTGTCTGTCTGTCTGTCTGTCTGTCTGTCTGTCTGTCTGTCTGTCTGTCTGTCTGTCTGTCTGTCTGTCTGTCTGTCTGTCTGTCTGTCTGTCTGTCTGTCTGTCTGTCTGTCTGTCTGTCTGTCTTAGAACACAGCCCGTAGACCACTTCATAATATATTATACTACACAATACTAGAACACACACGCACTACTGTATGTTTAATACAGTACCAAAGACTGGGAACCCTGATACAGACCTTATCAATCTCTCTACTATTATGGTGTCAGATTG
>NC_136808.1:48784559-48800701 GCF_951216825.1 Electrona antarctica | reverse complement strand
CATTAGCAGATGTACACGTGATAAAAGTGTACCAAGTACCGTTGCAATGCAGATCTGTTTTACACATTATTGAGCAGTGGTTTTCAACCAGTGGTCCGGAGTCCACTAGTGGTCCTTGAGGGGGTTCCAGCTAGGTGGTCCCCAGCTAAATGATGGAGAGTTGGTAACCAAATGGACCCTAATATCTTGAGTGTGTAATGAAACCAAATTTGCCGATACGGGTCCATTTTGAGAGTTAAGTTATTGTTAAATTGAATTTACAAGATGTCTACACATTTAGAATGTATTTTTATGTAATTTTTTATGTATCTCTCCTATGGTAACAACATCAATACAGCATGGAATTGTAGACAAAATCTTATCCAACAATAACAAAATATTATTTAGTTTTGTATTGGAGACGCTAAATGTCATCAAATGATGCTCAAATGCTTTGATTGAAGTATTTATTAACAGTTACAGAATTACAGTACATTTCAAGCACAACTCAATACAAAAACTTAACTGTGAGTGGACGACACCGGTAAAGCATTACACACTTGTTTACCGTTTTCAATTCATCATAACATTTAGAGACGTACAAATATACACTTCTATACAGCCAAAAAAACAGGAAATCATCCTCGATATGAAAAAGGGTTGAAAGCCACTGTTTTTTTTAATGTTTTTCTTGTGCTTTCGCCTTTATTTTATTTTATTTTATTTTTTTATAGAGGGACAGACAGTAGGCTGACAGGAAATGGGGAGAGAGATGGGGGGAAGACATGCAGTAAAGGCCGTCGGGATCGGGAGTCGAACCCGCGACACACTGCCAGACTGGATTACCAGCCAAGGTGCCTGGACCATTGAGCCATGGCCCAGGCCTGAAAGCCACTGTTACTTCACACCACACTGAGGATTTCACTCAGTGGATGCAGGTCATGCTTCCTCACTGTTACAGAGGGTTTACTCTACACCACACTGAGGATTTCACTCAGTGGATGCAGGCCATGCTTCCTAACTGTAAGAGGGTTTACTTTACACCACACTGAGGGTTTCACTCAGTGGATGCAGGCCATGCTTCCTCACTGTTACAGAGGGTTTACTTCACACCACACTGAGGATTTCACTCAGTGGATGCAGGTCATGCTTCCTAACATACAGAGGGTTTACTTTACACCACACTGAGGGTTCCACTCAGTGGATGCAGGTCATGCTTCCTAACTCTTACAGAGGGTTTACTTCACACCACACTGAGGATTCCACTCAGTGGATGCAGAGGGTTTACTCTACACCACACTGAGGGTTCCACTCAGTGGATGCAGAGGGTTTACTCTACACCACACTGAGGGTTCCACTCAGTGGATGCAGGTCATGCTTCCTAACTCCTTACAGAGGGTTTACTTTACACCACACTGAGGTTCCACTCAGTGGATGCAGGTCATGCTTCCTCACTGTTACAGAGGGTTTACTCTACACCACACTGAGGATTTCACTCAGTGGATGCAGGTCATGCTTCCTCACTGTTAGAGGGTTTACTTTACACCACACTGAGGGTTTCACTCAGTGGATGCAGGTCATGCTTCCTCACTGTTACAGAGGGTTTACTTTACACCACACTGAGGGTTCCACTCAGTGGATGCAGGTCATGCTTCCTCACTGTTACAGAGGGTTTACTCTACACCACACTGAGGGTTTCACTCAGTGGATGCAGGTCATGCTTCCTAACTCCTGACAGAGCAGCAGCATTGTTCTTCTCTAAACGTCTCGGAACGCCCCTCAACAGCGCTGCGTTTTTAAAGGCATTGTTAGCAATGAATTATGATGGAAATTATCACAACTCCCCTTTGATTTAGCGATTCATAAAAAGGCCATTCATCACCATGTCAATCGACAGCATATAAATCTTATAATAAATGTGATAGATTAGCTGCAGTGGCTAATTGTGTGCTAACCACCCAGTCATCAGTCATTCACAAACCAGCTTTAATGGAAGGAAGCGGGAAAGGAATCCATCACTCCTCAAAATGGCCTCCCCCGTCGTCATGTCAACAGGGGCGGGGCTAATCTCTGGGGGGTTCCAACAGAGTATATACGCAGCAAGTCTAAAACAAAATACCAGTTTGTTGTGTTATTGATATCTGTTGATTATGAATGAGTTTGTGTGTGGGTGACCGGGAAATTATTTTTGAAATGATCAGAAGTAATGATTGACATGAATGAGTAATAAAAGTTAGGTGAAAGCTAAGTTTTTTGACCTCTTCTCCAAAGCTGTGGAGCTCATGGGACCTTAACAGTGTGCAGTATAACAATGATCTGGAAAATACTGAATCAAAGCTTGTATCAGCAGAGCATCATGGATGGAAGGGTCCTCTATCAGCAACACAAACCTTGATGCCATTAATTAATACTATAATATTAATGATCACTGCTTCAATCTCATTACTTTACTGGATTATTGTGGCATTAGGAAATCAACAACAGGTTATCTGGAAAAACATCTGATATCTGCTTTCCTTGTATATACCATAATGTGTACAACTTAGCTACAGTATGTATGTGTATGTGTATGTGTTGTAGTCTGTATACTGCTTACTGTGTGTGTGTGTGTGTGTGTGTGTGTGTGTGTGTGTGTGTGTGTGTGTGTGTGTGTGTGTGTGTGTGTGTGTGTGTGTGTGTGTGTGTGTGTGTGTGTGTGTGTGTGTGTGTGAGAGAGACTGTGCAGTGTGTGTGCACATGCGTGTGTCCGTCTGTGCGTGTGCGAGAGAGAGAAAGCGCATACATATCTCTCTCAATGACTTTCTTCATCTCGTATCATCTCTACATACAGAACATTAGAACAGCTTTCCCTTCCTCTCTCTCTCTCTCTCTCTCTCTCTCTCTCTCTCTCTCTCTCTCTCTCTCTCTCTCTCTCTCTCTCTCTCTCTCTCTCTCTCTCTCTCTCTCTCTCTCTCTCTGTCTCTGTCTCTGTCTCTGTCTCTGTCTCTGTCTCTCTCTCTCTCTCTCTCTCTCTCTCTCTCTCTCTCTCTCTCTCTCTCCTCTCTCTCTCTCTCTCTCTCTCTCTCTCTCTGCTGGGGTTGACTTTCCTTGTTCTAAATATAGAGCAGAGGACACCGTTATCCGACAAAGATCTGACACTGTGTGTGTGTGTGTGTGTGTGTGTGTGTGTGTGTGTGTGTGTGTGTGTGTGTGTGTGTGTGTGTGTGTGTGTGTGTGTGTGTGTGTGTGTGTGTGTGTGTGTGTGTGTGTGAAACCCTAGACCAACAGTGTGTCTCTGTCTGCGAAGTGGAGAACCCTTCGTATGATAAAGGCTGGCACACACACGCATGTACACGCACACACACACACACACACACACACACACACACACACACACACACACACACACACACACACACACACACACACACACACACACACACAGAGAATAGTCTTGAGAGATGAATTCCTCAGCTGCTTAAATTCTTCTTTCCTTTCTTCTTTTTCTCTGCCATTATCTTTCTTATAGTATCTCTCTACTTTTTGTCAATCTCTCCATCTCACTTCATTGTCACACGTTCTTATAAGAGCAACGCCTAAAAGTCCATTCAAATGTTTCTAATATACTGTAGTACCTCAACCAAAGCCTAGATTTATCAACAAAATAACTATAGTATTGTGATCAATTATGTTGGATGCATTATATTCAGTATTTGTTTGATATTTGAATGTATTTTGGCTGCCATTTAAATGTATACTATACTATACTGTACTTTTTACATTAGGTTAGGTCTCACAAAACAGCTAATAAGTAATGACGATCCTCAACCCCCCTTCCTGCCCAGATGCAAGGAAGCTTAGAGAAGGAAGAGTCATGGTCACGTGACTGTGCTGCGCCATGACTGGGAGCCAAATCTCGCACCGGAAGTTACATGAATACAAAGCAGTGGATGGAGCTGGACCAGCTCATAACAAACATTATTTATGAACCATTGAGACCTGTGTCATATACTCGGTTCAGGCATATAATATAAAAGAAGACATATCACAGTTTGTTTTCTAATAACTTGCTTTTTCGATTTTTTTTATTTGGGGATTGAAACAGCAGCAGGTGTCGTTTCTGTTCCCGGGGGTATGGCGAGATTTGGCTGCCAGACAGGAAACGGTGGACAGTCTCGCGATACTTGGCACGTTCAGAAACATACTTTTGCTCTTTAGATACCTCTATAAAATTACACTGTGTACACATCGAAAAGCAACACAGCAGACAATAATGTGTTATATGTCTTCTGTTATTTTCCAGAAGCGATTACTTTACAAAAGACCTCAGTCATTCAGAAATAGTGTTCATGAGCTGGTCACTGAGCTCTCATTGACTTCAGTGCATTCTGCCAAACTTCCTGGTGCAGTTTGGGTCCCATATGGTGCGACGAATCTGCCGCCTGGAATTGCGTCGTAGCGAAAATGACCTTACCTCCATTTCCTATACCTTGTCCAGATGGTCACGACCCCACCAGGTAAACGGAGTTCTGCAATCATATTCCCTGTTCCTGTCACGTGATGGGGCGGAGCCTGTGCTAGCCTATAACAGCTCGTCACTAGTTGAAGAACACACCTTACGTAACCTGACACCTGGAACGGCCTACACTGTCACATTGGTGGTAAGGATGGGCACGCACGCACGCACGCATGCACGCACGCACGCACGCACGCACGCACGCACGCACGCACGCACGCACGCACGCACGCACGCACGCACGCACGCACGCACGCACGCACGCACGCACACATTCTCTCTCTCTCTCTCTAACTCTCTCTCTAATGGGATACAGAGAACTGCATAATTATCTCGTTTGTGTAATGATATCTGTGTGTGTGTGTGTGTGTGTGTGTGTGTGTGTGTGTGTGTGTGTGTGTCTGTGTCTGTGTCTGTGTCTGTGTCTGTGTGTGTGTGTGTGTTAGGCCTGTACAGGGGGTGGATGCACCCTTAGCCACCCCAGCCATTTCCGTACCGTTGAGAGTTCACCAGAGGACGTCCCTGCTCCGTACGTCACAGCACTGTCCCCCCATGCACTGAATGTCAGCTGGACACCTCCTGACACGCCCAACGGTGAGACACACACACACACACTGTCCCCCCATGCACTGAATGTCAGCTGGACACCTCCTGACACGCCCAACGGTGAGACACACACACACACACTGTCCCCCCATGCACTGAATGTCAGCTGGACACCTCCTGACACGCCCAACGGTGAGACACACACACACACACACACTGTCCCCCCATGCACTGAATGTCAGCTGGACACCTCCTGACACGCCCAACGGTGAGACACACACACACACACACACACTGTCCCCCCATGCACTGAATGTCAGCTGGACACCTCCTGACACGCCCAACGGTGAGACACACACACACACACACACTGTCCCCCCATGCACTGAATGTCAGCTGGACACCTCCTGACACGCCCAACGGTGAGACACACACACACACACACACTGTCCCCCCATGCACTGAATGTCAGCTGGACACCTCCTGACACGCCCAACGGTGAGACACACACACACACACACACTGTCCCCCCATGCACTGAATGTCAGCTGGACACCTCCTGACACGCCCAACGGTGAGACACACACACACACACACACTGTCCCCCCATGCACTGAATGTCAGCTGGACACCTCCTGACACGCCCAACGGTGAGACACACACACACACACACACTGTCCCCCCATGCACTGAATGTCAGCTGGACACCTCCTGACACGCCCAACGGTGAGACACACACACACACACACTGTCCCCCCATGCACTGAATGTCAGCTGGACACCTCCTGACACGCCCAACGGTGAGACACACACACACACACTGTCCCCCCATGCACTGAATGTCAGCTGGACACCTCCTGACACGCCCAACGGTGAGACACACACACACACACACACACTGTCCCCCCATGCACTGAATGTCAGCTGGACACCTCCTGACACGCCCAACGGTGAGACACACACACACTGTCCCCCCATGCACTGAATGTCAGCTGGACACCTCCTGACACGCCCAACGGTGAGACACACACACACACACACTGTCCCCCCATGCACTGAATGTCAGCTGGACACCTCCTGACACGCCCAACGGTGAGACACACACACACACTGTCCCCCCATGCACTGAATGTCAGCTGGACACCTCCTGACACGCCCAACGGTGAGACACACACACACACACACACACTGTCCCCCCATGCACTGAATGTCAGCTGGACACCTCCTGACACGCCCAACGGTGAGACACACACACACTGTCCCCCCATGCACTGAATGTCAGCTGGACACCTCCTGACACGCCCAACGGTGAGACACACACACACACACACACACACACTGTCCCCCCATGCACTGAATGTCAGCTGGACACCTCCTGACACGCCCAACGGTGAGACACACACACACACTGTCCCCCCATGCACTGAATGTCAGCTGGACACCTCCTGACACGCCCAACGGTGAGACACACACACACTGTCCCCCCATGCACTGAATGTCAGCTGGACACCTCCTGACACGCCCAACGGTGAGACACACACACACACACACTGTCCCCCCATGCACACTACAGCTGTAACGTGGGACCCCCACGCTGTGGCTTAAAGATGGAGTGCTCCCCTCTCAACTCAACTCAAACTTTATTTATGTAGCACACTAGAATTTCGCGGGCCTTCGGCCCGCTCATCCCAGAGTTGCGTTGCCCCGCGTTGCGATACAGAAGTCCACAGATACAGAAGTGCACAGTGACACGTGTTGTATGCAGCTGTTTTGTGTTGCAGCGTGCGTGTAGTGTTGTTGTTGTTATCCATATATGCGCCTCGGTTCGTCCCGTTTGTTCCACGCCAGGTGTCGACGCAGTCGTTGGCGCAAATTTCTTATTATTTTAACTGTGTATGTAATCGCGGCTAGTAGCACACATTTTTTTTAGGAGCACGATGAAAAGTTATCAAATAATGTGTTTGAGGGCCCTCCTATATACAGCTTGAGTCCCCACACGTCTCAATATTTGCCATTGACAAAGAACAGAGAAATTAGGTCGAAATGCCGCTAAATATGACGTAAATTTAAATGTATTATATATATATTTTTTTTTAATTGAATGTAAATACTTTACTTATAAAAAAACCTGGCAACCCGCACCCCGCGGTCATTTTCCGCTAACCGGAGCGGTGCTCCCTAGCCTGCTGGAGGGGTTCACATCATCCCATGCACCGTCGAGAGGAAAAAGAAGGAAAATAAATGCAGCCTTGAGCCTACCTACCAATGTGGTGTTGTGGAGCTTGATGACCACCTCCTCCTCCTTTTCTCCCCAAATTGCCAATCCCAATAAATGCAAAAGTTGCCTAGTGTGAATACTTCCACAGCCTAATTACTAAAGGATAAACTATCAGTCTTCTCCGAAATCGGTCAATGTTTGTCAACTCAGCACGTGTTGACAACGCATAGTAAACAGAAGCCGTGTGTGTGTCACACCAAAAGTGGTGACCTATAGAATCCTGTACATAGAAGCATCACGCAATCGTCTCCCTCCCTGTGTGGGTCACGTGGTGGGCTTTGAGCAAATGGGAGAGGGAATGTAGTGTTGCCAGGTCTGCGTATTGTAAGCGAGTGGTAGTGTGTGTAAGTAGCGTGTTGAATGGCATTTTTTCTGTGCTTGTGTTCATAGACGTGGCAACAAATTAGGCGGGGGTGTCGGTGCTTGTGGCGTGTTTGTGTTTATTATTGATATTGATATTGTTTGCGAGTGTGGACGGGAGCCGGCTGTAGTGGCAGTGCGATGACAATTTTTACGCGGGTGGTGTTGAGTGTGGCCGTGCGGCGCGACATGAGGAGATAGGGAACGAACGACGCGGAGGGTAAGTGTGTGACGTGTTAGTGTGTTGTTGCAGTGTGTGTTGCAGCGTGTTGCAGCGTGTCAGTGACGTAGTAGCTGGTGACTTTCTTTTCGTGGTTTGGGCACAGCTTTTGGGCACACCTTTTCAAATGTATAATAGATATTACAACGAGCAATGGTCGACCAAAGTGCTGTACAGGAGGAAAAACCAGACGGGCAAAAGAAAAAACAGATCGATACAAGCAAACATAACATAAATGCATAACCAAATATGGTTATGCACAAAATAGACAAATAAAAATATAGAAGGAGCTAAAATAATTACACGGTTATACAATTTATATAATCAGGCAGTGTTGAAGGCCACAGTGAAGAAATGGGTCTTTAGTAGGGATTTTAAAGTCTCTAATGAGGGAGCCGAACAAATCTGGAAGGGTAGGTTGTTCCAGAGCCTAGGGCCGGCCGCTGCAAAGGCCTGGTCACCTCTGGTCTTAAAGTTAGTTATGAAGCCAGTCAGCAGTAACTTGTCAGCTGACGTTAGGAGCCTGGTTGGGACATACTGTATGGGTCTATAAGTTCTGACAGGTACACGGTGGCCAGCCCATTTAGGGTTTAAAAACAAATAGCAAAAATCTTAAAATCAATTCTAAAATGGACACGGAGCCAGTGGAGGGAGGCTAGGACCGGGGTGATATGGTCACGTTTTTGTCTTGCCAGTGAGAAGACGAGTGGCAGCATTCTGCACCAGCTGCAGACACCTAAGTGCCATTCGGTCTATACCTACATAGAGGGAATTGCAATAATCTAACCTTGTAGTGACGAAGGCATGGATTATACCCTCTCCAGGTTAGATGGAGAGAGGTAGGGCTTTATGGAGCTGGAGCTGAACAATCTGTTTATCGAATTTAAAGTTGCTATCGAAGGTCACACCAAGGTTTTTTACTGATAAGTGTAGGTTGAAATACTGAGGAGGCACAGGGATGTGATGGGGAGGGAATTATAGCCAAACGGCAAATTCTGTTTTATTTTTGTTAAGGGTCAAAAAAAAGATTGTTCATCCAGATTTTTATATCAGAGAGACAGTTCAGCACTGGCTGGAATGGATTTGTATGCCTGTTATTGGCTTTTAGGGGGTAAGTACAAGTGTAAGTTCACAACATGATCATCGGGTACTATGATCCTTATTATACTAGGAGGAAGATGTTTTTCAAAAAAGTGTACCGAAAGTGTTAACATGTGGTTTTTATGTGGCCACACCCACCAGTTCATTAAGTATACCTGTTTTTCACCTTAGAACCACCCACCTGAATTTAAGCCTCGTCCACAGCTGTTGTTGTATGATATTGGGGGAGGGGTTCGGGTTATGATGTCACAAAAATGGTGTATTTTTGATTGGGCCTTTTGATTCAAAGGCGTTCAGCTTTCAGGAAGAAACCAAAAATACCCAGGGAAGAGATATTTTAATATTATAACCACACCTGGGGGTCTATTGGAGTAATGTTAACTCCATAGACACATGCAAAACAGAAAAAGTACAAAAATCAAGCGAATGAACTGGCGTGAAACCCTAGGCTGATTTGGTAGTTTGTTTTCCAATCCAGGTAAACAAACTACAGCAGGGTAAAAACATGGCAGGCTGCATAAAACTGACCTTATAGTATACAGTGATGTAAGCAACACAGCTGCAGCGAATCAAATTAATAATGGGGGTGTTAGATTTTAACCAATTCTGGGCGGGAACCCCTTTTGGTGTTTTGAGCATTATGTTATACTTTAGCTATTGGAAAATAGCAGATCTACAAGCTACGAGCTTGTAGGTCTGCTATTTCTTTTAAATCATGAAAATATGGTGCAAATCTTTGAATATATATTATTTCAGAGCGAAAGTTTTTAACTCAAATCTTTGCTTCTCAGGGGGGTCCCTGGAACAACACATTTTCAGATGGCGGTCCGTGGCCAAATACAGATAATTCTGGCGGTCCTTGACATGAAAAAGGTTGAGCACCAGTGACACAGAAACATAGGGTTTTTCAGAAAACTGTCAGGATTTAGAAGGCATGTAGAATGGTCCTCAGGTCTAAATGGGTTAAGTGCACGTTGGCATGCCCTTGCCTCTGGACACACCCATGACAATCTGACACGCCCGTCATTCATTTGTTTGGCCGCGCAGCCTATCGAGTTTTCTGAGTTGAGAATGTGTTGGCGGATATGATCGTTCTTCACGGCACTCGCGGCGAAAAATGAACAGTGAATGAAAGCCATACATTAATATAGGCCTATACACAGCTTTGATTGATTGAAATATTTATTAACAGAATTACAGTACATTTCAAGCACAACTCAATACAAAGACTGTTAACTGTGAGTGGACGACCCAATAAAGCATTACACTTGTTTACAAAACATTTAGAGACGTACAAATAGACACTTCTATATACAGCCAAAGAACAGTAAGTGGATGTTTATTTTTGCGGGGATGAAACGTTTGAAATAATAAACAGAATGAATGGAAATAGGGGGAATACATACGATGAGATGAGGGAGAGACAGAATTAATTAATTAGAGCAGAGACGTACACAGAGGAACGGATGAGAGACAGAGATTGAAGGGACGAGAAAGAGAGATAGAGAGAAGCAATGGAGATAATGAAGTGATGAGAGAGACAGCATGAATGGATGAGAGAGAGGGGGGGGGGGGGGGATACACACATGGAAAATGAAAGAGAATAAGAGCAGAAAGTGGAGAGAAAGAAAGGGGAGGTAGACAGGTAGAGAATGCAAAGATAGAGAGCGAGAGAGAGAGAGAGCGTGTGTGAGAGAGACCAGCAGAGGTTCTTTTAGTGGATGTAAAGTGCTCCCTTTTGACTGAACCGAGAACTGCAGGCTAGAAACACAAACACACACTGTCTCTCTCTTCCTCTCCCTCTATCTCTCTCTCTCACACACACACACACACACACACACACACACACACACAGCTTCTATTCGTCTCATCCTCTCTTCTGAATCATAATGTACACTTTATTGACGGTTTTATACACAACATTGATGTTGATGAAGATTCGTACAATTTATTTATAACATGTGTTTGGACTTGAATACCATCCCTTAATTTCCTCTACAAATTACTCAGTTTCGCGTGTGTGTGTACGTGCACATGCATGTGTCACACCGAGACACAAAGGAACGTTGTTCATCAGCATTATATTAAATTGAATTAAATGATATTATACTGCATACTATAAGGGTTTCTCAGTGAGAGACTGATGCATGTCCCTCCAGAGGAAGACAGTATGTCACCACCATCACACAGTGGGTAGAACTCTACGAAGTATGCCTTATTATTTGTGTTGTTCTTTTGGCTTCAGTTCAGAAATTGTGGAAACGTGTAAATGAATAAATAATACATTAATTAAAGAACATTGTTGGGTAAATTATCTAATTTAATTAAAAATACAAATCTAAATTTATTTTTGTATGGTTTATTATTAATTAAATAAAACACCCTCCAGATGATCGCAGATGATTATAAATAACCGGATGAATTGAAGGATGAACTGTGGATATTTCCCAACTCATTTCACAGCCTTTAATGTACACCACGCGTCACATGGTATCAGATATTACTGCCACCCCAGTAGCAGTGTGTTTAATTCCCAACGTCTGTGCGTGTTAAATGTGAATCATGTGTGTTTTACGCCTAATGCCACGAGTGCATTTTGCTCCATAAACCCTGTGATGTGTGAGAATATTAGCCGAGATCAGATGACGGCAATTTATAACGAGGGAGGCACTTAATCACGATTAGCCCGTTATCGTCCGCTTAAAGAGCTTTAATTTCTGCTTAAAGAGCTTTAATTTCGGCTTTAAAAGCCTTAGTTTCTGCTTAAAAGGAAGAAGAGCTCAGGGCTTTATTTTATTTTGTTCATTTTGTTGTCAGAGACGGTCAGCGACAATGATGATGATTTGCTCTCTTGGGTTTCACAGCACTGAGATTCTACATTTATCCTCTCCCTATGTCCTCTCTCTCTCTCTCTCTCTCTCTCTCTCCCTCTCTCTCTCTCTCTCTCTCCCCTTCCCTCCCTCGCTCCCTCCCAATTCCATGGGGATTTGTGAGGATAATCCTCGTGGGGATTAGGTCGGGGCAACACGCAGACAAAGAGTGGAAATAAGCCAGTTATGCATTCACTGCTTCATTTCCCAACCTGTCTTTATTACAACCTACACTGATATGGGCTTACTATCGCGCGCGCACACACACACACGCACACACATGCACACACGCACGCACGCATGCACGCACAAGCACACGCACGCACGCACGCAGTGATTGTCCACATTAAGAGCTTCGCAGATGTGTTTTTGCTTGGTGGGTTCTGATAGGTGCGTCTATCTGCAGTAACCAATAAAAACCACACATGATTAAAGCAGAATAGCCTCTTAGTTCTCACAGCTGATCTTTTGAGCCCCTGTATGCATTTTTATTAAGGAAAAGCACTTTTGGCACCATACTGTTCCTTTTTTATTAGGTGAATGTAATGCAATTATCTGTGTGTGTGTGTGTGTGTGTGTGTGTGTGTGTGTGTGTGTGTGTGTGTGTGTGTGTGTGTGTGTGTGTGTGTGTGTGTGTGTGTGTGTGTGTGTGTGTGTGTGTGTGTGTGTGTGTGTGAGAAAGAGAGAGAGACAGACATGTACTTGTATGTCTAAGGATGCATGTATAAGTAGGTAACCACATGCCTGCCTTTCTGTCAGTCAGTAGTCATTATGTGCCCCTGTACTGTTGTCTTCTCACTGTCTGTCTTCATGAGGTAGTGTGTATCTTTGTGGGATCTTATCATAATCTGTGTCCTCATGAGGTCTTGTCACTGTGCGTGTCCTCATGAGGTCTTGTCACTGTGCGTGTCCTCATGAGGTCTTGTCACTGTGCGTTTCCTCATGTGGTCTTGTCATAATATGTGTATAGGTCATAGAGTAATATAAGGATAGAGACCGAACTGGAACCCCCCCCCCGCTATTAATTTCAGTTGCTCAGTGGCGTTTTGAAGCACCCGGAAGATCACTCTACTTCCGCAATTTGACCACCAACAGTTGGTGGTCAAATGCGGAAGTGCAAACGAGCGCTCACTGTTAAAGCCCACCTGCACGGGGTTTCCTCGTCATGAATCCACGGGTCCGCCTGCAGTTCACGCTCTAACCACTAGGGCCGAGTGCTTCAACGCTGGAGAGCCTCCCTGGGGGCTTGCTATAGGCTCTATATGCACACAGAATAACTTCCTACTTCCGGGCCCCTTCCCTATACTTCCTTCACATGATGCTAAGGCTCTGTTCCATTTAGTGTGCAGTGGTTCTCAAACGCTTTAAAAAAAAATATTCAAGGACCCCATAACTGGATCCATTCTTCTACTCTCAGAGTTACACACCCGTAAGGGGCCATTTGGAACCCACTCAAGGACACTTTGAGACCCACCACTGGTATAGCAGAGTGTTTCCAGTGAGCCAACATGCACAGTAGCAGCACCCTGACTCTGTTTGACCAGAATGAAACAGAGGTCTCCACCAGGACATGATAGTTTTTGGAAACATGTCAAGTGGCATTTCTTCCTCAGCCTAGTGGGAATATGTGTGCACGGTTGCACTGCAATCGGACGCTGTGTTAATGATTTGCGGAATTTTGTACAAAACAGGCCTCTCCTGAAAACTGGAAGCCAATCTTAGCCAATCAGGATGGAATATGAGAAACATACCCGTCTTGATCACATGACTATAGAGATCAGGACACAAGTGGTTTCCTTATATTACTACATAGTTTATTTGAATGCATGTCTTCAAATTAGCCTCCAAATCCATCATGAACACTAAACAGTATAACACAAAAAGATCATGTTAAAAATACCATAAATTAACAGCATGTAGCACATCATGGCATGTAGATGCAAAGTTTAAACCTTTTACCCAAATTACAAGTAAAATACAGACAAACAAACAAATACCTCGTTGGCTGCATGCATGCTACAACAAAGGGAATACTCTTCAGTCTTCGGGAGGTGCTTATAACCTTTATTATAAACTTAACCCTGTAAGATAACCCGGATATATTTCTACTTGCAAAAAAGAGATTTCAACCTTACTACTACTTTGTACTACTAGGACTTATGTTAAAAAAATATGTTAAAACAACAAAAAAAGTTTAATGAAAATGTTATGCACATTTATAATAATTATTAAAATAATAATAATAAATTAATAATTTACATTCGGTGGATATCTTTCACAATAATACATGATACATGTTCTAGACATTCTAATGATCACACAAATATATGTATTACATGCATTTTAGTTACTTTTATCAGGGTTAAAGATTAAAGGTCATACTGTAGGTACATTTTGATTAGAAATTGCAGAGATGTCCAGAGATTTTGAAGTTGAAGTTTGAAGTTGAAATTTGTGCCTCTGTGGGGGGTATTTATATGCAAATATCATGACCAATGGCATTGCAAGACTAAACAATGAACATCAATGATGATGTTTAGGTAAAAAAAAGAACAGAAAAAAATAATAATAATTAAGTAATTAATTAAAATAAAAATGTTACCGAGAAGCATCGTTGGGTCTTACCGGGAGTATCTTGTGACCATGAGCTTCTGCACCTTGTTGCTTGTTGCTTAATAGCTAATGCAAGAAGTGTAATAACCAGGTGTGTTTATTGTCCAGGTGTAATAACCAGGTGTGTTTATTGTCCAGGTGTAATAACCAGGTGTGTTTATGGTCCAGGTGTAATAACCAGGTGTCTTTATGGTCCAGGTGTAATAACCAGGTGTGTTTATGTTCCAGGTGTAATAACCAGGTGTGTTTATGGTCCAGGTGTAATAACCAGGTGTGTTTATTGTCCAGGTGTAATAACCAGGTGTGTTTATGGTCCAGGTGTAATAACCAGGTGTGTTTATGGTCCAGGTGTAATAACCAGGTGTGTTTATTGTCCAGGTGTAATAACCAGGTGTGTTTATGGTCCAGGTGTAATAACCAGGTGTGTTTATTGTCCAGGTGTAATAACCAGGTGTGTTTATGGTCCAGGTGTAATAACCAGGTGTGTTTATGGTCCAGGTGTAATAACCAGGTGTGTTTATGGTCCAGGTGTAATAACCAGGTGTGTTTATGGTCCAGGTGTAATAACCAGGTGTGTTTATTCAACAGGTGTAATAACCAGGTGTGTTTATGGTCCAGGTGTAATAACCAGGTGTGTTTATGGTCCAGGTGTAATAACCAGGTGTGTTTATTGCCCAGGTGTAATTACCAGGTGTGTTTATTGTCCAGGTGTAATTACCAGGTGTGTTTATGGTCCAGGTGTAATAACCAGGTGTGTTTATGGTCCAGGTGTAATAACCAGGTGTGTTTATGGTCCAGGTGTAATAACCAGGTGTGTTTATGGTACAGGTGTCATAACCAGGTGTGTTTATGGTACAGGTGTAATAACCAGGTGTGTTTATGGTCCAGGTGTAATAACCAGGTGTGTTTATGGTACAGGTGTCATAACCAGGTGTGTTTATGGTACAGGTGTCATAACCAGGTGTGTTTATGGTACAGGTGTAATAACCAGGTGTGTTTATGGTCCAGGTGTAATAACCAGGTGTGTTTAGGGTCCAGGTGTAATTACCAGGTGTGTTTATGGTCCAGGTGTAATAACCAGGTGTGTTTAGGGTCCAGGTGTAATAACCAGGTGTGTTTATGGTCCAGGTGTAATAACCAGGTGTGTTTAGGGTCCAGGTGTAATAACCAGGTGTGTTTATGGTCCAGGTGTAATAACCAGGTGTGTTTATTGTCCAGGTGTAATAACCAGGTGTGTTTATTGTCCAGGTGTAATAACCAGGTGTGTTTATGTTCCAGGTGTAATAACCAGCTACGGTCTGTGGCTGGATGGAGCGCTTGTTTTAAACTCCAGCTCCTCCCAGAAGTTCTTTGCGGTGGAGGGTCTCTCTCCATGGAGCCAACACACACTCAGGTTGCAGGCATGCACAGCGCAGGGCTGTGGGAAGGGACCACTGGTGAGTAATGATCATACTAACGCACACACACACGCACGCACGCACGCACGCACGCACGCACGCACGCACGCACGCACGCACGCACGCACGCACGCACGCACAGTTAACCCCATGCAAGACCCATGTTTTCTAGAATTATTATGCAAATGCAGTGTGTGCACGAGCAAGGTGTGTGTGTGTGTGTGTGTGTGTGTGTGTGTGTGTGTGTGTGTGTGTGTGTGTGTGTGTGTGTGTGTGTGTGTGT
>NC_136808.1:48774559-48779559 GCF_951216825.1 Electrona antarctica | reverse complement strand
CACCGTTTGAATGACCTCTCTACTTTTAGATAGCCTGCAGCACTTCTCAGTTGGCTTTAATTTCTATTCACAACCTGTTGTTTATGCATCTCTATTAGAATCCATTTTTATTTTAGTTTTGCAATGCAAATAATTGATTGTATCGATACTAATTACTCATGCGTTGTATTTTGCAGAAGAGTGGTTTAATTACTTTTCCATTCGATATCGCTACACTTGGTCTGTCGATAAACGTGTGTATTCTCTGTGTTCAAATTCAATGTCCATCTATTTGCCAGAGAATCACTGTTTGCTTATTTACAGTATATCCATACCTGTACATGTTTCCCTCAAAACACCTGCACTATGTTTCACACAGATTGAATGTCTTTGTTAAATGAGTTTTTAAACCATTGAATCGTATCATATCGCCATGAATGAACCAATATCGTCCATGTATCGTATCGTCAACCATCGTGATGCATATCGTAACGTTGCACCTCAAATCTCTATACTCACAAACTATTTGTATCCACCTCTCTCTCTCTGTCTCTCTGTCTCTCTTCTCTCTCTCTCTCTCTCTCTCTCTCTCTCTCTCTCTCTCTCTCTCTCTCTCTCTCTGTCTCTCTGTCTCTCTTTCGCTCTCTCTGTCTGTCTGTCTGTCTGTCTCTCTCTCTCTCTCTCTCTCTCTCTCTCTCTCTCTCTCTCTCGCTCTTCTCTCACTGAACTGATTTTATTAACAGACATATGCTGACATTATAAGTAATGTGGTTACTGTAATTGTATTACTTTTTTGAGTAATGGAGTAACTTAACGCTTTAGTTTTGCATTAGAGTGATCGGTTACTTTTTCCAAAACAATGTTGTTAATTAGTGTCATGTAAGACGTATGTTTCCCTGTTCCTTCTGTCGACATGCACAAAGGAAAAGGAAAGTCCATCTGACACATTTTCAACGGAGAGTTGCGCGGATGTAACACAAACATTTGGGTGACCGATGCCTTGCCAACTGCTAGCAGTCTGTGTGTTGATCGCTTAACCCATTTTGGGGCGAGAACCCCTTTTGGTGTTAGCATTATGTTATGCTTTAGCTATTGAGAAATAGCAGATCTACAAGCTCATAGCGCGCCACCGAGTGGCGCGCTACGAGCTTGTAGGTCTGCTATTTTTGAAAAATCGAAGAACGACTGACATAGAAACATAGCTTTTTCAGAAAACTGTCAGGATTTAGAAGACATTTTTAGAATCTGATCTCAGGTCAAAATTATATGCAATAGGTCACCGCTTTTGGTGCGACAGCGTCACAGGGCTGACGGCACCCGCTTTGGATGTTATCAGCCAGTTTAAGTCTGCGTGCTCCTTATCATGTCATTGCGATTGAGCCACTGTGGACATTTCCTACATACTGCCTATACCGCGAGTAGGAAACGCGGAAGTGAAACTACTGCCGCCGAATGGAAACCAAAGTTTTGGCTATACAACAACTTCACTTTATGTGTATTTACATGGCCGGTTAAGACTGAGGTTAGGGTTTGGGACAGAGTTAGTAATGGGGATGAAAAGAAAATGTCCATACTGGCTCCATTGCATGCTCATGATAAGGGCTGATAACGGCCATTAACACAATCAGCGCCGGGATTCCTTCAAAAGAGAAGCTCTGGGGTGCCGGAAAGACATGGCCTCTTTTACTCAGAACGGTTAAATTGCCTAATAACATCCAAAGCCGCTACTGACGGCTGGTTTGGTTTTGTATTACAGTACATTAATTTGTCGCACCTGTGCGACATGGCAGAGATTGAGAGAAAACTTTATTTTTGTAAGGTCGTTGGAAGTATTCACATTGCTTTGTGATTTGAAAGGAGAAGTATACTGTAAGAACAACTTGAATGCAAATTAGCCTGTGCCAGACTATGCCTTGGTGAAGCTCAGCACAGCTCCAAAATGTGGTGGCCACTTTGGTAGGCGGAGGAAAAAATACAGTCCGCTGCACTCATGGTTTTATGTTTACTAAGCTGAGTCGTACTGATCTGTAAAGTATTGTATGCTGTGTCAAAAGGGTCAGTGTCCTTTCTAAATTGAATGTAAGGGCTAGAACTGCAGAGAACCAGTGCCAACAAACAAAGATGATGTTGATACCGTCCCAATATGAAGGACTGCCCTAAAGTCTTTGCATTGGTTCTGCAATGTTTACAGTTTTTACAGTTTTACCATTTTCATGGAATTTAAATTCAAAACCACACATATTCTGATCATACCACATAGGTGATCGCTGATCGCAAGCTATTAGTAGTAGTAGTAGTAGTCATTGTAGTAGTGAATGTAGTTGTAGTATTATTTGTATTAATAATACTGTAGTGTCCGACTGCAGTACTCTTGTGCTTCAGAGCAGATGGAAAGCTTATTGTCCCAGTGACTTGAATGTCTTTCTGACACTTCTCACGCACGCACGCACGCACGCACGCACGCACGCACGCACGCACGCACGCACGCACGCACGCACGCACGCACGCACGCACAGACAGACAGACAGACAGACAGACACACACACAGACACTCACGCACGCACACACACACATAGGCCTCAGGGCATGAGATAAGTCACCTGCTTTGTCCTGTTTTCTGTTTTTTTTTTGTTTGTTGGGGTGTTGTTTTTGTCGCCGAGCTGTTTGCTGTCATTCGAAAAGACTGATGAGTCTCCAGGGTGTCAGTAACCTCTGGCACCACACACACACACACACACACACACACACACACACACACACACACACACACACACACACACACACATGCGCGCATTAAGACATGTCTAGGATGTCCCCTCATCCATCAAGACATTAGGCCAAACAGTTTTGTAAATAATAATTTTATGCTTTATTCTGTCTCACCACATCTTCATCACACTCCAAATTAAACACACATGTTTTGTGTGTGTGCGTGTGCGTGTGCGTGTGCGTGTGCGTGTGCGTGTGTGTGTGTGTGTGTGTGTGTGTGTGCGTGTGTGCGTGCGTGCGGGTGTGTTAATTGTTGTATTGGATGTATCTCAACTATAGCACATTGATTTTTATAGTCTAACCACCTCTAATACAATCCCTGTTCAAACAGCCATTATGTTAAAATTCCTTTTCAAGCTGTTTAACCAAAGTGTATGTGCATGCGTGCGTGTGTGCGTGCGTCCGTGCGTGCGACCGTGCGTGCTACGTCTTCTTTAGTAATCAGTCTTGTTGTAGTGGACAGACGAACCACAGCTTTGATTGAACGAGGGTCACTTTACACAATGGTCCACTGCTCACTCCTCTTCCTCTGCATCCTCAGGATTCAGCTTGTTTCTCCCTGTCAACCCCCCCTCCTTCCATACCCTCTCTTGCTCTCTGTTGTCTTACAAATCTACTGTTGGAGTGGAGTGGAATACTGTTGTTACAAGAGAAGCATAATCCTGTGCTCTGTGTACGTGCGTGTGTGGATGCGTGTGTGGGTTGTGTGTAAGAAGAATCACTGTTCAAACAGCCCCACTGAATGCCAAGTCATTTAAAGCCAATCAGTTGAAGCAAATTTATACGTCAAGCTATTCATCCAAAGTGCGCGCACATGTGTGTGTGTGTGTGTTAGCATTGATTCTCCGGAGAAGCGCTATAAGGTTAGGGTAATTGAATATAGTCATGGTCAGTGTTGGGGTTAGATGTACAGTATGCTGTGTCTGTTAGATTAACTTTTATAGGGTGTAGGGTTTCAGCATCTTTTATAATATCCAATATCTATAAGGTCGGTACTCGTGGGGCACTGGCCTACTTCTTTGTCAGGCATGCCCAAATATGGAGTCTATGTAGTGATGTCAGCTGTGTCCCGTTGTATGCCCATATACAGTATATGGAGTTCTTTGTCAGGCATGCCCAAATATGGAGTCTGGCTATAATATAGATCTGCTTTTTTCACTATATTTTTGCCCAAAAGTGCCCTCTTACGGGATTTCATCCCCTGCATCCCTCTAACACGTAAAGTGTCTTGAGACAACTTGTTGTGATTTGACACTTTAATAAAATTGAATTGAATTGAACACTCTCTGCACGTCCCTGTCACACACACAGCATGCCGGGGTTGCCTGAGGTTCCTTTACAAAGGAGACATTTCTTTTCATTATCCCTCGATCTCCACTTCAGGCTCACTCCACTTCAGGCTCATCTCTAGCTGACCTGAGAACAGTTGTTCTCAGGTCAGCTAGAGAGCACCAGTGGCGTGCACAGACAGACACTAGGGGGTGCTAGAGCACCTGCCCTCTTCCCTCTGGACAGCAATGTGCCCTTTTGAACGCTACAGTTTGTGGACCATGGTGACATTGATCACTTCTTGATAAAAAAAAAGCTTCTAATATATTATTTAGGCCCCAAAATCTATAAATCTCATGCTATTAAGGCAACCGGCCGGTTCCACGTGCTGCACAAGGTGCCCTTTGTTTCACTTGAGCACCTGCCCCTCTAAATGTCTGTGCACGCCACTGGAGATCGCACAACGACAACATCACAATGGAGTGTTTTACAGCACTGGCTGGTTCCCAAACACTGGGTCTTTACCCATTTGTGGGTCGTGGACACATTTGTATGGGTCCCTCTATTTTTCGTTTCACCACATTTTGTTTACACTTATTATTCCAAGACATTTTCAACAAAACATTCCCAAAAAATGATGCAAATGCAATGATTTCTTCAGTAATTTCATGAGGAAATCAAAGAAATCCTATATATCCTAAATAAAACTATAGTTTGTGTTCCATGGAGGAAAAATTCAAATTTCTGTTGTGGGTCTTTCTTGAGACAAAACTTTTGGGAACAACTGTTTTACACTGTTTTACGTCTCCTCTCCTCTCCTCTCCTCTCCTCTCCTCTCCTCTCCTCTCCTCTCCTCTCCTCTCCTCTCCTCTCCTCTCCTCTCCTCTCCTCTCAGCTCCAGCTGGCGTGTCACCTCCCAGGCTGGCTGGTTCCACTGGTACCAGTTTGAACGTGTCCTGGTCGGCCCCCAACAGAACCAACTC
>NC_136808.1:48757059-48769559 GCF_951216825.1 Electrona antarctica | reverse complement strand
TGGACAAAACTTCATCCTGGGCGTCGGGCGTTACTAATAGAAAAGACAAAGAACTTCGTCCTGGGCGTTGGGGGTGTTAAAAGTCCATAGACTTACTTGGCTACCACATGACATCATTTTAGAAAGCCATTCATTGGAGTGGTTAGCGCTCCCTTAAAAAAGAACACACACGCACACACGCGCACACACTCGACACACACACACACACACACACACACACACACACACACACACACACACACACACACACACACACACACACACACACACACACACACACACACACACACACACACACACACACGCCGCAGCCAATGCAAAGTATGGGAGGTTTTAGTGTCTGATGGCAATGCTAATAAATGTCTTCTCATACCCCTGTCAACACACACACACACATGCACACAGACAGACTGTCGGTTTGGGGCCCATCAAGGTGAAACAGTGAATTAACAGCATTGTGAGAGATTCTTCAGAGTAATGTGTCGGATGGATTCTGGGAGGACAGACAAGGTGACAGACATGCAGGATGGGTGGAAGACTCTGTCTTCTAACTTCTTGTCTGTCTCTTTGTATCACACACACACACACACAGTGTTTTACACCTGTCGCTTTCTGAACCTCACATGTTCCCACCTTGATTTATCTCCCACTATGATGGCTATATATACATGTGCGATCGCATATGCAAATGTGATCATGTTTTATGCATTTATTATGCATGTATTCATTATTAGTATAGTATTTTCTTTGGAATTTTTTTTCTGGGCCCACCAACATCAGCTGACCAATAGTAGGTCGTTTGTACCATCTAGTTTTTTTTAGATTGGAATAGCTTTATCACGCAAGCAGGCCTTCGTATATATAAAATGGTAAATGGTGCATTTATTTAGAGCCTTTATCCAAGGCACTTTACATAGATTGTGCATCAATTCACCCATTCACACAGACACACATTCATACACTGATGGCGGCGGAAACCATGCAAGGCACCAACCAGCACATCAGGAGTAATTAGGAGTTCAGTGTCTTGCTCAAGGACACTTCGGCACCAACTCTGGGTGGAGCCCGGGTTCGAACTGGCAACCTTGCGGTTACCATCCGACTCTACCCCTGAGCCCCCGCTGCCGTCCCTATATAGAATTCAATACAGCGGGTGATGGTCTGTTGTGGTTTAGCGGGTGATGGTCTGTTGTGGTTTAGCGGGTGATGGTCTGTTGTGGTTTAGCGGGTGATGGTCTGTTGTGGTTTAGCGGGTGATGGTCTGTTGTGGTTTAGCGGGTGATGGTCTGTTGTGGTTTAGCGGGTGATGGTCTGTTGTGGTTTAGCGGGTGATGGTCTGTTGTGGTTCAATACAGCGGGTGATGGTCTGTTGTGGTTTAGCGGGTGATGGTCTGTTGTGGTTCAATACAGCGGGTGATGGTCTGTATTGGTCTGTATTGGTTTTTGACTGTGAATAATATACTGCTTTGCAACGTTAGTTGCTGTAGTATAAGCTCCAGTACCTTTTTGGGTTCAAATCATTCAGAAGTAGCCCATAAATCTGTTTTTATTAAATCCCAAATCACAGTTAGATCTTTTTCATGAAAAGCATTTCATGTATTTGTTTTCACTTCATTTACGTACATTCATAGGGCGATTCGCATTGGAGGGGAAGCACGTTGGGAATGCAGGCACTCCCGCGCATCCGTGGTGACTCATACCGTATGGCTAGTTGAACTGGATCTGACAGTGATTCATACCGTATGGCGAGTTGAACTGGATCTGACGGTGACCCATACCGTATGGCTAGTTGAACTGGATCTGATGGTGACTCATACCGTATGGCTAGTTGAACTGGATCTGATGGTGACTCATACCGTATGGCTAGTTGAACTGGATCTGATGGTGACTCATACCGTATGGCGAGTTGAACTGGATCTGACGGTGACTCATACCGTATGGCTAGTTGAACTGGATCTGACGGTGACTCATACCGTATGGCTAGTTGAACTGGATCAGACGGTGACTCATACCGTATGGCTAGTTGAACTGGATCTGACGGTGACTCATACCGTATGGCTAGTTGAACTGGATCTGACGGTGACTCATACCGTATGGCTAGTTGAACTGGATCTGACGGTGACTCATACCGTATGGCTAGTTGAACTGGATCTGACGGTGACTCATACCATATGGCTAGTTGAACTGGATCTGACGGTGACTCATACCGTATGGCTAGTTGAACTGGATCTGACGGTGACTCATACCGTATGGCTAGTTGACTCTGACGGTGACTCATACCGTATGGCTAGTTGAACTGGATCTGACGGTGACTCATACCGTATGGCTAGTTGAACTGGATCTGATGGTGACTCATACCGTATGGCTAGTTGAACTGGATCTGACGGTGACTCATACCGTATGGCTAGTTGAACTGGATCTGACGGTGACTCATACCGTATGGCGAGTTGAACTGGATCTGACGGTGACTCATACCGTATGGCTAGTTGAACTGGATCTGACGGTGACTCATACCGTATGGCTAGTTGAACTGGATCAGACGGTGACTCATACCGTATGGCGAGTTGAACTGGATCTGACGGTACTCAACATATACATGTAGAGCAGAGTTCTGCCAGCCCGGCGGGGCCAGACGGGTCCCGTCCCGTTGATTATAGGACCGGGCTCTGGCCATCTTTTATTAATAAGTCGAGCCGGGCTCAGGCTCATTGAGCAGAGTTGCGTTAATAACTCACGTCAAACGTGGCACAGTTGCTGCTGGTCTGGATCATGTATCATGTGGCTTGGCGTCATTATTTACAGCATTGCTTGTGATTCTCTGTAATGGACAGTCGCTATTAATATTAGTGAACATTGTTGTTGGTGGCATTTATGTTATTCGCTGCTGGATCACGCAACTTGATTTATTCTCTACAGCATGAACCAGCATGGAGTGTCTCCGTAATGGACGGCCGGGACATGGCACCCTATTAATATGTGAACACTTTTGTCGGTGGCACTTATTTCATTCTATTTAATCAAATTACAACAAGCTTTCCTCTTAGTCGTGTATGTGACGTGTGTGTTCTGTCTGTTCTTGAATGTATGAGACGGCTTTCTCTTAGAAAGCACACGTCATTATTAATTGTTTAGTTAGCTACAGCATGGGTTCCCAAAGTGGGGTCCGGGGACCCCTGGGGGTACCCGAGGGAGCTCCAGGGGGTACCCAGCTCAATCAGAGATAGTTAGGAACCAAATGGACCCTTATGGGTCTGTAACTCAGAGAGTGTACAAATGGAACCAAATGGATCCGTTCCATTTGTACACTCTCAGAGTTAAATTAACAGTGGTTTTACAATATAAATTGGGGTACCAGAGATAGAAATGCCATTAAACCGGGGGTCCGTAGCATAATGCGTGTGAAACTGGGGGTCCATGAAATTAATATGTTTCGGAATCACTGCTAGAGCCGTAAGAATCCTCCCTTATCGGGGTCACTGGCCTATGTTTTCAAATGGGGGGTCCGTGGCCTAATAGATGTTGATTTGGGGGTCCTTGACACGAAAAAGTTTGGGAACCACTGAGCTACAGTACACCTTAGCAGCAGCTACTCTTCCTGCGGTCCACACAGAAATAAATGACATTACATAACATGAAAACATGTTACATGGCAGTATAAGAAACCACCAAATGTTAATCAATCTTGATGGTGTGTGTATTTATATATAACATCTTAATGATATCTCAATAACCATAGTTACAATTTTCAGGTTTACAAATACAGATACAGTATACCAGTAAGACGCCCTGAGGGCGATTAGCGACCTCACCCTAAAGGGCGCGGTCGCGTGCATGCATCTGCCTCGGTGACGGCAGACTGCTGGGCGAGTGCTGGTCGCGTGCATGCATCTGCCTCGGTGATGGCAGACTGCTGGGCGAGTGCTGGTCGCGTGCACGCATCTGCCTGGGTGACGGCAGACTGCTGGGCGAGTGCTGGCGCTTTGCCATGGGGGGGTCAGGTCAGATCAACATATGGAATGAATTCTGTACTGGCCATATATGGAGCATGTCTTGAGTGTACAGGTTAAGGTTTGATGAGGTCAGATCAACATATGGATTGTCAGAACAGGTCAACTCCATATATGGAGATCTAAGGGTGGAAGCGAGGGCAGCTATAGTGTACAGGGTTTGATGAGGGCCTAGGTAGGGCTGGGCCTTAATTTCCGGGCCTGTTGAATGAACAGGTATCAGTCAAAAGGGAGACATCGAAGAGTAAGGACGGGTGGTGTAGGATCGACATATGGAATGTCAGAACAGATCAGCTCCATATATGGAGATCTAAGGGTTTGAGGTCAGATGTAGAGTTGCTGGCCGGCTCCATATATGCAGATCTAGGTGATGATCCAATCTTCTCCATGTATGGCTATCCAGGGTTTGATGAGGTCAGTGTCGTGATCTTCATATATGGAGAAGGCCATATGGAGACGTGATGGACTGATATCCATATATGGAGGCGTGACACAACTGACTGACGGATGTATTGCAAGTTTTCATAGTCAACTGCAAGAAACATTAAACAGTGTGCAGTACAGTATGTCTTAGCCGTAATCAAAAAGCAGATTCCACAATCCCCCTCACTGTCTTCGCTCTAGGTACAAAATTCGGTGGGACAAACAATCTGTGAAATATCTAGGTATTCTATTACCGACAGATTTATCCAAATTAGAAGAGTTAAACTATGACCCTCTCAGGAGGGGTATAATGGCTGATATTGATAGATGGAATTTAATTCCATATTTAAATCTGAGTTCACGCATTGAATCTGTAAAAATGAATGTATTACCAAGGCTTTTATATTTGTTTTTGTCAGTCCCTATCTCAAAACCAGAACAGTTCTTCTCTGACTGGGATAAAGTTATATCCAGATTTATTTGGGCAGGGAAAAAACCTAGAGTGAGGCTCAAGACATTACAACTACCAAAGGAAAGAGGGGGATTGGCCCTTCCATGTTTGAGAGATTATTATAGAGCAGCTCAAATCCGACCATTGATTGGATGGTGTAAGCCAAGTTACAAATCAAGATGGAAAGATATAGAGGGTTCAATGGGAAGGGGTCTACCTATTAACATGTTGGTGGGAGACCCATCCTTGGTCAAACACTTGTCGGATCCTCAGAATGTGATGATAACAGGTTCATTGAAGGTGTGGTGTGAAATAATTAGGAGATATAAACTGAAGGACAAAATTGGAATTCTCAAATGGTTTGCATATGATTCAGACTTCAGACCTAGTACACATGACATGAGGTTTAGAGGTTGGATTGGGAATGGCCTCTCTGCATATTGTACTCTTTTAAAACGGGGTAATGTGATGAGCTTCCAGGACCTGAAGGACAAATTTAATTTACAGAATCAGGACCTTTTTAGGTACCTACAAATCAGAGACTTTATAAATAGAAGGCTATTAAGAAGAGAAGATGCAACAGGAGTAGAGATCATTAAGAATTTCCAAAATGCGTATGCAGGCTCTACTTATCAAAAGATAGTTTCTAATGTATATGTAGTGCTTCAAAACATGAAAGGAGATAATACTCTGAATATTAAAGCAAGATGGGAAGCAGAGGGCAACCTTACTATATCAGCAGAAGAATGGGAAAGAATATGTAAACAGTGGAAAATGAGTAGTTCCCCCACATGGAGAGAATTCAGCTGGAAAAATGTGAGTCGTTTCTTTTGCACTCCAGCCCAGAAAAGACATTACACGTATCAGTCGGACTGTTGGAGACTCTGTGGGGAAACATTGGCAAATCATTTTCATGTGTTCTGGAGTTGCCCTTCTGTGGTTCCATTTTGGAGAAGTGTCCACAGTGTCCTGGAAGCAGTTTTTGGTGTTGACATTCCTTTTGATTTTAAAACCATGTATCTTGCAGATCTGGAGGGACTTCAATTTGTAAAGCAGGATCAGTATCTATTGAGGGTATTGCTGGTGGCATCCAAAAAAGCCTTAACAAAAAAGTGGCTTACAAATGTAATACCAACTATAAATGAATGGATTGATTTAATCTATAGTATATTTATTATGGAGAGAATTACATTCAGCTTCAGAGGTCAGGTTGAAGTCTTCACAGATAACTGGTTTAGATGGATTGCTCATGTTTCTACCATAAGACCTGATTTTGTATAGTTTCAGTTAAACCTGTTTAACCTGTATATGCACCTGTATTATACTTATGTATTATGAATGTTCATCGATAGAGAAGAGAGTCAGACATCTCCCTTTGTGTGTATTGTACGTATATTGTCTTGTCTTGTTTTGTTTTCGGTTGTATGTATTGTCAATTGTCAGTCGTTCATGTGTGTTTGATTAAAATTCAATAAAACGTAAAAAAAAAAAAAAAAAAAAAGCAGATTCCATGAGATATTTCTTTAATTAGTTTTTTAAATCAGATTTGCTTGTTGCCAGCCCTGTATGAGTTGTGATGGACCACTATCAGCTCTTTAATTGCTCTATACATTACTGTGTGTTGTGTTGTTGCATTGCATTAGTGTTTGAGATGGGAAACGTAAAGAGATCTTGTGATGAATGTCTGGTGTTCATCAGAGCTAAACGTCAGCCGGCCATGCAGGACAGCCAGGACTCTAGATGAAATAATGCCTCTGACAAAATACAGCATGGAAACACCAAGTCTATCCTCCAACAAAGGCCACCCCAAAGTGGCATGCATTATTGTCTCCACCAGGCCGAAGGCATGGGGAGAGAGTATGTTTGTCTCCACCAGGCCAAAGGCATGGGGAGAGAGTATGTTTGTCTCCACCAGGCGGAAGGCATGGGGAGAGAGTATTTTTGTCTCCACCAGGCCGAAGGCATGGGGAGAGAGTATGTTTGTCTCCACCAGGCCGAAGGCATGGGGAGAGAGTATGTTTGTCTCCACCAGGCCGAAGGCATGGGGAGAGAGTATGTTTGTCTCCACCAGGCCGAAGGCATGGGGAGAGAGTATGTTTGTCTCCACCAGGCCGAAGGCATGGGGAGAGAGTATGTTTGTCTCCACCAGGCCGAAGGCATGGGGAGAGAGTATGTTTGTCTCCACCAGGCCGAAGGCATGGGGAGAGAGTATGTTTGTCTCCACCAGGCCGAAGGCATGGGGAGAGAGTATGTTTTGCACTCTGTCCGTCCATCCGTGTGTCCGCCCGTCCGTCTGTGACCAGCTAATCTCCGGCACCGTTAACACGGTCGATGCCAAATTTTGCACACACACTCCCTGGATGCCAACGATGAACCTCTGCCCCACAATTTCCAGAACGGCCTGTTCTGCGCCACCAGGAGGCCGACTTTTGAAAAACACATTTTTGGATATTACTCCTCCAGATTCTGTCCAAAAATCCCGCAAATCGTTACATACTATCTCTATAGTCATGTGTTCAAGATATTTCATATTCCATCCTAATTGGCTAACATTGGCTTTCAAAGTTTGCAGGATTGGCCATTTTGAAACAAAACGCCTCAAATCATGAATGCAGCGTGCAATTTACATGAAATCTTTCACAGACTTTCCTACTAGGCTGAGGAATATATCCCACCCTTTTCACATTAGCCTGTTATCGCGCCACCAACAGGTGGATTTTTGCAAAACACATTTTTGGAACAAAATGCCTCAAATCATCCAATTGCCATCAATGGTGTAAGAACAAATGTCACCCTTTTCACATTGGCCTATTATAGCGCCACTAGGAGGCCACAACCTGACCTGGCCTGGTGGAGACCTGTGCCCCGAGGGGCACTTTATCTAGTATTGGTGTTCTTTTTGTACAGCACAGAGAAATACGTGCAGCTCTATTTTGGACCAATTGTAACTAAATCCTTGTTGGCAGCACTAGACCAAACCATTGGACAACTAGGCCAGGTTGGATTGGTTGGATTACCTGTTGGATTGGCATTTGTGGTCAACAAATGCTAATATTCAATAGAGGTTTACTTTTGTGTGTGGTGGTGGTGGTGGGCGTGTTGCCGTGTTTGTGTGCATTTTCGGCATAAGGCAAGACCCGTCCAACTCTGTCTCTGATTGGCTTACTCTGAAATGTTACCCTACATTATCCAATCATCACTCCTCTCTTCCACTTTCCCTTTCTGCTGTGCCATGCGCGTCAGGCTCATGTTACTGTGAGAGCACTTTGCTTCTACGTTAGATACATTAGATGACAGATAGTCTCCGCAGAGGGAAACACTTCAGTTGGATCACATAACAATGTAATGCAGGTAAATCACAGTAACTATAACAGCGTTACTGAATGGGAAAAGGTAACAAGTTATTGTTCTTAGTTACCACAAATAGTAGTTGTGTTATGTACAGAATAACACGTTATGTTTGTAATGCCTTAGTGCTAACACTGGTCATTGGTAGACCTATAGCCAGCTGCCCTGTGGTACACTAACTACACTGTAACTTCAGCACGTGTGAAAGATCTCTATCAGAGAGATATTAAATTGATTTGATGTCAGGTCCTGTGTACTGTAGGTCAGTAGTTCCCAAAGTGGGGTCCGGGGACCCCCAGGGGTACTTGAGGGAGTTCCAGGGGCGACCCAGCTAGATGCTAGTTTGTAACCAAATGGACCCTTATGGGTCTGTAACTCAGAGTGTACAAATACATTACATACAAATACAATACATTTGTACACTCTCAGAGTTAAATTAGCATTGATTTTACAATATAAAGTGGGGGTCCCAGAGATAGAAATGCTATTAAATGTGGGTCCGTAGACTAATGCATGTCAAACTGGGGGTCTTTGAAATTAAACGGGTTGAAAATCACTGCTAGAGACATACAAATCTTCTCTTATGGGGGTCCCTGGCATATCTTTTCAAATGGGGGTCCGCGGGCTAATTAGTGTCAATTTGGGGGTCCTTGACATGAAAAAGTTTGGGAACCACTGCTGTAGGTCTCCTGGGCTCGGGCTAATGAATTGCAGAATCTTGTGAGGTTTGGGCCGTGCTGGTTTTCCAACACAACAGGCCAGGGCCGAGCTCAGGCTGTAGGTTTAAGCCCATTGGCCGGGACACACAGACACGCACGCAGAGATTCTTTGCATTTATAGATAGATTTACAGTGTAGATCCATTAATGAATGCGTTGTGTTATAGACATGTTTTATGATCAGCAAAGACATTTAGTAGTAATGTGATTATTGATTCATTGCTATACTTAATTTGTTCAAACCATGCCCGGAGAAGACAAACTTAAATTAGAATGTCTACTCTGAATTCAAATGGAATCCTGAATCAAACTCGGCCTTACATAAACATATGTAGGCCTACTTCAGCGCTGAAGTTTACCGTATGCATTGGATATTCTAATTATCTTTTATCGTAATAGAATACACACGGCAAAGAAAAGAGGAGCTTTGAATGAGATGGGATTTAAACCCATGATAGGAGAAAACCAACTCCAGGCAGATTGGATTTGCGTCCCAGCGTTGATGTGCAATTTGTCGCCTTAAAGCCCTCCGTCTCTCCCGCCGCCACAGCGATGGCAGGACAGTCTCCATCCCTCCCTAATCCTCTCTCACTGTAAAAGGCGACAAGCTTAGCAGCTGTTTTTTTTTCTTTTCTTTTTTTACCTTCTATTCACATTCATTTGAAGATAGTTTAAGGTGACTTCTGCTTTAGCTGCTCTGACTGACCATTATTCATGTAACTGTATAACTTTGTCATCAAGTACACAGACACACACACACCACACGCACACACACACACACACGCGCGCGCACACACACACACACACGCTCACACAGTGTTCATAATTTGCACAAATTAGCGAACATGCCAATTAACACATTTGAGGCAGTTGCCAAACTCACTCAAATGCAGCAAACTACAAAACATATATTCTCGTCCTGTGCGAACACCTCTCAACAATACAGGTTTATATTCTCGTCCTGTGCGAACACCCCTCAACAATACAGGTTTATATTCTCGTCCTGTGTGAACACCCCTCAACAATACAGGTTTATATTCTCGTCCTGTGTGAACACCTCTCAACAATACAGGTTTATATTCTCGTCCTGTGCGAACACCCCTCAACAATACAGGTTTATATTCTCGTCCTGTGCGAACACCCCTCAACAATACAGGTTTATATTCTCGTCCTGTGCGAACACCCCTCAACAATACAGGTTTATATTCTCGTCCTGTGCGAACACCCCTCAACAATACAGGTTTATATTCTCGTCCTGTGCGAACACCCCTCAACAATACAGGTTTATATTCTCGTCCTGTGTGAACACCTCTCAACAATACAGGTTTATATTCTCGTCCTGTGTGAACACCCCTCAACAATACAGGTTTATATTCTCGTCCTGTGCGAACACCCCTCAACAATACAGGTTTATATTCTCGTCCTGTGTGAACACCCCTCAACAATACAGGTTTATATTCTCGTCCTGTGCGAACACCCCTCAACAATACAGGTTTATATTCTCGTCCTGTGTGAACACCTCTCAACAATACAGGTTTATATTCTCGTCCTGTGTGAACACCCCTCAACAATACAGGTTTATATTCTCGTCCTGTGCGAACACCCCTCAACAATACAGGTTTATATTCTCGTCCTGTGCGAACACCCCTCAACAATACAGGTTTATATTCTCGTCCTGTGCGAACACCCCTCAACAATACAGGTTTATATTCTCGTCCTGTGTGAACACCCCTCAACAATACAGGTTTATATTCTCGTCCTGTGCGAACACCCCTCAACAATACAGGTTTATATTCTCGTCCTGTGCGAACACCCCTCAACAATACAGGTTTATATTCTCGTCCTGTGCGAACACCCCTCAACAATACAGGTTTATATTCTCGTCCTGTGCGAACACCCCTCAACAATACAGGTTTATATTCTCGTCCTGTGCGAACACCCCTCAACAATACAGGTTTATATTCTCGTCCTGTGTGAACACCCCTCAACAATACAGGTTATATTCTCGTCCTGTGCGAACACCCCTCAACAATACAGGTTTATATTCTCGTCCTGTGCGAACACCCCTCAACAATACAGGTTTATATTCTCGTCCTGTGCGAACACCCCTCAACAATACAGCCTCAACAATACAGGTTTTGTAGTGACTCTTAACAGATTGCGCTCTTCTTCAGTTTTACTGGTCTGCTGTCAGTCTGTAACCTTGTAAAGCCCCAAGCCTCCCACTTCATTACACAGTGCATGGTGAAACGGACCTTCATTAAATAACATGAATTCCATGTGTTCCATCATCACCTCTTCCCCTTTTATTCTGTCTCTTTTTGTCTCACTCTCGCTTTTCTCCTCTTTCACATGGTCTCTGTCCCCTTTGTTCATTCTCCTCATTCTTTATTCCTACTCCTTTTCTACATCTCTCTCTCTCTCTCTCTCTCTCTCTCTCTCTCTCTCTCTCCCCCCCCCCCTCTGATTGGAGTGCATAGCGGTTTTCACCTCTCGTGCTCGACAGATCAAGCCTTTAAGTATTCACGAGAGAGAGAGAGAAATAGAGGTAGATAGAGAAAGAGAGAAAAGGTAAAGAAAGAGCCAGTTGAGGTAAAAAAAAAAAAAAAAAGAAAGAAGAAAAGACTGTGTAAAGAGAAAGTAAAAAGAAATGTAGAGAAGACAGGACAGAGCTAATGACAGAACCGAGAGAGAGAGAGAGAGAGAGAGAGAGACCCCTGTTTCCTCCTGCCTTTTTATAATTCCATTAAAGTTTTATATCCATCTTTTTAATGTAATTTGGTCTTTATGAATTCCTGCTGCTCTGCTCTGTCCAACCCCATGTTCACACCGTCCAAATGATCTGAGGGAAACACTGTGTGTGTGTGTGTGTGTGTGTGTGTGTGTGTGTGTGTGTGTGTGTGTGTGTGTGTGTGTGTGTGTGTGTGTGTGTGTGTGTGTGTGTGTGCACGTGCAAGAATACGAGATCGAAACAACGTGAATGAGGTGCCGTTTTACCAAAATGAACATAATTGTATGAGAGTGATAGGAAGCAGAGAGAGAGAGAGAGAGAGAGAGAGAGAGAGGTAGACAGAGAGAGGTAATGACAGCACACACAGAATACATGTTACTAAATGAACGAGTGAGCACATGAATAAAACAATCCTTCTTGGCATTTAGTCGAGTTAATATTATTGAGATTCCCTCTGTTCTTCTACCCTTGAAGTAATGCGAGCGCGGTCCCCTCGTTGTTTTACACACCAAGGAATGGAATACTTCATGTGAACCGCTTCATCCAATGACACTAAAGGAACTTAAACGTTCCTATGTACAGTATGTACGTTTGTGTCAACAACTGAGAAAATAGAGGTGAATCATCATTGCCCGAAAATGACTTTCAACTTCAGATCAAATCAATAAATATTTTGCAATTAATTCAATTCCTTTTTCATTTGTGTATTATTCGGACAGTTGAATAATCCAGTATGACAGCAGAGAGCAGTTTGGTCATTTTATTGTTTTTGGATAAAACATTTTGTTTGATATGTTTTAATGATGCAAGTGACCTTTGTCT
>NC_136808.1:48743777-48751277 GCF_951216825.1 Electrona antarctica | reverse complement strand
TAATCCTCTGGATAGAGACGGGCAAATCACTCTTTGTCCTTCTGATGTCATTCTTCATGTTACATGTCAAATAATTCTTCACAACAAATCCCTGTCCTCTCATTTCTCATGGACTTAACTCACATGTCTTTTTCTGAAACACGTGCACTGCACACACACACACACACACACACACACACGCGCGCACGCGCGCGCGCACGCAAGATGCACGCAAGCACACATGTACGCACCAACGCATGCACACTGAGATAATATGAAGTTCTTTTACTGTTGTAGTACTTGATGTTGATCTCTTCCGTTCTTGTCTGTCTGTCTGTCTGTCTGTCTGTCTGTCTGTCTGTCTGTCTGTCTGTCTGTCTGCAGGTCCCAGATCAGTGGATCCTCCGTCCGTGTCGGAGCTCCATGCGCGTAACGTGACGGTGACCTGGGCTCCTCCCTCGCAGCCTAACGGCCTCATCAACCACTACAACCTCCACCTGCGCCCCTTTCCCAGCAGCACCACCACAGCACCACCCGACAACACCACCCACCTCCAGCCACGCCCCGGCACAGCCACACCTCCTGGCTCCATCCCGCCCTCCATCTCGGGAGTTTACCCCAGCACCACCGTGACTCGCTCTGGTACCAGCCCAGGTTGGGACCCCAGCACCACTGTGACTCGCTCCCGTCCCAGCCCAGGTTCTGACCCCAGCACCGCCGGGACTCGCTCCGGTCCCAGCCCAGGTTCGGACCCCAGCACCGCCGTGACTCGCTCCAGTCCCAGCCCAGGTTCGGACCCCAGCACCACCGTGACTCGGTCCGGTCCCAGCCCAGGTTCAGACCCCAGCACCACCGTGACTCGCTCCGGTCCCAGCCCAGGTTCAGACCCCAGCACCACCGTGACTCGGTCCGGTCCCAGCCCAGGTTCGGACCCCAGCACCACCGTGACTCGCTCCAGTCCCAGCCCAGGTTCAGACCCCAGCACCACCGTGACTCGCTCCAGTCCCAGCCCAGGTTCGGACCCCAGCACCACCGTGACTCGCTCCAGTCCCAGCCCAGGTTCGGACCCCAGCACCACCGTGACTCGCTCCGGTCCCAGCCCAGGTTCGGACGCCAGTGTGTCCCGCAGCACGAGCCAAGGAACCAGTTCCATCTCCTTCCACACCACTGGATCCAATTCCATTTCCAGTACGAAGCTGCAGGGTCCAAGCCCAGAATCTGACCGAAGCCCTCCGACTCCTTCTGTCGACTCTGTGACCGTCACTGTCCCAGGAAACACCACCAGCTACACCTTCATCAACCTACTGCCCTTCCAGACCTACACGCTACAGGTACCATATAGAGCGTCGCAGTCCTGCCCCCTACCATGGACCAGGAAATGAATCCCAATGCATTTTTCCCATAGACATTTCTTAAAGTATTTATTTAAAGACGGTTACGCCACGGACAAAGCCAACTCGAGTCGTGACAACTCATGACAACACAAACAATATTTTGGACCAAACAAATAATTACAAAGAAGAAAAACAACAAAAAAAGTGTTGTAACCTGCCGTTTTTTTTCTTCTTTCTAATTATTTGTTCGGCCCCAAAAAAGTCATGATTTGTCACGACTCAAGTTGGCTTTGTCCGCGGCGTAAACGTCTTTAAATAAATACTTTCTGAAATGTCTATGAGGAAAATTAACGGAGAATCATTTCCTGGTCCAGGGTAGGGGGCGGGACTGCGATGATCTGTTTGGTTGGAACTCCAGACCAGAAACATTAAAATATTAACTGATTAGAGAAAAACAAGAAAGTAATTATATATCAGCTTGCATTCGCAAGTGGGGCTCAGTGTCCCATTGGCCATGGGGCTCAGTGTCCCATTGGCCGTGGGGCTCAGTGTCCCATTGGCCGTGGGGCTCAGTGTCCCATTGGCCGTGGGGCTCAGTGTCCCATTGGCCATGGGGCTCAGTGTCCCATTGGCCGTGGGGCTCAGTGTCCCATTGGCCGTGGGGCTCAGTGTCCCATTGGCCGTGGGGCTCAGTGTCCCATTGGCCGTGGGGCTCAGTGTCCCATTGGCCGTGGGGCTCAGTGTCCCATTGGCCGTGGGGCTCAGTGTCCCATTGGCCGTGGGGCTCAGTGTCCCATTGGCCGTGGGGCTCAGTGTCCTATTGGCCGTGGGGCTCAGTGTCCCATTGGCCGTGGGGCTCAGTGTCCCATTGGCCGTGGGGCTCAGTGTCCCATTGGCCGTGGGGCTCAGTGTCCCATTGGCCGTGGGGCTCAGTGTCCCATTGGCCGTGGGGCTCAGTGTCCCATTGGCCGTGGGGCTCAGTGTCCCATTGTCCGTGGGGCTTAGTGCCCCTTTTGGCCGTATGGGGTCTTCCAATCATGAAAATCTTGCCACTACATCGCTACTAGACTATAAGTGACTAGACTAGAAAGTCTGATCATTGGATCAGTTCTGCAAGCTGATAAAAATAAATGTTTTTAAGCCTTGATTCAAAAAGCATGACTAATAATCTGTCCCGCCAGATGGAGGCCTGCACCAGAGCAGGCTGCTCCATGTCCGAGTCTCACCACACCTTCAGAACCCCTCCAGCACCTCCCGATGGCGTCCCTCCTCCCCACCTCTACTCTGACACGCCCACATCGGTGCTGTTGTCCTGGGGAGCGCCAGAGAGGAGCAACGGACCTCTGGACGGGTCAGTGATGATAATAGAATAGAGTAACACAATAGAATATGAACACGGTTCACTCAACAGACCACTGAAGATAAGATACACCTTTATGGATCCTGATTGATTGATTGATTGATTGATTGATTGATTGATTGATTGGCGTGTCGTAGCAGCAACAGTAGTAAGTCTGAAACACAGGATAGGTATAGGCTACAGGACTAGGTAAGAGTAGGCAGATAAGAATAAATATAAATAATACATAAATAAATCGACTTCTGCACTGGGTCTGACTAGAGTTATCATATTATGCATACTTTTATGATTGTTCCTGGTTCCCCGGGATGCAGGTGGTTGATAGAGCGGAGGATGCCTGGTACGGTGGAGGTGTTCACGGTGGGCCGTCTCTCTCCATCCCCTCCGCCTCTCTCTTTCCTGGACTCGTCCTCGGCCCTGAGTCCCTGGAGCACGTACCAGTACAGACTGCTGGCCTCCACGCAGGCCGGCAGCACTGCAGGTAGGCCTGACCTTTAACCCCGTAGACTTCATTGACCGGTGGTCCCCCATGCATGCAGGGGCCTATGGTTAGTCCAAATCTCGAATTTCTGCCAATTGTTTGCCTATTATGGCATGCTTAGGACTATAGGGTTCATGTGGTTAATTCAGTGAACTCAAGGTGTGACTTTATTGATGTCTTACGTCCATGTGTTTTAAATGCTTCACACCAGACCCTGGGTCAGTGTGACCACCATGTGTTTTAACCCATTTTGACCTGAGATCAGATTCTAAAAAGGTCTTCTACATCCTGACAGTTTTCTGAAAAAGCTATGTTTCTATGTCAGTCGTTCTTCAATTTTTCAAAAATAGCAGACCTACAAGCTCGTAGCGCGCCACTCGGTGGCGCGCTATGAGCTTGTAGATCTGCTATTTTTCAATAGCTAAAGCATAACATAATGCTAACACCAAAAGGGGTTCCCGCCCAAAATGGGTTAAATGCTTCCCACAGGACCCTGGGTCAGTGTGACCACCATGTGTTTTAAATGCTTCCCACAGGACCCTGGGTCAGTGTGACCACCATGTGTTTTAAATGCTTCCCACAGGACCCTGGGTCAGTGTGACCACCATGTGTTTTAAATGCTTCCTACAGGACCCTGGGTCAGTGTGACCACCATGTGTTTTAAATGCTTCCCACAGGACCCTGGGTCAGTGTGACCACCATGTGTTTTAAATGCTTCCCTACAGGACCCTGGGTCAGTGTGACCACCATGTGTTTTAAATGCTTCCCTACAGGACCCTGGGTCAGTGTGACCACCATGTGTTTTAAATGCTTCCCTACAGGACCCTGGGTCAGTGTGACCACCATGTGTTTTAAATGCTTCCTACAGGACCCTGGGTCAGTGTGACCACCATGTGTTATAAATGCTTCCTACAGGACCCTGGGTCAGTGTGACCACCATGTGTTTTAAATGCTTCCTACAGGACCCTGGGTCAGTGTGACCACCATGTGTTTTAAATGCTTCCCACAGGACCCTGGGTCAGTGTGACCACCATGTGTTTTAAATGCTTCCCACAGGACCCTGGGTCAGTGTGACCACCATGTGTTTTAAATGCTTCCTACAGGACCCTGGGTCAGTGTGACCACCATGTGTTTTAAATGCTTCCTACAGGACCCTGGGTCAGTGTGACCACCAAACCCTCCCGGCCCGCTGGCCTGAGCCCCCCCAGGGTGACTGTACTGGGACCAGATTCTATCCAGGTACGAGGGCTGGGTTGTGACTTATTTTGAGTTCAGGATTACGTATCTACATATATACTTTGTCGTACAATGAATTACAAAAATAGACTATATAAAATGTGCAATCCGACCTTGTAGATTGTTTTTTTTATTTTGAGTCTGGTAGAACTTTGTCTGTAATCTTTCTTGTTCTCTGACATCCCCCTCTGTGATATTGGTTGGTTATATCATGATTGCGGGTGGGTTTCATTAACACTCCGATTGCCCGGGGTTATTTAATCCATTAAATCATAGCGTCCGGCGATTTATAGCAACGGAGCACTTTTTCCGACGGACCGGATGTTATCCCGGATGTGGCTGTAGCAGCTAAATGTAGCCAAAACACTCTAGAGCCGATCGACAACAACGGGAGGTATGATTAAATCTAACGCGACTAGTGACGGGACCGCGGTGAGCCGTCAAACACATGATCTTTTCTTAGAATTGGACGGGATGATTTAGAGTTATTAACGTTTTAAGATTTTCTGTCTCGTTTTTTTCCGATGACATCCCACTGTTACGCAACATCGGATGTTGCGCAACAGGCGCTCCTAGGCTGTGGAGCGATGTGATTGGCTTTGATATCAATAAACTTCATCGTTTTGATAAAACTTCGTCCTGGGCGCTGGGTGTTACTAATTGAAAGGACGGTGAACTTCGTCCTGGGCGATCGGGGGATTCATTCATTCATTCATTCATTCATTCATTCATTCATTCATTCATTCAGAGCTTTGCCTGCACAGCATGTGACCATAGAGTTCAAATCCAATTCCAATGTATTAAGTGTAGCTACAGTAGGCCTATGTGGTGAATTGTGTCCTATTCCCGGGGGTGACTGTATTCCTGGCAGTGCAACGGTCAAACTCCTAACGCCTTAGTGGGTATACAGCCAGCTTAAGAGGGGATACATGACCCAGATCTGCAGGTCGTGGGACCTGCGTATCATCAGAGAAGAATACTCTTGATCAAAGATAGGGAGACGTTTCTGCCATAAGAGGAAGACTTAATTGACTTCCATACTGTATGGGTGGTGGTATTTCTTTGCTGATAAATATTAAAAGCATTAAACTGCTTAAAATCTAGTCGCCCAGGGCTCTACACTGGGTCTATACTCATGTTTTCCCTGAACACCAAGGGCTCCATCTTGCACCACCTTTATCCCTTATCCCTAAACTAATTTGCCGTTTTTTACTATTTTGAAAAACATTTTAAAATAGTTCAACTAGCCGATCTACATTGAGACTTTTTGAGCTTGTAGATCGGCTATTTGAACTATTTTAAAAGGTTTTTTAAAATAGTAAAAAATGGCAAATTAGTTTAGGGGTGGCGCAAGATATAGCCCCCAATCTCTTCACCGAAAAAAGAAAAAAGAAAAAGAAAAAAGCTTCGCAATACTTGTTTTGCCGGATATTTGCCCTAGAATAGAAACGCTCAGGTTCATATGCTTAAAATGTACCCGTAAGGTGACATTTGTACACTTACAGAGTTGAATGAACCCTCTGTATTTTAGAGTGTGGTCTGTTGTCTTTGTGAGTTAAGAAGAGAAGAGACGAAGCAAAGTCAGGCTGATTTCTGTCTCTCTGCCTGTTTGGATTTAATGAGAAGGAAACGCACTTAACTCAAGGTCCCCTTCAGGAAATGGGCGGGCCTGTGACCCCTGTCTGAGGTGATCCTCTTCCTGTCCGCCATTTTGAAGGAGGGGCCAGAGTTTAGTGCCGACATTGGATAATCCTACATCAAGCCTTCCAAACGAATCCAACAAGCGCATACAGACAGAAACAATAACACATGCACGCACACACGCACACGCACACGCGCACACACACACACACACACACACACACACACACACACACACACACACACACACATACACGCACAAACGCACACACACACACACACACACACACACACACACACACACACACACACACACACACACACACACACACACACACGCTTTCAATCTATCTCTGTCTACCATACACACACACACACACACACACACACACACACACACACACACACACACACACACACACACACACACAACCTCTGCGCTAATGCTAACTGCAGGAAAATGCTAATGCCCGTCATCATTTCAGACACACCCCTGTCATCTCTACGGCGACACAGCTTTAAGGGTCAGAGGTCAGAGATGGAAACGGTTCCTTCCTGGTTGTTGCTAATTGGACAGACAGCCCCGCTGCTTCCTGGTTACAGCTGACCTTGACAGTAGAGAGAGAATTTACCGCTCCTTCCGCTCATTCTCTCCATCTTCTCCTCCGATCTAGTTTGCATTGCATATTACTCTCGCACTCACTTAACCTCCCTCCATCTGTCCTTTGTTCTCATACATTTACTTTGAATTCATTTGTGCTCTTTTGCATCTGTTTACTGTAAAATGGTCTGACAGGATGAGCTGGGAGACAGTGTGAGCCTTTAGTACAGTAGTTTAATCACTGGCTAGCTGACCAATAGACGACCACTGTATTCATGTTTTTTGTCCAATAACGGGTGTCTTCCTGATTGTAATCAAACTCTGAATGATTATCATTCATTGCCAATTAGGCGTGCAACAGTCAAACTTATCGATTTGAAATCAAATAATAGATACATCCGTTTTAATAAAAAAGTATATATTTTTTTTCTCATAATTGTGAAAATAGCTTGTACTATAGCTTGTAGCTATTGTATATATTATATCTGAAGGGGGAACAGAAAATCCCCACACACTCACTCTCGATGAAAGTTGTTCACCCAGCACATTGGGCTAATGGATTTGAAGACATCATGAGCCCATAAGCATGATGCGCATTAGCATTCTGTATGTGTCTATCTATGTCACAAACTACTTCCATGCGCTTCCAAGCCTGTGAGTGGAGTCGAGGCTCATTCAGAGTCTGGATTTTCGGGGGTGAGGTTGCTCTTCACCGCGGCTCGTGACCTCATGTTGTAGTTCGGTGGTCATGTTGTAGTTCGGTGGTCACCTCACCACCGAAGATCCAGACTATGAATAACGCTTTAGTCAAGCCGGTCCTTCATATTTATAGGGCCCAAAATTGCAGCACCAGAGTCGGCAACTTGGA
>NC_136808.1:48731277-48736277 GCF_951216825.1 Electrona antarctica | reverse complement strand
GCAGTAAAGGCCGTCGGGATCGGGAGTCAAACCCGCGGCACACTGCCAGACTGGATTACCAGCCAAGGTGCCCGGACCATTGAGCCATGGCCCAGGCCGACACACCTCTCTTTAACCCTGCTACTGTACTTACATACTGTATGTAGGGGCGGCCGCGGTGGCTCAGGTGTAGAGTGGCTGGATGGTAACCGTAAGGTTGCCAGTTCGAACCCTGTGGGCTCCCCCAGAGTTAGTGTCGAAGTGTCCTTGAGCAAGACACTGAACCCCTAATTGCTCCTGATGTGCTGGTTGGTGCCTTGCATGGTTTCCGCCGCCATAGGTGTGTGAATGTGTGTGTGAATGGGTGAATTGATGCACAATCTATGTAAAGCGCCTTGGATAAAGGCCCTATATAAATGCACCATTTTAAAAATAAGATATAGAGCAAATAGTGAACATTGCGACGCGAAAGATCGGCTATTTTCACTACTATGGGTCCCGGGGAGACTATTTTCACTACTATGGGTCCCGGGGAGACTATGGGTCCCGGGGAGACTCTATGGGTCCCGGGGAGACTCTTGCGTCTGGAGCGAAAACCTTTGGAAACCACTGCACTTTATCGTATGTTTACCTGTCCGCAGATGCTAAGTACATGTGCTGTTATTTAGACTGATGCTAAGTACATGTGCTGTTATTTAGACTGATGCTATAAGTACTACTGTAGGTTGACTACTGTAGGTTTCATGCCACTTTATTACGATCTCAAACGAGTACATACAGTACACAGACTTGAGCACAGATTTTCAGTCATTTTCATCTATTCATCTTTCTGTACTTTTTTAAAAGTATTCTCACTTCTTTCTCAGGTCTTCAGGACCTGCAGGGTGACGTGGAGCGCTACTTCCTATTCTTAGACTCGGACCACGTCACACGAACTCTGACCTTTCCCCCTGGGGTCGTGTCCACGGTGATCGGTGACCTTTGGCCCAGCTCTACATATCACGTGTCGTTGTGGGTGTCCAACGGAGCGCACAACACCACCAACTCTACGCTCGCTGTCACCACCAACGATGGAGGTGCGTGTCTGTGTGTGACTGTGGGCCTGTATTGCACTACAGTGTGTCTATGTGTGTGACTGTGGGTCTGTACAATTTACAATTTAGGCATTTAGCAGACGCTCTTAATCCAGAGCGACTTACAATAGGCAAGAACAAAAAGCATGGGAATACATCACATATGTAAAAAAAATAAAAAATAAAAAATGCATTTATCGCGAAACATGCGTAAGCTAAGACCGTGACTAGAACATATCTATATAATGACACTATACATATAAACTATAACTAGAACATATCTATATAATGACACTATACATATAAACTACACATATATGCTATACTATGCTGTACATATATACTATGAAGTGCTATGACTACATACAATGCACTTATTGTGCTGTCTACATGACATGCTATAAGTCTGTTTCAAATGCTATATAAGTCTAAGAAGTGCTGTCTAAGGGGGTAGGGTAAGTGCTATGGGCCATGATGGAGTCTGAAAAGGTGGGTTTTCAGACTACGGCGGAAGATCGGGAGTGATGCTGCAGTTCTGATTGCAACTGGAAGTGCATTCCACAGTTTTGGGGCCAGAAGGGAGAAGAGTTTGGGACGTGTGGAGCGTTGTCCCGGCGTTTTTAGTGAGGGTACTTCCAGCTTCCCTGCGTTGGCTGATCTGAGTGCGCGGGAGGGTTTGTAGGGTTCAATCATGCTGGCAAGATATGGGGGAGCCATACCTTTGGTTGCTTTAAATGCCAACATCAGAGTTTTGTATTCTGTGCGGGCAGCGACCGGGAGCCAGTGCAGGGAGCGGAGCAGGGGGGAGACATGTGAGAATTTTGGCTGGTTGAAGACCAAGCGAGCTGCGGCATTTTGGATCAGTTGGAGAGGCTGCACATGCCGGTAGGCCAGTAAGGAGAGAGTTACAATAGTCAAGTTTTGACAGGACTGTTGTCTGGATTAGGAGCTGGGATGATTCCTGGGTGAGGAACGGTCTAATTCGTCGTATGTTATAGAGTGTGAACCTACAGGATCGAGTGACAGCTGTGATGTGAGTTTTGAACGAGAGCTGACTGTCCAGGACAACACCAAGGTTCCTGGCTGTTGGGACAGACGTTACCAGGGCGTTGTCTACGGAAATAGTTAGCTCCCGCATCGGGCAGGACTTAGCTGGGAAGAAGAGAAGCTCAGTCTTGTCTGGGTTCAGCTTGAGGTGGTTGGAGGACATCCACTGTGAGATGTCAGCCAGGCACGCAGTGATGCGCTCTTCCACCTGGGTGGCAGAGGGGGGGAAGGATAGAAACAGTTGTGTGTCATCGGCATAACAGTGATAGGATATATTGTGGGCAGAGATGATAGTGCCAAGGGATTTAGTGTACAGTGAGAAAAGGAGGGGACCAAGTACAGATCCCTGTGGGACCCCAGTTTGGAGGGTTCGGGGGGATGATAACAGACCTTTCCAGGAGACCTGGTAGGTCCGGTCGGTGAGGTAAGAGGAGAACCACTTTAGTGCCGTCCCGCCGATGCCTAGATCCGCTAGGGTGTCTAGGAGCAGCTGGTGGTTCACTGTGTCAAATGCTGCTGATAGGTCTAGGAGAATCAGGACTGCAGAGTGGGAAGCAGCCTGGGCAGCATGTAGTGCTTCTGTGACTGCCAGCAGGGCAGTTTCTGTGGAGTGGGCTTTTTTGAATCCGGACTGGTTGGGATCTAGCAGGTTGTTATGTGAGAGATGGAGAGAGAGCTGGTTGGAGACAACACGTTCAATGCTTTTTGATAGAAATGAAAGGAGTGATACCGGTCTGTAGTTCTTGACATCTGAGGGGTCAAGGGTTGGTTTCTTGAGGAGTGGTGTTACTCTGGCTGACTTGAGGGCAGATGGGACGCAGCCCTGTATTGCACTACAGTGTGTCTATGTGTGTGACTGTGGGTCTGTATTGCACTACAGTGTGTATGTGTGTGACTGTGGGTCTGTATTGCACTACAGTGTGTCTATATGTGACTGTGGGTCTGTATTGCACTACAGTGTGTCTATGTGTGTGACTGTGGGTCTGTATTGCACTACAGTGTGTATGTGTGTGACTGTGGGTCTGTATTGCACTACAGTGTGTCTATATGTGACTGTGGGTCTGTATTGCACTACAGTGTGTCTATGTGTGTGACTGTGGGCCTGTATTGCACTACAGTGTGTCTATGTGTGTGACTGTGGGTCTGTATTGCACTACAGTGTGTCTATGTGTGTGACTGTGGGTCTGTATTGCACTACAGTGTGTCTATGTGTGTGACTGTGGGCCTGTATTGCACTACAGTGTGTATGTGTGTGACTGTGGGTCTGTATTGCACTACAGTGTGTCTATGTGTGTGACTGTGGGCCTGTATTGCACTACAGTGTGTCTATGTGTGACTGTGGGCCTGTATTGCACTACAGTGTGTATGTGTGATTGTGACTGATTGAGAGTTTTACAACATACAGGGTGAAATGAGAATAAGGCAATGTTGCCAAGTTTGAGGTTGATTGATTGATTGAATAGTCACATAGAATAGAACACTCAGTTCAAAAGGGATAGCACCAAAAAAAAGTATTTGCGGGTATTTGCTTGTTTCCATTTAGGCCCTATGCAATCAATTGGGTCTATGATGGTAGATGATTGGTCCATACAGTATAATGATGGTAGATGATTGGTCCATACAGTATAATGATGGTAGATGATTCGTCCATACAGTATATGATGGTAGATGATCGGTCCATACAGTATAATGCGCATGACCATAAATGGTCAGAATTGCCGCTATCCGACCAACTCGATGCCGGGCACGGAAACCAAAATTAGTTATTCATGTTTCTTTGTATTAAAAAAAACACACCCGTGTGAACTGAGTGGTGTAAGGTCTTATATAGACTGATCAGCTGTGGTCTGACGTAATGTCTGACGTAATGAAATCACACCCGTGTGAACTGGGTGACCATAGCAACCGTGCTCATTTTTTGAGCACAGACAGACAGACTAACAAAGCCAGTTGTAGGAGTGGTTTACACCACTCAAAAAACATCTTAAAAAGATGTGTTTTGACTCAGTATACACACTTAAAAGCTTCACCTGATGTAATTGTGTGTTCATGTCTCCAATCGAATGCACTCAAGACACTGCTGTGTGAACAGCACCAATATTCATAAAAAAACACGAGGATTCTGTCAACTCTGTCAACTCCCGCATTTGTGTGTGTGCGTGTGCGTGTGCGTGTGCGTGTGCGTGCGCGTGCGTGCGTGCGCGCGTGCGTGTGTCATAGGAGATGCTAAGTGCATCATGTAGTGGTGCTTCAGATCAATACAAGGTGTGTGTGTGTGTGTGTGTGTGTGTGTGTGTGTGTGTGTGTGTGTGTCTGTGTCTGTGTGTGTGTGTGTGTGTGTGTGTGTGTGTGTGTGCGCGTGTGTGTGTGCGCGTGTGCGTGTGCGTGCCTGAGTGTGGAGATGATGTAAGGTGTTGTGATGTCCTTGTTAGTAGCACCCCCCCCCCCTCTTAAACCATCCTCTACCTGTCAGACATGCTGTTGGTTTGGCCTAGCAACATAAACGCTGTACTTCACCAGATCGACCACTTGAACCCTAAAGGTCTATTCCTGTGCACGGCATAGTGCACGAACATTGTCACGTGTAGATATACAGTAGGCTATTTTTGGTGAAAAGAGGGATCCAAGTACAGAGCCATGAGGGACACCCTGGTCAACAAATTATATATACAGTATAAGGTTAACCACACCCTTCAAGACACACACACACACACCAAACAGCATGGTGTTAACCCATTTTGACCTGAGATCAGATTCTAAACCTATATACATATTTTAGCGTGATGATTAAGTTTAAAACAAGTAATACACTGTCTGGATGTCATCTTGAATTGGATTAAAAACGGAGTAGTTCTTTAATCAAAACCAGCTGTGGAGGAGGAATCAGGAAGCATGGGAATC
>NC_136808.1:48713777-48726277 GCF_951216825.1 Electrona antarctica | reverse complement strand
CTTGTATTGTTCAGTTTCTTCCCATGTCTTTTTTCCCGTCCTTTTAAAAAACTAAAAAACGTCGAACCAGGGAAACTCCCCCCTGTCAGGTGTAAAGGAGCAACTTGGACACTCAGGCATGAAGGAAGCATGAGTTCAAGTCCGTTGCTCTCCTCATGTCCCCCATATATGGGGACTAGGTTGGCGGAGGGTGTGTAGAGCCCAGGATCACATTAGATAATTAACACAGGGGTGAAAAATGGGTTACAAAATCGTGGGATAAAAAAAAAAAAAAAAAAAACAGAAAAACTGAATTAAGCCTCTTTGCCACAATATGCAGTATATGCACATTTCACAGAACTCGTCCGATGAGCCCATGAACCATTCATTCCAGCCTCTTCTCTGCTGCCTGCGTGTCTTTCAGTGCGGTGAGCTTGAACTGGTCCAGTCCAGGACGTCCCAGTGGGATCATGCTGGGGTACGAGGTCCTGCGACGCAGCCTCAGGTCATGTGGTGGTCGGGACCCCGCCAGGGCCAGGAGCCTGGCTGTAGCAGAGGGCTCAGGAGGAGGAGGAGGAGAACAGGGAGGAGGGCCCACATGCTCCTACCTGGAGTGTCCAGTCAGCCATGGGGTGTGTGGGACGTTCTGCTTCCCATCTGATACTCAGGTAGTCAGTGTTAAAATAATACATCACCACTGTTGAACACTTTCATGTTCAATGTTCAAATAATAATTTGGAAGTTGCAGTAACAGAATGACGTCTGTCTTAACCGTGGATTGTGCCTTCTACCTGCACTATTCATATTTTTAATTCATAATTTTAATGCCAATAGAACAATCCGTGATATACACACTTTATCTCATTTTCACGTGGCAAGACTATAGTATTAGACACTCAGTCCTGATGGTGGCGGTAACTTCACCATTATGCCAATTTTGACCGAATAGAGCGAATCTGGCGATGTAATTTCCAGATCTGTCCGGGATGCTAAGCAATCATCGTTTATTTTTATATCTAAGTCAAATTAAGCTCTAATCAAGCCCAACATATCGCATTTTACGCAGCTATGCACATAAAGACCGCGCACGTGCGTGCGAGAGCGTGCACGTGAGGATTTCGGACGGTTTTAGGTAGAGGACATTCGCCAAACATGCTAAAGGTTGCTACATCATTTAAAACAAAGCCCCCGATTATAAGGAATAAAACAATTACGTCAATTACGTCAAGGGTAGTGGGGGATTTTTTTTATTCATTACGTCAATTGCTTCAAGGGCAATAAGAGGGTTAAGATCAGATTCCTGCCCACGTGCTGTGTACACATAGAAATATTATTTGATCTGCAAGCTGCTCTCACTCATCAATTCGTCCACTTTTTTGTTTGTTTTGTTCAGAATGACACAAAACAAAAATGACTTCTCGTCTCGCATATGATTTCATGCGATGATGTATTATTGGAATCAGATGGTCTTTGGCGGGGATCCCTGTAGGGGAAATCTATGAATTTATGAACTGCACTTGGCCTCAGAACATTACAGATCAATATTCACGGTTGACTCTATGCTCTGCTGTACAGTTAAGTACAGGAAAATACCTGCACATAATGCATGGAATAGAAGAACCCACGACTTAGCAGCATAGGTGCTTGGACTGCTAGGCCAGCCCGGGCCCAATCCGTTCAGCCCACGCACGCATGCACGCACGCACGCACGCACGCACGCACGCACAGTAACTGCACACAACTACATTTTTCCACAGACACACTGCATGTTACTAAAGCTGTGTGTACAGACACACAGACGCACGCACGCACATGAATGCTCAAAATGGTTCAAGGTAATGAAGATTAAAGTGAAAAAGTTATCTATTGTTTTGAATATGTCAAATGTGTTTAAAATAACACTCCAATCCAACATGGTTTCTCTGTTCTTCTGCTGTGACTGTCTCTCTTTCTCCATCTCTCTCTGTAGGTACTTTTCCTACAGGCTTATATTCAGAGACAATGCCTTCGCATTAAACCTCGTCTCTGTAATACAATGACTTGTCTTGGATGTAAACCTCTTGACTGCTGATCTGAACCGTTTTCCCAGGACACACACATGCACTCACGCACGGAAACACAAACACAACACACACACGCTCGCACACACACACACACACACGCATGTATGCGGGCGCGCACACACACACACACACACACGCACACACACATGCATGCTGCCGGTGTGCGTGCACCCACCAATGATTGCACAGGCTCAGACACAAAGAGCCACTCACACACTCAAAGAAACACACAGAACAAAATTCATAAGAATGAGTAATCTCACACACACACACACACACACACACACACACACACACACACACACACACACACACACACACACACACACACACACACACACACACACACACACACACACACACACACACACACACACACACACTCTCTCTCTCTCTCTCTCTTCTTGCTGTGGGAAGCATGGTCGTCGCTGTAGTGATTGTTTCCTCTAAACAGATTAACTTGTCTCATCATCCTCATGTCATTGAATAACAGCCAAGTTGGCACACGGTGCCAGCCCGCGTGCACGCAACACACACAATATAACGCACACGCACACGCACACGCACATGCACACACACACACACACACACACACACACACACACACACACACACACACACACACACACACACACACACACACACACACACACACACACACACACACACTGCCAGCCCGCGTGCACGCAACACACACAGTATAACACACACACACACACACACACACACACACACACACACACACACACACACACACACACACACACACACACACACACACACACACACACACACACACACACACTGCCAGCCTGAGTGCACACAACACACACAATATAACACACACATGCACACGCACGCGCACACGCACATGCACACACACACACACACACACACTGCCAGCCTGAGTGCACACAACACACACACACAAGAACACACACTGCTACCGGCTTGCATATGCCGTCGCCCCCAGCACCTATAGTACGCAATACACAACATCACACACTTTCAGCACGCATACACTTCAACACGTACGTTTTCTGTTTGCTCTCTCTCTTTACTGAAAGAACGACGACGTCAACGATTGTCAACGACTATAACGACCACCTCCTCTTGTGCTACTTATATTGTATTAACATACTCTACCATACAGATTGGTTAAAATACCCGTTAATTCACTAAAATAAGTGCCGCGCATGTGTGCACACTCACGTGCCTATAGCCGAGAGAGATCCTCTGGGAGATGGATCGCTGGCCGTGCCACTCATTCTCTGAGTCGGCGATGCCCAGGATCGAACTCAGAATCCCATGAGTGCTCTACCAACCGAGCCAAGTGTCTTTGGATAAGTTCTTAATAGTAATTCTACTGGATTCATGGACGGTACAATCCAATCACACTTACAGTAAAGGCTAATTGTGTGTGTGTGTGTGTGTGTGCGTGTGCGTGTGCGTGTGTGTGTGTGTGTGCGTGTGCGCGTGTGTGTGTGCGCGCGTGTGCGTGCGCGTGTGTACCAGGTGTGTTGTGACGGAGTGTTGTACAACAGAAGTTTTCATCATCGTTGCTGTGAGGGGCGGTACCTGCCCTCAGATAACTCCTCCCACTATGTGTGTTGTGGAGGTAAACTCCTCCCACCTCTGCCGGACCACCAGTGCTGTGCAGGACACTACATTCCTGTGGAAAGCGGTAAGTATTACACTCTGGGTCCTGTAGTGTAGGGGTCCATTTAGAACCAGATACCAGATACGTTTATAAACGTAGCTTGGCTATAGAGCGTCGCAGTCCCGCCCCCTACCAGGGCCCAGGAAATGATTCTCCGTTCATTTTCCTCATAGACTTTTCAGAAAGTATTTATTTAAAGACGTTTACGCCGCGGACAAAGCCAACTCTTGTCGTGACAAATCATGACAACAAACATTTTTTTGGGCCGAACAAATAATTAGAAAGAAGAAAAAAATGGCAGGTTACAACACTTTTTTTGTTGTTTTTCTTCTTTGTAATTATTTGTTTGGTCCAAAATATTGTTTGTGTTGTCATGAGTTGTCACGACTCGAGTTGGCTTTGTCCGCGGCGTAACCGTCTTTAAATAAATACTTTTTGAAATGTCTATGGAAAAAATGCATTGGGAATCATTTCCTGGGCCTGGCGTCGTCATGAAAGGGGGCGGGACTGCGACGCTCTATTGGGACCTATTTTATGCCAACTACGCGTATAAGCGCAGACAACCATTTAATCCATATATGAACGCGCCGTCCGTTTGTTTACCTTTTAGCATTGCTCCGGGTAGTATAGCCCTCCTCCGTCACCAGCAGCGATGCGATTTCTAAATCCAGCTCCGTTGAGCCTCCATTATAACCCGATTTTCAAAGTGCCGTATCTCCAAAGGTTCGAAAGTTGTCCATGGCGAGCCGGCGCGCACCCGACGATCGTAAATCATTTGTGATTTGGTATCGCATCGCTGAGAAAATGTAGCTGTTTGTACTGCTAGCTAAAGGCTGTGGGCTGTGTTGTGTGGTGTCGTTCCACTTCCGGAGGGCCCCACCTTCCTGTTTAAACCGGCAACAAGCTCCTGTGGGCATGGGCACAACAAGCTCCTGTGGGCGCGCCCTTTCCAGACCACGAATGCAGCATTTACTACACGGTGAAAGAAATGCAAATGCCTCTCCTTTCCATGCCATGCCGGAAGGCACCATTCAGGAGAATTGCGTTTTTCCCGAAGTCTCCTGAACTTGAACACAGCATTTTGCGTTGAACAAATTTGTGTAGAAATCCATGTCGTACACCATACTGTACATCTCCACTAGCTAAAGAGCACTGGGAGCGTGACAAATATTTCACATCAGACTATTAATTTGGTGATGCCTCATTCATTCAAAGCTTGATGCTTTTATTTGCAGGGAAAAATCAACCTCCTTTCAGAAAATATATATTTACGTTGAACGTTTCACTATTAAAATAAAAAAGACAAACGTTTTGAAATGGGATATTAATGAGTAATTTTTCATTCGATACTCTTGACACGAACAGCATGTTTAAATGAATGTAAATTAAATCACAGTGAAATGAACGCTCCTGCACGGTGTGTGAAGGTTTTCCATTGGCGCGTATATGTATATGAACCTTTATTGAGAAAGGATATCCCCTTGAGATGTCTCATCTCGTTTTCGAGGGGGTCCAGCAACATACAGCAAATACAGAGCAATACATTAGACAGAAACGTTACAACTGTCATGATCTGTCTCTCCACAGACCATGTCAGCCCTGGCCACTCCCACTTTCCATTCCACACTGCAGTCCCAATTACTCACCTGTCTCCAACTCCCTCGTCATCCCACCTGTGAACTATTCCACAATCACCTTCCCCCTATAAGACTGGACTCATTACAAACATTCAGTGTCAGATCATAGTTTGATGTTGTCGGTGCATGTATGTATCCAGCTTGACTACCATGTCATTTTTCTGTTTGGTTCCTGAGTGAGATCTATTCCTATGTTCTACTCAAGGATAAGAATTATTCCTGTGTCCTGCATTTCTACTCAAGTGTGAGACTTTTGCCTTGATTCCTGAGTTCTACGTCAGTGTAAGCTTTTTGACATTTATTCTTATTAAATACTTTGAAATCAACACTTGTTTCATGTGACTCTGCATTTTGGGTTCAAATCACTCTGCATCGTAACAGTATGATCTGACCAAAAATATGAACCCAGCAGAGTTACTAGTGTTGACAAGGAAGGTGCTGAACTTTGAAAATGTTGTGGATTGTCTTGTGGCATCTCCTCCAAACCTGTGTGCTGAACTCCAGAAGGAGATTACAGTATACCAGCAGTGGTTCAAGGAGAGGCCATGGACAAACCATTTTGTTCCCTACCTGGATGTGGTTAATGGGAGGCTTAATAGCTTTTTGGAGACCAGCTCACCCCATGTTTCCCAGTCAGCTCCTCACTCAATTAGGGTTGGAGTGATGAGCCTACGTCCAACTAGCCTGGATGCTAACCAGCAGGGCACCCAGTCTATGGATTATTTTTCTAGGGGGGGGCCCCGTTGTGTCAACAGGCGGGGGGGTCTCCCAGCCACCAAGCCCACCCACCCCGTCTGTCCTGACAGTGGGGGGAACCGTGGGCCTGGTAGGAGAAGGCGTGGCCACCAACACCACCAGGAACCTCCGCTGCCCAGCATCCACCAGCCCTCCCAGCCTGCTGTCTCCATTGTTGACCTGCCTGTGCCCTCTGCACCCTCACCGGTGATATCCACTGCCGACCTGCCAGAGCCCTTGCCAGCCATCTCCCTAGATGTCCTGCCTGCGCCCTCTGCACCCTCGACAGTCCTATCAGCCAGTGACCTGCCAGAGCCCTTGTCGGTCATCTCCAATGGTGATCGGTTTCAGACCGAGGTGATGGAAGCTCTGGCCCTGGGCTTTTTGTTCGGCTGCTTCCGTCCGATGCTGTCTGCCGGCTCTCCATCTCCAGAGTCTGCAGCACCCTCCTCGTCTCCTGGATGTGCAGTGTCTACTGGGGTTCCGTCTCCAGAGTCTGCAGCATCCTCCTCGTCTCCTGGATGTGCAGTGTCTACTGGGGTTCCGTCTCCAGAGTCTGCAGCATCCTCCACGTCTCCTGGATCCTCCTCGTCTCCTGGATGTGCAGTGTCTACTGGGGTTCCGTCTCCAGGGTCTGCAGCATCCTCCACGTCTCCAGAGTCTGCAGCATCCTCCTCGTCTCCTGGGTGTGCAGAGTCCTCTGGGGTCCCGTCTCCAGAGTCTGCAGCATCCTCCTCGTCCCCTGGGAGTGCAGAGTCCTCGGGGGTCCCGCCTCCAGAGTCTGCAGCATCCTCCGCCTGTCCTGAGTCTGCAGTCCCGCCTGCAGCTCCGCCTGCAGCCCCGCCTGCAGCTCCACCTTCTCCGCCTGCAGCTCCGCCTGCAGTTCCGCCTGCAGCTCCACCTTCTCCGCCTACAGCTCCGCCTGCAGCTCCGCCTCATCCGCCTGCAGTTCCGCCTGCAGCTCCGCCTCCTCCGCCTGCAGTTCCGCCTGCAGCTTCGCCTGCAGTTCCGCCTGCAGTTCCGCCTGCAGCTCCGCCTGCAGTTCCGCCTGCAGCTCCGCCTCCTCCGCCTGCAGTTCCGCCTGCAGCTCCGCCTCCTCCGCCTGCAGTCCCGCCTGCAGCTCCGCCTCCTCCGCCTGCAGTCCCGCCTGCAGCTCCGCCTGCAGTCCCGCCTGCAGCTCCGCCTGCAGTCCTGCCTCCAGTGTCTGCAGTTCCACCTGCAGCCCTGCCTCCAGTGTCTGCAGTTCCACCTGCAGCCCTGCCTCCAGTGTCAGCAGTTCCACCTGCAGCCCTGCCTCCATCGTCTGCAGTTCCGCCTGCAGTCCCGCCTCCAGTGTCTGCAGCTCTGCCTGCAGCCCCGCCTCCTGCGTTGGCAGCCCCGCCTCCTGTGTCTGCAGTCCCGCCTGCAGCTCCATCTCCTCTTCCTGCAGCTCTGCCTGCAGCTCTGCCTGCAGCACCTCCGGCGTCGCCCTCCGACCCTGCAGCATCTCCGGCATCGCCTTCTGATCCTGCAGCACCTCCGGCGTCGCCTCCGTCTGCAGCATCCCTGGCGTCGCCTCCGTCTGCAGCATCCCTGGTGTCGCCTCCGTCTGCAGCATCCCTGGTGTCGCCTCCGTCTGCAGCATCCCTGGCGTCGCCTCCGTCGGCAGCATACCCGGCTCCGCTTCCAAGGTCCTCCGCCTCGTCTCGGCCTCCAGGCCGCCCTCCTGACGGCGCCTCCTCCTCCTCGTCTCGGCCTCCGGGCCGCCCTCCTGACGGCGCCTCCTCCGCCTCGTCTCGACCTCCGGGCCGCCCTCCGGATGATGTCACTGCCTCATCCCAGCATCCTGGCCGTCCCCCCGATGGCGCTCGTTCTGCCACCGCCCATCCTCCTGGACGTCCCCCTGAAGTCACCAGCCCTGCCTCTGGCCGTAGTCCTGGCCGCCCCCCTGAAGATCCCCGTTGCTCTGGTCCTTTGTCTCAGGTTCCCTCCTCCAGTCCCCCTCCACCCGCCCTGCTCGTCCCTCGTCTATGTTGTAGGACGTCTGGTATCCGTCCCTTGAGAGGGGGGTACTGTCATGATCTGTCTCTCCACAGACCATGTCAGCCCTGGCCACTCCCACTTTCCATTCCACACTGCAGTCCCAATTACTCACCTGTCTCCAACTCCCTCGTCATCCCACCTGTGAACTATTCCACAATCACCTTCCCCCTATAAGACTGGACTCATTACAAACATTCAGTGTCAGATCATAGTTTGATGTTGTCGGTGCATGTATGTATCCAGCTTGACTACCATGTCATTTTTCTGTTTGGTTCCTGAGTGAGATCTATTCCTATGTTCTACTCAAGGATAAGAATTATTCCTGTGTCCTGCATTTCTACTCAAGTGTGAGACTTTTGCCTTGATTCCTGAGTTCTACGTCAGTGTAAGCTTTTTGACATTTATTCTTATTAAATACTTTGAAATCAACACTTGTTTCATGTGACTCTGCATTTTGGGTTCAAATCACACTGCATCGTAACAACAACAAATACATCCATGCACACATTACAGAACAAAACAGAAAGCTCTCCCAAACTGGCCGCTCCCACCCCACCTAATCACCCAGAGAATAAGGCACTTAATGCATCATGGTACTCATATAATGAACATAGATCAAGAATCAGAAATCTAAAACAAACTGTTACAGATACTGTATGCACATGCAGTAAAATGCTTTAACGACATGAGATAGATACACAATTACAAACGTGCACATGCATAGATGTCAAATTACAGTATATTCGCAGATTTGTATGTTAGAAACAAACTGAGGCATATCAGAAGCAGGAGCAGGGTATTTGAAGATAAGTAAGGATAGACCCTTTAAAGATATTGAAGGAGTTAATTGATCTAAGAGAACTGGGCTGGGCCATGGCTCAGTGGTCCAGGCACCTTGGCTGGTAATCCAGTCTGGCAGTGTGCCGCGGGTTCGACTCCCGATCCTGACGGCCTTTACTGCATGTCTTCCCCCCCATCTCTCTCCCCATTTCCTGTCAGCCTACTGTCTGTCCCTCCATAAAATATATAAAATAAAGGCGAAAGCCACAAAAAAAACATCTAAGAGAACTGGGGAGATTGTTCCAGTCACCCGGAGCTTTGTATTTGAAAGCGTGCTCTGCATGTCCCCGCCAGGTGAGCATTGCTGTCCAGACTCCTCTGGGGGACACGTGTCGGTGGGTCCGGGGGACAGCTGCTGCGGGGGCGTCCCCTTCTCCCAGCGAGGGGGCCAGCTCTGCTGTGCGGGGGCCCTGCAGGACGGCTACAGGGCCCAGTGCTGTGACGGCCGACTGGTAGACCACACACTGGTCTGCTGTGGGAACGCAGAGAGGGGAACAGTGCACACACACACTACAGGTAAAACACACAAACACACAACCGCCCGCGTGTGCGCACACACACGTACACACACACACACGCACATACATGTGTAGGAGTTTGAGAATTAAGGGGGCGATCACTGAGACACATCACTAGGAGAAACGTGTCACCATATGTGGCCAAATTTGACTGAGGGACTACTATATTGACATATTGGTTGTTCAGTTTGACCCACCAGTTTTGGAGTTATATGGCTTATAGAGTAATCTCCTCTGGTGAAAAGCTGGAATTTGCACGATGGCAGGCTCTCAGTCAAATCTGGTCTCAATTATTTACTGTTCATTGTACAGTGTACATGGCGTGCGCTCCTCTTGCACTGTGTGTCGTGTTTTTCCAGTGTTATTTCAACGTGGGAACCCCTCGTCAAAAAATTGGGAAAAAAACAGCGCACTGTAATCTTTTGAATTAGCGTAGCTCGGAATCTGTCCTCGAGAGATTAAGCGTTTATACTGTAAACGTTTAAATATTCTCAACTTTTCAGTGCAAAGCACAGAGCTGCACCACTGATCACAATCCAAGAGCGCCGTGTAGTGGTAGTACTGGCCGCTCAAATAATGCTTTCGATTTAAACCACTGTTTGCCAAGACGTTTCTGAAGCATTTCTGAAGCGGCACCCTATTATAATAGAATACAGTACACAGTACAATCCTTTAGGAATCAATCTATCTGCATTTCTAACAGCTTGAATGCCAAACATTGCTCATCTACAAGCTTGTAGGTTGACTATAGCTGTTTAACAGGATTTTGTAATGTAAGGATGCACAAACAGTACAAAAAAAGAACAAAAGAAAACCGGGGCCACAAGAAGCCCTTTCATCCACAAAGCCTACAGTATATGAATGAATTCTCCTACAGTGTGTTTGTCCAAGAGAAGTTAAACAGTCCCGTGAAGTTTGTTGTAAAGATGTCCCTTTGTCTGAGAGTTCAGAACGGAGAGGTGGAGGGGGGGGTAGAGGAACGTGCTCTCCTCTTTTGGGGTCGTCTCCCTTCTACCTCACCCACAGAGCACCTGCACACGCACAGATGGGACTCTGTGTGTGTGTGTGTGTGTGTGTGTGTGTGTGTGTGTGTGTGTGTGTGTGTGTGTGTGTGTGTGTGTGTGTGTGTGTGTGTGTGTGTGTCATTAGACATCTTTGTCATGGCAGATGATGATGAAACAGGGTGGGGGGTTAGCACCGTTGAGGGCGCTGCCAAGCACACAGCAGGACACACACACACACACACACACACACACACACCGCAGTCCCTCTGTCATATGCATACACACATATGCACACGTATAGACATCTTACACACACACACAGACCCACACGCACATACACCGCAGTCCCTCTGTCACATGCATACACATATATGCACACGTATAGACATCACACACACACACACACACACACACACACACACACACACACACACACACACACACACACACACACACACACACACACACACACACACACACACACAGAGTCAACAGGGTGCTCTCCGCAGGGTTTGCATAGTGTTGAGTGCCAGACAGAAAGACTTGGTCTCTATTCATCACATAAACAATGGACCCATATGGACATTAAACTGTCCACACACACACGCACGCACGCACACACGCGCACACACACACACACACACACACACACACACACACACACACACACACACACACACACACACACACACACACACACACACATGAGCACACAGCTCCCCAGAATAACCCACAGAAACTTTCTTTATAGTTTTAACCACCTTCATCTCTCATCCTCCTCCTATATTTAAATGTCCTCTAATGATGACGTCGCAGATTACAGCTGTTCACCTTCACTTCTAATATCGCACGACTAACATGACAACATCATGACTGCCCCCGCGTGCGTGCGTGCATGCATGCGTGCGTGCCTCTCTCTCTCCATTCTTCCACGTGAGCTGGCTGAGTCTCCATCCTTCATCTCAGGGAGACCTCCCAGGGAGTGCATATGCTCCTCTCTGCTCCTCCTCTTCTGTCATCTTCCTCATTACTTGTCTTCCACACACCGCATCCTCCCTCCTCCTCCTCCTCCTCTTCCTCCTCCTCTTCCTCTGCCGCCTCGCTCCTCTTCTTCACGCCTACCTCCTTTTTCTTCCTCCCCCTCTCCTCCTCCTCTTCCTCCTCCTCTCCATCACTTCATCACCCCCCCCTCATCCACTCATCAGTCATTAGCGTTAGCTTCCCCATTGAGAACATATGGTATGATGGATCACAGGGCTAGCGGCGCTAGCCAGGCTAAGGGCCATTTGCCGGGTGCAGCTCACTGTCGGGGTCCCAGGGCCGCGAGCGTGCGCACACGCACATCATGCACACACACACACACACACACACACACACACACACACACACACACACACACACACACACACACACACACACACACAGCAACACCTATTACAGGATGGGCTACTTAACCTTGGCAGCAGATCTATCTAAGGTTTCAACCAGAGGAACTGTAACGGAAGGAAGGAAGGAAGGAAGGAAGGAAGGAAGGAAGGAAGGAAGGAAGGAAGGAAGGAAGGAAGGAAGGAAGGAAGGAAGGAAGGAAGGAAGGAAGGAAGGAAGGAAGGAAGGAAGGAAGGAAGGAAGGAAGGAAGGAAGGAAGGAAGGAAGGAAGGAAGGAAAACTTTGAATGAATGTAAATGCAATTAAAACTCATTCCCTGCCAATAATGAAACATTGTCTGTCCTATTGCTGCCAGGATTCACAGAGCTTTTCACTAACCTTTGAAAAATCATATCATAATTATGCACACATTCTGCACAGGGTTGGTCTCAAAAGGTGCGCATGCGTCTACTGCAGCTCCAAAATAAACTTGGTGTGATAACATCAATCCTGTCCCAAGCCACAGCACTCAGACGGCAAGAAAGATAGAAAGAAAGAAAGAAAGAAAGAAAGAAAGAAAGAAAGAAAGAAAGGAAGAAAGACTGACGGACGGAAAGACGTAAAGACGGAAGGAAGGAAAAAGCAAGAGAGGAAAATAAAGAGAAAGAAAGTGAGTG
>NC_136808.1:48696525-48706525 GCF_951216825.1 Electrona antarctica | reverse complement strand
AGAGAGAGAAGCTATTTTGGAAAAGTGTTGAGCTGTTTATTTGCGCGTCATTGAAGCTGAAGTAAGTCGCTGAGGGACTTGGCCACCAAGCCCTGACTCTGGAACAGCTGTAGCGCTAAGTGAGTTAGAAACCGTCACACTGCCTTCATGTCACACACACATGCACGGCATGCACACACATGTGCGCACACGCACATGCATCTTTCCTGTCACGTCGAGCCATGATGGATGCTTTGATGCTGGAATTGTTGATGCTGTTGTGTTTGTGGCCCTTAAGTGAAATGAGGGTTTAACTTAATAGCATTTTATCAGTAAAGGAATGAAGGCTGATTAGAGACATTAAACAATCATTCATCACTTCAACTAGCTGCAGCTAGAATTAAAGGGCTTGTCCAACAGGGAGCCGATGGATCTGCAGATGTGAGTCTAGGTTTGACTAGATATTACTGACCACGAGTTACCACCAGGGCTGTAAGTCATGCATGCCTTGCAGCCGTCAGAACCTGAGGGTTGGAATCTGCGGGGGGAAAATAGCATTTTGTGATCATATACGCTCAACTTATTGCATTTTGTGGTGGCTCCCAGAGCCATCTAATAGAAGAGTTACGATATTGAGGGGGCAGAAACCGAGCGCTCGAGCGCTGTTCATGCAGCCTGAACTGAGACAAGCTGGAGTTGTCCCCATTCTCAATAGAAGTCTATGTAGGAGAGCCGTTATTGGACTGGCCCCTGAAGTGAACGCAGTTTGCGTAACTCTGTCTATATATCTAAGGCTCTGGTGGCTCCTATGGTCAGAAGTGAAAGTACCTTTTAGAAGTGCACATTACAGAGGCCCCTCTACATGGGATTCCTGTTTGGGGTTGATTTGATGTTGCGTTCATGTTCTATGGGATTTTTTGAATAGGACAATAAGCCTCTCACGGAATTGTGGTACGGAATATATAGCCTGGCTCCAGCCCTGAAGAACCAGCAATATAGAACCAGGAATATAGCCTGGCTCCAGCCCTGAAGAACCAGCAATATAGAACCAGGAATATAGCCTGGCTCCAGCCCTGAAGCACCAGGAATATAGCCTGGCTCCAGCCCTGAAGAACCAGGAATATAGCCTGGCTCCAGCCCTGAAGAACCAGGAATATAGCCTGGCTCCAGCCCTGAAGAACCAGGAATATAGAACCAGGAATATAGCCTGGCTCCAGCCCTGAAGAACCAGGAATATAGCCTGGCTCCAGCCCTGAAGAACCAGGAATATAGAACCAGGAATATAGCCTGGCTCCATCCCTGAAGAACCAGGAATATAGCCTGGCTCCAGCCCTGAAGAACCAGGAATATAGCCTGGCTCCTGCCCTGAAGAACCAGGAATATAGCCTGGCTCCAGCCCTGAAGAACCAGGAATATAGAACCAGGAATATAGCCTGGCTCCTGCCCTGAAGAACCAGGAATATAGCCTGGCTCCTGCCCTGAAGAACCAGGAATATAGCCTGGCTCCAGCCCTGAAGAACCAGGAATATAGCCTGGCTCCAGCCCTGAAGAACCAGGAATATAGCCTGGCTCCAGCCCTGAAGAACCAGGAATATAGCCTGGCTCCAGCCCTGAAGAACCAGGAATATAGAACCAGGAATATAGCCTGGCTCCAGCCCTGAAGAACCAGGAATATAGCCTGGCTCCTGCCCTGAAGAACCAGGAATATAGCCTGGCTCCAGCCCTGAAGAACCAGGAATATAGCCTGGCTCCTGCCCTGAAGAACCAGGAATATAGAACCAGGAATATAGCCTGGCTCCAGCCCTGAAGAACCAGGAATATAGAACCAGGAATATAGCCTGGCTCCAGCCCTGAAGAACCAGGAATATAGCCTGGCTCCTGCCCTGAAGAACCAGGAATATAGCCTGGCTCCTGCCCTGAAGAACCAGGAATTTAGCCTGGCTCCAGCCCTGAAGAACCAGGAATATAGCCTGGCTCCTGCCCTGAAGAACCAGGAATATAGAACCAGGAATATAGCCTGGCTCCAGCCCTGAAGAACCAGGAATATAGAACCAGGAATATAGCCTGGCTCCAGCCCTGAAGAACCAGGAATATAGCCTGGCTCCTGCCCTGAAGAACCAGGAATATAGCCTGGCTCCAGCCCTGAAGAACCAGGAATATAGCCTGGCTCCTGCCCTGAAGAACCAGCAATATAGAACCAGGAATATAGCCTGGCTCCAGCCCTGAAGAACCAGGAATATAGCCTGGCTCCAGCCCTGAAGAACCAGGAATATAGAACCAGGAATATAGCCTGGCTCCAGCCCTGAAGCACCAGGAATATAGCCTGGCTCCAGCCCTGAAGAACCAGCAATATAGAACCAGGAATATAGCCTGGCTCCAGCCCTGAAGAACCAGGAATATAGCCTGGCTCCAGCCCTGAAGAACCAGGAATATAGAACCAGGAATATAGCCTGGCTCCAGCCCTGAAGAACCAGGAATATAGCCTGGCTCCAGCCCTGAAGAACCAGGAATATAGAACCAGGAATATAGCCTGGCTCCAGCCCTGAAGCACCAGGAATATAGCCTGGCTCCAGCCCTGAAGAACCAGGAATATAGCCTGGCTCCAGCCCTGAAGAACCAGGAATATAGCCTGGCTCCTGCCCTGAAGAACCAGGAATATAGAACCAGGAATATAGCCTGGCTCCAGCCCTGAAGAACCAGGAATATAGAACCAGGAATATAGCCTGGCTCCAGCCCTGAAGAACCAGGAATATAGCCTGGCTCCTGCCCTGAAGAACCAGGAATATAGCCTGGCTCCAGCCCTGAAGAACCAGGAATATAGCCTGGCTCCTGCCCTGAAGAACCAGCAATATAGAACCAGGAATATAGCCTGGCTCCAGCCCTGAAGAACCAGGAATATAGCCTGGCTCCAGCCCTGAAGAACCAGGAATATAGCCTGGCTCCAGCCCTGAAGAACCAGGAATATAGAACCAGGAATATAGCCTGGCTCCAGCCCTGAAGAACCAGGAATATAGCCTGGCTCCAGCCCTGAAGAACCAGGAATATAGCCTGGCTCCAGCCCTGAAGAACCAGGAATATAGAACCAGGAATATAGCCTGGCTCCAGCCCTGAAGCACCAGGAATATAGCCTGGCTCCAGCCCTGAAGAACCAGGAATATAGCCTGGCTCCAGCCCTGAAGAACCAGGAATATAGCCTGGCTCCAGCCCTGAAGAACCAGGAATATAGAACCAGGAATATAGCCTGGCTCCAGCCCTGAAGCACCAGGAATATAGCCTGGCTCCAGCCCTGAAGCACCAGGAATATAGCCTGGCTCCAGCCCTGAAGAACCAGGAATATAGCCTGGCTCCAGCCCTGAAGAACCAGGAATATAGCCTGGCTCCAGCCCTGAAGAACCAGTAATATAGCCTGGCTCCAGCCCTGAAGAACCAGGAATATAGCCTGGCTCCAGCCCTGAAGCACCAGGAATATAGCCTGGCTCCAGCCCTGAAGAACCAGGAATATAGCCTGGCTCCAGCCCTGAAGAACCAGGAATATAGCCTGGCTCCAGCCCTGAAGAACCAGGAATATAGCCTGGCTCCAGCCCTGAAGCACCAGGAATATAGCCTGGCTCCAGCCCTGAAGAACCAGGAATATAGCCTGGCTCCAGCCCTGAAGCACCAGGAATATAGCCTGGCTCCAGCCCTGAAGAACCAGGAATATAGCCTGGCTCCAGCCCTGAAGAACCAGGAATATAGCCTGGCTCCAGCCCTGAAGCACCAGGAATATAGCCTGGCTCCAGCCCTGAAGAACCAGGAATATAGAACCAGGAATATAGCCTGGCTCCAGCCCTGAAGCACCAGGAATATAGCCTGGCTCCAGCCCTGAAGCACCAGGAATATAGCCTGGCTCCAGCCCTGAAGAACCAGGAATATAGCCTGGCTCCAGCCCTGAAGAACCAGGAATATAGCCTGGCTCCAGCCCTGAAGAACCAGGAATATAGCCTGGCTCCAGCCCTGAAGAACCAGGAATATAGCCTGGCTCCAGCCCTGAAGCACCAGGAATATAGCCTGGCTCCAGCCCTGAAGAACCAGGAATATAGCCTGGCTCCAGCCCTGAAGAACCAGGAATATAGCCTGGCTCCAGCCCTGAAGAACCAGGAATATAGCCTGGCTCCAGCCCTGAAGCACCAGGAATATAGCCTGGCTCCAGCCCTGAAGAACCAGGAATATAGCCTGGCTCCAGCCCTGAAGCACCAGGAATATAGCCTGGCTCCAGCCCTGAAGAACCAGGAATATAGCCTGGCTCCAGCCCTGAAGAACCAGGAATATAGCCTGGCTCCAGCCCTGAAGCACCAGGAATATAGCCTGGCTCCAGCCCTGAAGAACCAGGAATATAGCCTGGCTCCAGCCCTGAAGAACCAGGAATATAGAACCAGGAATATAGCCTGGCTCCAGCCCTGAAGCACCAGGAATATAGCCTGGCTCCAGCCCTGAAGAACCAGGAATATAGCCTGGCTCCAGCCCTGAAGAACCAGGAATATAGAACCAGGAATATAGCCTGGCTCCAGCCCTGAAGCACCAGGAATATAGCCTGGCTCCAGCCCTGAAGCACCAGGAATATAGCCTGGCTCCAGCCCTGAAGAACCAGGAATATAGCCTGGCTCCTGCCCTGAAGAACCAGGAATATAGAACCAGGAATATAGCCTGGCTCCAGCCCTGAAGAACCAGGAATATAGAACCAGGAATATAGCCTGGCTCCAGCCCTGAAGAACCAGGAATATAGCCTGGCTCCTGCCCTGAAGAACCAGGAATATAGCCTGGCTCCTGCCCTGAAGAACCAGGAATATAGCCTGGCTCCAGCCCTGAAGAACCAGGAATATAGCCTGGCTCCTGCCCTGAAGAACCAGGAATATAGCCTGGCTCCAGCCCTGAAGAACCAGGAATATAGCCTGGCTCCAGCCCTGAAGAACCAGTAATATAGCCTGGCTCCAGCCCTGAAGAACCAGGAATATAGCCTGGCTCCAGCCCTGAAGCACCAGGAATATAGCCTGGCTCCAGCCCTGAAGAACCAGGAATATAGCCTGGCTCCAGCCCTGAAGAACCAGGAATATAGCCTGGCTCCAGCCCTGAAGAACCAGGAATATAGCCTGGCTCCAGCCCTGAAGCACCAGGAATATAGCCTGGCTCCAGCCCTGAAGAACCAGGAATATAGCCTGGCTCCAGCCCTGAAGCACCAGGAATATAGCCTGGCTCCAGCCCTGAAGAACCAGGAATATAGCCTGGCTCCAGCCCTGAAGAACCAGGAATATAGCCTGGCTCCAGCCCTGAAGCACCAGGAATATAGCCTGGCTCCAGCCCTGAAGAACCAGGAATATAGAACCAGGAATATAGCCTGGCTCCAGCCCTGAAGCACCAGGAATATAGCCTGGCTCCAGCCCTGAAGCACCAGGAATATAGCCTGGCTCCAGCCCTGAAGAACCAGGAATATAGCCTGGCTCCAGCCCTGAAGAACCAGGAATATAGCCTGGCTCCAGCCCTGAAGAACCAGGAATATAGCCTGGCTCCAGCCCTGAAGAACCAGGAATATAGCCTGGCTCCAGCCCTGAAGCACCAGGAATATAGCCTGGCTCCAGCCCTGAAGAACCAGGAATATAGCCTGGCTCCAGCCCTGAAGAACCAGGAATATAGCCTGGCTCCAGCCCTGAAGAACCAGGAATATAGCCTGGCTCCAGCCCTGAAGCACCAGGAATATAGCCTGGCTCCAGCCCTGAAGAACCAGGAATATAGCCTGGCTCCAGCCCTGAAGCACCAGGAATATAGCCTGGCTCCAGCCCTGAAGAACCAGGAATATAGCCTGGCTCCAGCCCTGAAGAACCAGGAATATAGCCTGGCTCCAGCCCTGAAGCACCAGGAATATAGCCTGGCTCCAGCCCTGAAGAACCAGGAATATAGCCTGGCTCCAGCCCTGAAGAACCAGGAATATAGAACCAGGAATATAGCCTGGCTCCAGCCCTGAAGCACCAGGAATATAGCCTGGCTCCAGCCCTGAAGAACCAGGAATATAGCCTGGCTCCAGCCCTGAAGAACCAGGAATATAGAACCAGGAATATAGCCTGGCTCCAGCCCTGAAGCACCAGGAATATAGCCTGGCTCCAGCCCTGAAGCACCAGGAATATAGCCTGGCTCCAGCCCTGAAGAACCAGGAATATAGCCTGGCTCCTGCCCTGAAGAACCAGGAATATAGAACCAGGAATATAGCCTGGCTCCAGCCCTGAAGAACCAGGAATATAGAACCAGGAATATAGCCTGGCTCCAGCCCTGAAGAACCAGGAATATAGCCTGGCTCCTGCCCTGAAGAACCAGGAATATAGCCTGGCTCCTGCCCTGAAGAACCAGGAATATAGCCTGGCTCCAGCCCTGAAGAACCAGGAATATAGCCTGGCTCCTGCCCTGAAGAACCAGGAATATAGCCTGGCTCCTGCCCTGAAGAACCAGGAATATAGCCTGGCTCCTGCCCTGAAGAACCAGGAATATAGCCTGGCTCCTGCCCTGAAGAACCAGGAATATAGCCTGGCTCCAGCCCTGAAGCACCAGGAATATAGCCTGGCTCCTGCCCTGAAGAACCAGGAATATAGCCTGGCTCCAGCCCTGAAGAACCAGGAATATAGCCTGGCTCCTGCCCTGAAGAACCAGGAATATAGCCTGGCTCCAGCCCTGAAGAACCAGGAATATAGCCTGGCTCCAGCCCTGAAGAACCAGGAATATAGCCTGGCTCCAGCCCTGAAGCACCAGGAATATAGCCTGGCTCCAGCCCTGAAGAACCAGGAATATAGCCTGGCTCCAGCCCTGAAGAACCAGGAATATAGAACCAGGAATATAGCCTGGCTCCAGCCCTGAAGCACCAGGAATATAGCCTGGCTCCAGCCCTGAAGAACCAGGAATATAGCCTGGCTCCAGCCCTGAAGAACCAGGAATATAGAACCAGGAATATAGCCTGGCTCCAGCCCTGAAGCACCAGGAATATAGCCTGGCTCCAGCCCTGAAGCACCAGGAATATAGCCTGGCTCCAGCCCTGAAGAACCAGGAATATAGCCTGGCTCCTGCCCTGAAGAACCAGGAATATAGAACCAGGAATATAGCCTGGCTCCAGCCCTGAAGAACCAGGAATATAGAACCAGGAATATAGCCTGGCTCCAGCCCTGAAGAACCAGGAATATAGCCTGGCTCCTGCCCTGAAGAACCAGGAATATAGCCTGGCTCCTGCCCTGAAGAACCAGGAATATAGCCTGGCTCCAGCCCTGAAGAACCAGGAATATAGCCTGGCTCCTGCCCTGAAGAACCAGGAATATAGCCTGGCTCCTGCCCTGAAGAACCAGGAATATAGCCTGGCTCCTGCCCTGAAGAACCAGGAATATAGCCTGGCTCCTGCCCTGAAGAACCAGGAATATAGCCTGGCTCCAGCCCTGAAGCACCAGGAATATAGCCTGGCTCCTGCCCTGAAGAACCAGGAATATAGCCTGGCTCCAGCCCTGAAGAACCAGGAATATAGCCTGGCTCCTGCCCTGAAGAACCAGGAATATAGCCTGGCTCCAGCCCTGAAGAACCAGGAATATAGCCTGGCTCCAGCCCTGAAGCACCAGGAATATAGCCTGGCTCCTGCCCTGAAGAACCAGGAATATAGCCTGGCTCCAGCCCTGAAGAACCAGGAATATAGCCTGGCTCCTGCCCTGAAGAACCAGGAATATAGCCTGGCTCCAGCCCTGAAGAACCAGGAATATAGCCTGGCTCCAGCCCTGAAGAACCAGGAATATAGCCTGGCTCCAGCCCTGAAGAACCAGGAATATAGCCTGGCTCCTGCCCTGAAGAACCAGGAATATAGAACCAGGAATATAGCCTGGCTCCAGCCCTGAAGAACCAGGAATATAGCCTGGCTCCTGCCCTGAAGAACCAGGAATATAGAACCAGGAATATAGCCTGGCTCCAGCCCTGAAGAACCAGGAATATAGCCTGGCTCCTGCCCTGAAGAACCAGGGATATAGCCTGGCTCCAGCCCTGAAGAACCAAGGATATAGCCTGGCTCCAGCCCTGAAGAACCAGGGATATAGCCTGGCTCCAGCCCTGAAGAACCAAGGATATAGCCTGGCTCCAGCCCTGAAGAACCAGGAATATAGCCTGGCTCCAGCCCTGAAGCACTAGCCACGTGAGGAAAAAGCATCACTCCAGTGTGAAGTGAGGGGCGCTCTTATCATCACACGTTATTATAGTACATCATCTCATTCTGGCCAACAATATTTGTGTTTACCCTCAAAGCTGGACATACTCAAAAATATGTTCTGGCGATTCAGGTCTGGTGACTATGGGCGCACCGACCTAGGGTCCATTGGGCCACCCGGTTTTTAGAGCTGGTCCATGCAGTCTAACTCCGAAACGAGGGGGGCGAAAAAAAACAGACAAACCCTTTGTGCATGCAAATGTGTGTTAGTAGCGAACCACAGAAAGCTGCCTTTGTTTTAAATGCCCCCCCCCCCCATTTGCAATTCGGCAAAACCGCTCACACCTATCACCGGAGTTGAGCTCCAAGCATGTGCACCTAAGAAGAAGTAATTGTTTCTGCAACAAACAGGCTTTCTGTTCAAAATATATTTAAAGGCGTAGTGAAATGAAAAATTTGTTTTTCACACTTTTAGACCACATCTGTGGTCACCATATGAGCATACCTAACAATGGATGCCAAAATAATTGGTATATTTTCATTTTTTTCATCAAAAGTCCATAAAAATCTAATTTTAATTACTTCCTGAAAACGAAAACGTACTGCATGATGACGTGTACAGGCCCACATCGATAAAAGCCAATAAAAATGAAGCTCACCCGTTTGATTCCCCATATCTGCGCGTCCGTCCAACACTGTCCAACACAGCTGCTACTGATTAGAGAAATTCTCCGTTTTTATTCCCATTCAAGATAACATCCAGACAGTGTATTACTCGATTTCAACTTAATCATCACGCTAAAATAAGTATCTGAAAACATTATAGGGTAGAAATAAGCCACATATCAGTAAACTGGTACAGCTGGCCGACTATCTGACTTGTAAACAAACACTCCATGCGTCCTGCGTGTAGCATAGCTACTGTCCCTAGCTACCGTCCCATCACCTGAAGGGATGCAACACTCTGATTGGTTCAGAAACTTCAGAGCAGCGTTTCATGCTGAAACCGGCTGAAACTTCCGTTTCCCTACACCTTACAGTACAAAAAGTAAAAGTACTAATTGTGTATGTCCAAAATGTATATGAGTATATGTATGTATATGAGTTCAAAATGTGTATCTATTTTCAATTAGCTGGAATATGTTATATAGTCCAGCTATTTGAATAGGGCTGAAGTGGTTAGCGTGTTGTAATAAGAATTTAAAGAAATCTGCAAAACGGAAGTTTTCAAATAATTGTAATGTAAAGCAGTAGAGCTTCTGAGATGTAGTGGAGTGGAAGTAAAAATATTGAAAATTGTAAATACTGAAAAAAGAAAAAAAGAAAAACTCAAAATTGTACTTGAGTAAATGTACCACACTGCCTTCGTGTTTACCTGCATGGTTTAGAAGAGGTCCTGTAAATTGAACTAAGTTCTAAACAGGGAGACCTCTGTCCTTGTCTTGACTCCAGAACTAAGTTCTAAACAGGGAGACCTCTGTCCTTGTCTTGAATCCAGAACTAAGTTCTAAACAGGGAGACCTCTGTCCTTGTCTTGACTCCAGAACTAAGTTCTAAACAGGGAGACCTCTGTCCTTGTCTTGACTCCAGAACTAAGTTCTAAACAGGGAGACCTCTGTCCTTGTCTTGACTGCAGAACTAAGTTCTAAACAGGGAGACCTCTGTCCTTGTCTTGACTCCAGAACTAAGTTCTAAACAGGGAGACCTCTGTCCTTGTCTTGACTCCAGAACTAAGTTCTAAACAGGGAGACCTCTGTCCTTGTCTTGACTCCAGAACTAAGTTCTAAACAGGGAGACCTCTGTCCTTGTCTTGACTCCAGAACTAAGTTC
>NC_136808.1:48686525-48694025 GCF_951216825.1 Electrona antarctica | reverse complement strand
AAGACCATTTTACAGACCAGCTCCTATGGAATAATAGCTTAAGGCTAAAGGTCTTACATAAAATACATGTTATGTAATGTATTGTATTTGTGTAATAATATTAGACAATATTATTGTGTATTATATTGTTGGGCTCAGTATGATACAACATGTTTGAGGAGAATATACCGTAACTGTTTATTTTGTCTGTCTGTCTGTCTGTCTGTCTGTCTGTCTGTCTGTCTGTCTGTCTGTCTGTCTGTCTGTCTGTCTGTCTGTCTGTCTGTCTGTCTGTCTGTCTGTCTGTCTGTCTGTCTGTCTCCAGCCTCAGTGTCTCCAGGCAGCTATGTGTCCAGTGTCCTCTGTCTCCACAGCATACTGTGGCTCCTGCGACGTGGATCCATCTCAGTCGGCGTGCACGTGGGTGCTGAGCACAGACGGACACACAAACACTTCAACGACGTCTCCTCCTCCTCCTCCTGCGACTGCCATGCACGGTGCACGCCGGGCGGCAATTACGCACACTCCTCAGTCATCTGAGGGAGGTGTGTGTGCCTCTCCTGAGGAGGTGGTGTACAGTGGAGACGCCAACACACACACATACAAAGGTACTGTGTGTGTGTGTGTGTGTGTGTGTGTGTGTGTGTGTGTGTGTGTGTGTGTGTGTGTGTGTGTGTGTGTGTGTGTGTGTGTGTGTGTGTGTGTGTGTGTTTAGTATATCTGAGCTGCAAATTATATTTGTGTACACAGTAAAATCCTCATTGCTAATTTAATTCTGAGAGTATATAAAAGGTACCACAGGGACTCGTAAGCGTTCAATTGGGACCATTTGCACACTCTCAGGGCCCTATCTAACTACAGCGCAAGTCATTTCCACGCCCATGCACGTGCGTCGTGCGCCCATCTGTGCTCCCATGAACGTGTTGGTCTTAAAATTAGGTGTGGTCAGGCACATTGTTGCCGCATATCACTCAGGCAGATGACATTTCTGAGAGACTCTTCTTTGGAATATTATTAATAAGAATAAAATAACAGCTTAGAAGTGTCTTTGAGTGTCTTTCAGCCCCACAGATGAGGAAAGTGAGTGACATAGAAAGAGAGTGGGGAGTACGTGTTTTTGCCGATAATTATGATCAAAGACCATTAATGTCTTAATGTTCAAGGATCTTTTGTCTTTGAAAAAGACATAAGGTCCAGTTCCTGTTTTCTCTTGATGTTTTCGATCAGCAGAGATTTTTATTTTATTTTCCATTTCTCCTGACATCATTGTATCGCTTTGGCCATTGTTTGGCTGTTCTGGGGATTCCAGAAGATGAGGACACTCTCAGCGGTACCTCCTCTCATGTCTGCTTCACTACGGCCTGGGTGGATTCTTGCTGCACGTGAATGGTTGCGCACTTTAACTTTACGCATTAGCAGATCAGCAGCAGCCGTTCGTATCTCCAACTTGCCAAATCTGACATTTGAAAATACATGCACACAGTGCAGTTGCACCTGGCTCTCATCCACATGAACCCTATCATTCGTATTCTGGGGGTGAAACTTCAACACATTTGGGGTTTTTCTCTGGTTTGGACGGTAGAGAGAAAACAAGCGGTAATTTCAAAATTGTTTCCACCCAGTTTTAGCCCATTCACTGAATCTAGTCACCAGGGACTCATCAGAGTAAGGATTCACATGTTTTTATGACCCATTGTAATTTGACCCAATTTGTACATTATTTTTTTATTATTATTATTTTTTCTTCAGCAAGTTACTTTTCAACCTGTTCATATATTATTTTTTTCCATAACATTTGAGATAGAACTAAGAATAGAAATAGGGCGGCAGTTGCTGCGGTCTAATTGGCTTGGTTTTTGTACAGAGGGGATAGTTTGAAATGTTGCGGTATGGTACGCGCCCCTGGTTGATGGAGAGGTTCATTATGTGGGCAATGATTGGAGCAATGGAGATGGCTGAGTCTCTGAGAATGTGGAGGGGATATATTGTCGTGGCCAGTGGCCTTGTTCTGTAACTTCTGTTGTAGGGCGCTCAATCTTTTAAACACATCATTAGTTGATTCACTCACCATGGTGAGTTTAAAATAATCTTTGTGTACACCTAGATTTCTGTAGAATGCTTGGATGTGCTTTACACCATAAGGCCCAGAGTGAGAGGGCAGCATTTTAACCAGTGCTGTGGCTATGGTTGTAAAGATGATGTTTAAGACTCGCATGGCTGAAGTAAGGCCAGCTACCACACAAGCTGACTTAAGGTTTAATTAAAAAATAAATAAAAAAATCCTGCAATGTTATTGGCTACTGTCTCCAGAGGCTTTGACATGCACCTTCAACCCCCCAGCGGCGTAGAGCCATTATTGGGCAGTATTATGCGTGTCTTAAGTACCAGGTCTTATGACTTAACTTAAGACCTGGAGGCGTGGTCAATGCTGTTTGGCCACTCAGAATAGCCAAATGGCATTGATCACGCCTCCAGGTCTTAAAGGGGCATTCCACTCATTTTCAACATTTTACTATGTCATTAATGTACCTTAGAGCTGGTGTGTGGAAATAATTAAAAAAAGTCCCCCCATTCTGTGTTTCCTAGAACTAGAGGTCTGAAAAAAATCATTAACATGGTGAAACACATCTTGATGATGTCATCAAGATGTGTTTAACCATGTTAATGATTTTTTTCATAATTACAGTTCTAGGAAATACAAAATGGGGGGACTTTTTATTATTTCCACACAACAGCTCTAAGGTATATTAATGACATAGTAAAATGTTGAAAATGGGTGGTTTTCCCGTTTAAGTTAAGTAATAAGACCTGGTACTTAAGACACACATTCTACTGCCCATTGTCTTTTAAATGTAACATTGGGCTGTCTGGAGGTGTGAAGAAGGGGGACAGGGGTCATTTTGACCGAAAACCAATAGGCAGAGATGGTATATGAAAAAAAAATATGTTTTTACAATATTTGATGTTTAACATAATATATGATAAACATCATCATAAATATTACTCAATAAATGTAAAAATATAATAAGAACTGAGGAACCCAACAATATGATGATACGGATGGCGATACGGATGACCTGACGAAGATGTAACTGAAACATCGAAACGTTGTTTTTTTTACTTTACTTGCACCCTGATAATAAAATAAGGGCTTAAACTGTCTGAGTTGCTCCAGTGCCTTGTCTTCTTTGGGATGAATGAATTCCACAGTATAGAGTCTTGAGATCCTCATCAGTGTAGCATTCGGCGAGCTCAGACTTTGCGAGCTTCAGAGAAACTTTAGTCTCTGACTTTCATAGCAAATCAGCATGTCCAAAATACATCTATGGCTCCGAGCGGGCTTTAACCCTGATGGTTCTCCTGGGAGCCAAGCTATTTAATGCTGCTATGGAATTTGGTTTTGAAGGTGAGCCATGTCTATTGAACCTGTGTACTCTTGGGTTCATTGGACCAGTCCAGCTCCTCCAGTTTGTGATTAAAGGCATCACTAGAGTAGTTTTTAGATGTGACTGTTGTGTGCCCCGATTATGTGTGCCGTGTAACTATAGCAATATTTAAGTTGAACATGCCCCCCCAGGTAATAGTGCCATGTGCATTAGAATGTGTGCCACCTTGCAATATAGATTGCAAGCTACTATAATACTATAAAATAGTTAACCCATTCAGGGAGGGAACCCCTTTTGGTGTTTTAAGCAATATGTTATACTGTACTTTAACTATTGAAATATAGCAGATCTACAAGCTCATAGCGTGGCACTCGGAGCTTGTAGGTCTGCTATTTTTTTTAAATCGTGAAAATGTGGTGCAAATCTATACTGTATATTCTTTCAGAGCTTTTTAACTCAAAGCTTTGCTTCTGGGGAGGTCCCTGGAACCACATATTTTCGGATAGGGGTCGGCGGCCAATTACATTATATTTGGGGGTCCTTGACATAAAAATGTTTGAGAACCACTGACATAGATTTTAAGAAAACTTAAACTTATCTAACAGAAGTTAGAAGACATTTGTAGAATCGTCCTCAGGTCTAAATGTTAAATCAACAGTGAGGATTTTCCAGTGTAGCTGATGTACAGTAGCATCCTCTATGTGAACAAGCAAGGCATAAACATTAAAAAAAAAACAAGAGCAGTAATGCAATACAGTGAGGACATGAATAACAAAAAAAATTAAAAGATCAATTAAAAGCAAGAGTGTAGAAGTGAGTCTTGAGCTGCGCTTAAAAAATGTCTACAGAGGCTGCCTGTCGAAGGTACAGTGGGAGTTTGTTCCACGCCGTCGGCCCGTAGAAGCAAAACGCTGCTTCCCCGTATTTTTTTGTTGCCATTTTTTAGGCAAAGCGAGCAGGCCCACAGTGGAAGACCTTAGGGGCGGTTTGGGACATATTTAGGCAGGCAGTCATGTAGGTAGGAAGGTGCGAGACCATTGAGAGCTTTATAAACAAGTAAAATAATTTTGAAATCAATCCTAAAAACAACCGGAAGCCAGTGCAGTGAAGCCAAAACTGGAGTAATATGTTCTCTCATCTTAGTTCTAGTTAAAACTATGGCTGCTGCATTTTGGACAAGTTGTAATCTGTCAGTTGTTTTCTTAGGCAGTCCAGAAAAAAGTGCATTGCAGTAATCAAGCCGAGAAAAAACAAAGGCGTGGATTAGCGTTTTTGCATCGTCCAATGACAAATAGGCATGTACATGATGTACAGTAGCCTGCTGGTTTCACTGGTTGACCAGTCCATTCTGTCACTGGTCCCTGTACATTCATTTGGGGGATTGGAAATATATGTGTGTGTGTGTGTGTGTGTGTGTGTGTGTGTGTGTGTGTGTGTGTGTGTGTGTGTGTGTGTGTGTGTGTGTGTGTGTGTGTGTGTGTGTGTGTGTGTGTGTGTGTGTGTGTGCGCGTGTGTGCGTGTGTGCGTGCGTGACTCTGTGTCAGTATTAGCTACTGCAGGCAATGGGCTCTCCAAACAGATGCCCTTCCAAATTCACACAGACACACACACTCACGCACACACACGGAAACAGCTGCTGCAGTGCACGTTAATAGCTGCAGTATCGTAACTCGTCTCTCCACGTGCGCTCATGTGTCATTAAAACTTAGAGATGGGCGTTTAAACGCCATTTCAACGTTCTCTACTATTTATCAGCCCAATGGGAGTGTGTGTGTGTGTGTGTGTGTGTGTGTGTGTGTGTGTGTGTGTGTGTGTGTGTGTGTGTGTGTGTGTGTGTGTGTGTGTGTGTGTGTGTGTGTGTGTGGCCTATGGGTCTTTCCACATGTCTTTGGGGTCGTTATTTCTGTTTAATCAAGACTAATAGTGCATGGTTGTGGTGTGTGTGTGTGTGTTCCTACATGCACAGTGTTTGTAGCATGTGTACAGTATGTGTGTCTCCGTAAAGTAGACTCAAGTATGTTACAGTATGTGTGCATGAATTTGAGTTAGTATGCACCTGTGTGTGTGTGTGTGTGTGTGTGTGTGTGTGTGTGTGTGTGTGTGTGTGTGTGTGTGTGTGTGTGTGTGTGTGTGTGTGTGTGTGTGTGCATGGTTGGCATGGGGCGTTTAGGATGAGAGTGTTTCTAGGCGATGCTGTGATACCATCTGGGCAGAGACACATAAAGCTGTTGCCACCCCACTATATACCAGATGTTTTACACACACACACACACACACACACACACACACACACACACACACACACACACACACACACGCTCAAATACCTACAGTTACATGCACATATACATTTGATACAGACAGACACGCACTTGGTCTTCTTCAAACTGTCATTTATTCAAAAAGGAATCTCAACATCATATCATTCTGCAAACTTTCCCCCGTTAACTGTGTGAGTGCGTGTGTGCGTGCGTGCGTGCGTGCGTGCGTGCGTGCGTGCGTGTGTGCGTGCGTGCGTGCGTGCGTGCGTGCGTGCGTGCGTTGCTGGTTCAGTATATCACTGCAGTAAAGACAAGTGTCCCAGACTGCCGTTTACGTAAAACACGCTCTCATTTATAGCAGTAATCCCTCAACACTCCTAAAAAACATACGCTCTGTGTGTGTGTGTGTGTGTGTGTGTGTGTGTGTGTGTGTGTGTGTGTGTGTGTGTGTGTGTGTGTGTGTGTGTGTGTGTGTGTGTGTGTGTGTGTGTGTGTGTGTGTGTGTGTGTGTGTGTGTGTGTGTGTGTGTGTGTGTGTGTGTGTGTGTGTGTGCGTGCCTCTGCATGTCATAAAGCTTTGCAGAAGGGTTGTTAAGGATCTGACTCCCAGAATGCTTTAGTCTCTGGATACACTTTTCAACTCTGCATCACTGATGGTGCATAATGCATATGTTTACTCCGTGTGTGTTTCATGTTTACATTATGTTTATTCTGAATTTTTTACATAGTCTAATTGCATATTTCGTGCCTGTCAGTTCTGTGAATTCACATAGTCAAATCACCGTGGTGACGTGCTTTAACCACTTTCAACCTTCTTTTTCATTCTTTCTCCCACCATCCGTCCCTCCCTCCCTCCCTCCCTCCCTCCCGTACAGACTCAGGTTTAGAGCCCTCCACCTCCTATGAGTACAGAGTAAGGGGTTGGAACGGTTTTGGTAAGGTGTCCAGTGACGTAAGCACAGTGACCACCAGTGAGGACAAACCATGGGGAGTGTCCCCACCCCGGTGGAGCCGCCTGGGTGACAGAGATGACATCGTCCAGCTACAGTGGCAGGCTCCGGCCAGGCCCAACGGTACGTTCAGATCAACTCAAACAGAACAGACACACTGTGTATTTCAGTCATGCTTGAAACATTCACGTGAAAAACTGTCTGTTTTTTTGATGATGTGGTTATCAAATCATACAGGTGGATGCTGGGGTGGAGAGGAGAGGGTGTTGAAATGTGTGCAAAAATGTGTTACTCTTAGGCGCCTGAAGATATATATAAGAGACAGCTGTCTCCTGGGTGTCCTGCCTCTTCCTGTTTGTCGCATGACTCGCAATGCATTTTCAATGCATTGCTCCCTGCTTGCTCCATGGGGGCATGGGGGGAGGAGGGCAGAAGACAGCCAGGGAGCAAGCTTGTCTCGTCAAACCACATCACTAGTCCCATTGAAAATGCATTGCGAGCCGTGCGACACACAGGAAGACACAGGAGACACAGAGGAGCACCGAGTGCCGCGCTACGAGCTTGTATAGGTCGCAAACCTTTGAAAATATACAGTATTCTTTCAGAGCAAATGTTTAACTCAAATCGTTGCATCCGGGAGCAACATATTTTCAGATGGGGGGCCAAATACATATAATTCTGGGGGTTCTTGACATGAAATATTGAGCACCACTGACATAGAAACATGGGTATTTCACAAAACTGTACACACCGGGAGCGATTGTATTGTGTGTGTTATTCATTATAATTTGAACTGCTGGTTGTGTTTTCAGCGTGAGTATAGCGACGCTGCTTTAACTGTGTTTAATTTCATCCACTCAGGGATCATCACTCACTACGTGGTCCTGCGCGATGGACAGGAACGTTACCGTGGCAACGAGTACAG